>NC_046155.1:167380546-167680546 GCF_011064425.1 Rattus rattus
TCATGTAAGTTTTTCTTTTTCAAAAATTTGGGCATGCTGTATTTTGGATTATTGATTGATTGATTGATTGATTTTATTGTTTTGAGACAGTCTCACTATGCAGCCATAGCTGGTCTGCAAGTCACTTTGTACACCGTTCTGTCCTCAAACTCAAAGAGATCTCCTGCTTCTGTTCACCGAGTGCTGGGATCAAAGGTGTGTGCCGTCATGCCTGGTTGAATTCCTTATTTTTTAATAATTTTTTTTTTACTATTCTGTGTATGGCTGTTTTACTTGTGTGTGTCTGTACACCATGTGTCTATGTGCGGAGGCCAGAAGAGGGCATCTGACTCCTCTTGAGTCAATGTGTGGGTGCTGTGAACTGAAGCCAGGTCCTCTGGAAGAGCCGCCAGTTCTCTTAGTCACTGACCCAGGGCTCCAGGCCTCTGACATCTTTTCACCGTTGTCGGTTTGGAGTCAGAGTCTCATGCAGTTCAGACTGCCTCGAACTCTCTATGCAGCCAAGAGAGATAGCCTCTTAAGCAACGCTGGTAGGATTATTTAAAATTGAGGGGGCTGGAGAGATGGTTTAGTGGCTAAGAGCACTGGCTGCTCTTTCAGAGGACCCGGGTTCAGTTCTCAAGACCCACATGCCGGCTCATAACCATCTGTAACGTCAGGTCCAGGGGATCCAGTACCCTCTTCTGATCTCCGTGGGATCGTCAAGCATGCATGTGGAACACAGGCACATATACATGCAAACACTGACGCACACACACAAGGAAAACCTTAAAGAGAAAAATGTGAACTGAAAAGCGATGGTTAAGCTATGGCCCCGTTGGTGGAACACTTGCTCAGTCTGCTGAGGCAGGAGAATTGCTGAACTCGGGAGCATGAAATCAGATTAGCTCTAAATAAAGCCATGTGAAAACAAAAGGAAAACCAGGTATGGTAACACTGTGAGTTCCAGGCCATCCAAGGTTACGGAGTAAGACCCTAACCCTAACAAAACAAGGCAAACACTGAAGGCGGAGAATGGACATTTGGCACAATTCTGGTTAAACCTCAGGCCTCACTCAAACGTCCCCACGGTCACCACTAATTTTAGTCCCAACCCAGGATCCCACTTAGATTTAGGGATGGTGCCGTCTACATCTCCTACTGCTGCTTAGACTGGACCCATAGCCCAGGCTGGAAATCCTCCTGCCTCAGTTTCCTGAGTGCTGGCACCGCAAGGCCACGCACCGTCACACCCAGCACTTAAGACCTTTTCTTTTGTGACCTTTGTGTTTTCTGAGTATTGGTTATTTTGTAAAATGTCACTACTTTAGGTCTCTTTGCTACTGTTTCAAGGTGAGTACTGAGGTTGTATCGGGGCAAGAAGACTGTGGCTGTGTGTGTGTGTCTTCTCCGCAGGTGGCCCCAGAGGGTCTGCGGTGTAGACACGTCTGCTGGGTCTGTGGTGTAGACATGTCTGCTGGGTCTGTGGTGTAGACATCTCTGCTGGGTCTGTGGTGTAGACGTGCCTGCTGCTGGGTCTGGGGTGTAGACACGCCTGCTGGGTCTGTGGTGTACACACGTCTGCGGCTACCGCATGTGACCCTGATTCATTGGCTGCCTGAGCCTGTGCCTGCTGGGTCTGTCCACTGTAGAGCCTTTATTCGCTCCCTTGTAGCTAATGAATAGCTCGGGGAGAGATTGCTCAAGAAGATGCAAGTCCTGTTTCTCCACACATTTTCACCCAGTGGTTTCAGCAGCCATCAGCGACTCCTGCCTGCAGCGATTCTTAGTGTCGTGCCTGCCTAATGCGGACTTTAAATTTCTTTTATTCCCTCTTTCCAGATATATGTGTGACTACAGAGGCAACTCCGCCTTCTACATGCTAGCCCAGGGCTGTGCTGTTGAGCCATGACCCCAGCCCCTCACTGGGGGATTCTAGGCATTGCTTACCACTAGGCATTGCTCTACCACTGAGCCACGCCCCCAGTCCCTCACTGGGGGATTCTAGGCAGGGGCTCTACCACTGAGCCACGCCCCCAGTCCCTCACTGGGAGATTCTAGGCAGGGGCTCTACCACTGAGCCACGCCCCCAGCCCCTCCCTGGGGGAGCCTAGGCAGGGGCTCTACCACTGAGCCATGACCCCATTAAATTGAAATTTTGGCGTTAGGAAGAGCCATCCCTCCCTCCTGCCTACTTCATTCATTCCTTTAGCCAATAACTTCGTTCCATCACAGATATGTGACTATTTCTTTAATTCTCCGGGAGGTGGGGTGGGGGATTCAGTACTATCATTGTTTATTGTTGTTCACGATGTTCCAGATATGGTCTCGGAATTTGTTTGTGTTGGGGTGGTGTGTGTGTGTGTGTGTGTGTGTGTGTGTGTGTGTGTGTGTCTGTGTGTGTGTCTGTGTGTGTGTGTCTGTGTGTGTGGGGAGGGGGGCGTGGGGGAAGATTATGAGTATAATATAATCCTGGAAGTTAGATTAATACAAAAAAGATCAACCTGGAGATGTGTCAGCTCTTACTGTTGTGCTAAATCCCATTCTCCATCCTCACCCCACACCCACTCACCTTCCTGTGGTCTTTTTAGCTCCTGAGGTGTCCTTTCTGTATTGCCTTAGTACGTGTGGGCAGTGGCCTTCATAGCTCTACATCCCCATATGACCTTGTTTTATGTCTGACACTCACCTGGTAGTCCAGGCTGATCTCAGACTTGTGAGCCTCCTATATCAGGTTCCCAGGCTTACAAGTGTGTACCAGCATGCACAGCTCATCTCTCTCTCTCCTCCTTCCCTCCCTCTCTTCTTTCCTCCCTTTTTTGCCCCTCTCTCCCTCCCATCCTCTCTCCTTCCCTCATTCACTTCCTCTCTCCTCTCTCCTCCCTTCTTCCCTTCCCCCTCTACCTTCTTCCTCTCTCTCTCTCCCTCCCCACTCCCACCTCCATCCTCTCTCTTTTTTGTCAGGTTCTTCCTCTTTTGCTTGGGCTGTTCTCAAAACTGCCACCCTCCAGCCTGCCTCCCAAGCCCTGGCTCACAGATATGCGCCATGTCAGTTGGCCTGCACTAGACGAATCCGTGTCCTTAACGTTACAGTATCACCTGGTATTTTTACTTACTGTTGTTCTATTTGGTGTTTGGAGACAGCTGACCTGGAATTCACTGTGTGGCCTGGCTTTGAACTTGTAGAATTGCAGGCCTCCTCCCTACCCCTGGCTCTGCACGATATTTTGTTTACTACTCGTGCATGACCAGGGGGACAAGCTCATGTGTGGAGATCAGAGGACAATTTGCATGAGTTGAGTTCTCTCCTTCCACCATGGGCTCCCAGGATTACTCAAGTGCTTAGACTTCACACCAAGTGTTCTGAGCAGCCGAGCTTTACAGGGTTTCTCTGTGTAGCCCTGGCTGTCCTGGAAACCTCCCCTCCCCCCATAGACCAGGCTGGCCTTGAACTCAGAGATCCTCCTGCCTCTGCCTCAGGAGTGCTGGCATTAAAGGCATGCGCCGCCTCAGCCCAGCCCTCTTGGTATTTTTAAAGCCTTGATTGTGTTGCTTGGTTCTTGATTTGAGAATTACAAAGTAGCTATTGCATTGTTATGTATTGGGTTGCATATTCTCCTTCTGAAGACCCTCTTCCTCTTGGGAGTTCTTTTGCTTTTTAATAAAATCTGTTTGTCTTGCAAAAGGAAGGAAGGAAGGAAGGGAGGAAGGGAGGAAGGAAGGAGAGAGAGAAGCCAGGTGTGATGGTATGCACCTTTAATGTAGCACAGACGGGGCAAGGATGGGCAGATTTTTAATTTAAGGCCAGCCTGGTCTATCTAGCAACTTTCAAGCCACTGGGTACTGCTCAGCAAGAGCTTGTCAAGAAGAAGAAGAGGAGAAGGAAGAGGAGGGGAAGAGGAGGAAGAAGAAGAAAAGAAGAAGAGAAGGAAGAAAAGGAGAGAGAAAGAGAGAGAATTAAAAAGCCTGGCCTATGCTATAAAAAAACCCACTGTGGAACAATTTGTTCCAGAGCCAGGTATGGTGACTGACTGATGTCACCCAGGTGGAGGCAGAGGGACTCAAGGCTAAGCTGGACAACATGACAATTTCCAAGCTAGCCTGGGGTACAGTAGGTGACCCTGTCCTTCCTCACAGATGGAGTGAACTGCAGTTTCCTCCTGCCCTACAGCTCTCAGATGATATCATGAGTGTGCCATGTTGGCTGCGGGCTAGCATACAGTGAAGAAGAAAATAGGGACATTGACTCAGTCCATAAACCTCACTGTGTTGGACATTGTTGTCAGTTCTTTGCCTACGTCCCTCCTAGTCACCAAAGATGGCTGCCAGGGCATTCTCAGGATGCCAAACCTAGGAAGCGCCAGTCACCTCCACACAAAGGCACAAGGCCGTAATAGTGTTTGTGCAGAACCTCAGGCACACTGTAAGTCACCTCTTGATGACTCAATGCTCAACACAGTGTACTGGAAAGTAGCTATTGTATTGCCATGTTTGTTTGTTTGTTTTGTCTTAATTTTTATTAGTTTGTATTACTCATACATCATAAGCTTCATAATAACACTTTCTTTTTTCTTTCCCTTTCTTTTTATTAATTTTTCCATTTTGGTGTATGTGTGTTTAAGATTTATTTCTTTATTTTATGTATATGAGTACACCGTAGCTGTCTTCAGACACACCAGAAGAGGGCATCAGATCTCATTACAGATGGTTGTGAGCCACCATGTGGCTGCCGGGATTTGAACTCAGGACCACGGGAAGAGCAGTCAGTGCTCTTAACCGCTGAGCCATCTCTTCAGCTCCCTACTTTGGTAGCTCTGAGTGTTCTGGAACTGGATCATAGATCAGATTGGCCTTAAACTCCGAGATCCACTTGCTTGTGCTTCCTGAGTGCTGGGACTAAAGGCATGTGTGGGCCACCATCTCACAGCTCATCATGCCATTTCATGCATGTATATAATATATGGATCACATTCACCCACCACTCACCCTCTCGGGTTCTATCCCTACCTCCAATGGTCTCCTTCCTCTTCCAACTAGTCTTTCTGCTACCTTTATATCTTTTGGGCATTTGTGTGTGTGTGTGTGTGTGTGTGTGTGTGTGTGTGTGTGCATGTATATGTGTATATGCACAAGTACATATATGTATGTGAGTATATGTGTGCGTGTATGTGTACATGCATTGTGTGCACGCACATGCACATGTGTGCACATTCAAGTGTGTACATATATGTGTGTGCACATGTATGTGTGCGTGTATGGCGCGCGCGTGTGTGTGACCTTTAGGGTTTCTTTAGGGTTGTTCACAGGAGCATGGGTGAAGGGTTAGTCACAGGAGCATGAGAAAAATGTAGATCCTTAGGGAAGGGTTTGACCCAAGTGTGAGGCCCTTTTTCCTCCATGTTTGATTTTTTTTTTTTTTAAATTTAAACAGAGTATTGCTATGAAGCCCAGGTTAGCTCAGAATTTGTTATGTAGTCAAGGCTGGCCTAGAAATTCCAATTCTCCTGCCTCAGTCTCCTGAGTGCCGTTATATGATGCTGGGTTTGGACCAAGAGCTTTGTGCAGACTGGACAGGCACTCTACACACGGAGACACATTCCCGGATCCTCTCCTGAAATTGTATTTGTATCATCTTGTTTCATGTGTATGGGTGTTTTGCTTGCATATATGTCTATAAACTATGTACATGTCAGGTGCCCTCAGAGACCAGAAGAGGGCATTAGATCCCCAGGAACTGGAAATACAGACAGTCGTGAGCTGCCTTGTTGGTGCTGGGAACTGAACTCAGGTTCCAGAGGTGGAAGAGCATCCGGTGCTCTTAATCACCAAGCCATCTCTCCAAATATTTTTATAAATTCATTTATTATTTTGTTCGTGTGGGAGGGGGGCACACCCTTGCTAATGTACACATGTCAAAGGCCTTTGTTTTTAGACAAGGTCTCACTATGTAGCCCTGGGGGACCTGCAGTTCTCTGACCAGACTGGCATCAAGCCAGGATTAAAAATCGCCCAGCTGAGAGGACAATTTTGGAAGCCATGTAGGTCTTGGGGATGGAACTCGGGTCATAAGGACTGCGCCATTGCGATAACCTGTTTCTCTCCTCAGGGTTTTCAACTCATAGTTGCTTGAATTCCAGGACCTGGAACCCAGGATACAACCTGCCGATTGTATTTGTATACCTCCGTGCTTCCGCACAACGTTGTAGGATAAATAACCCTATTCCGTTTCACAAGCAGGAAAAGGGAAGCCACTCCGAAGGGAAGCCAGCTTGGAAATAGCAGAGGGACTGGACTGAACAGCAGCTTCTAAGTGTCACCCCATTCCTGCCTGATAACCTGTTTAGGCTCCTCTCTGACTCCTCTCTCCTCAGGTGAGCCAGGCACCATGACTGTGACCTGGACCACGTGGGCTCCAGCCCGGTCTGAGGTGCAGTTCGGCACGCAGCTGTCTGGTCCTCTCCCATTGCGTGCCCATGGCACCTCCAGCGCCTTCGTGGATGGAGGAGTTCTGCGGCGCAAGCTCTACATCCACCGTGTGACGCTGCGGAAGCTGTTGCCAGGGGCCCACTACGGTGAGATGACTCAGGGTGGGTAAGAGGGAGGAGCGTTCTAGAAGCTATAGAGATCTGTGGCTGAGGCTGGGCTGGCGGTTCATCTGTCTGAGACAAGGGGTATGAGACCCTTGACTTGGTGTCATGATAGGGGCCTGTGATCCCAGCACTTGGGAGGAGGCAGGAAGATTCGAAATTCCAGGTTATCCCGGGCTACAAAGAAAGCCAGGGACTAGCCTGGGCTACTGAGAGGTCTCTAATAATGATATTAATGATGATGGTGTTCCTTAGGTTTCCCTCCCTCTCCAGCAGCCTGAGTGTAGGGCCTTGTGGGAAGGTCCTGGTCCCTGCCTCCTCACCTGACGGAGGTATTTTTTTTCTTCCCTCAGTGTACCGTTGTGGCAGCTCTCAGGGCTGGAGCCGGCGATTTCGCTTCACGGCCTTGAAGAATGGAGTCCACTGGAGTCCGCGCCTGGCTGTGTTTGGGGACATGGGGGCTGATAACCCGAAGGCCCTGCCCAGGCTGCGGAGGGACACCCAGCAGGGCATGTTTGATGCAGTGCTCCATGTGGGTGAGGCACCGGCGAGGGTGCGCCTGGAGGCTGGCGAACTGTATGCCCATCGGTCCAGTGCTAGAACGGGCTGGGGCTGGGATGGTTCTGAAGGGCTAGGGGCTGAGGGTAGGAGCCGAGGCTAGTCCCAGATATGAGGTCCCTATAGATTCCAGCATTGGTTCTCTATTTCTTATTATTGGTTTTAGAGGTGAGGCTCATCCAGAATACACAGAAATGTTATACTAAATTAAGATGAGTGTCTGTAATCCCAGCAGTGGATAGGCGGAGACAGGAGAGTTGCCCAGAATTTAATGACAGCATGAATAGCTTAGTGAGAGCTTTAAAAGCCAAAACAAAACAAAAACAACAACAACCAAAATCCCAAGGGCTATTGGCATGGTTCAGTGGTAGAGGCCCTCCCTAGAATCCCTCAGTGATGGGTTGGGGGCGTGGCTCAGTGGTAGAGCCCCTGCCTAGAATCCCCCAGTGAGGGGCTGGGCTGGGGGTGTGGCTCAGAAGTGAAGCGTCTTTGCCTAACATTTAGAATATTCTGGGTTCAATCTCTAGCAATTAAAAAAAAAATGCCTAACAAAAGTGTCAGCATCAAACTAGACCTAGCTGTGTTCTGTGAGCAAACAAGATGTAGAGACAGGCTGCTTCAATGAGAGGGTCTGAGGTAAGGATCAGGACCCGTTAGGTCTTGATCCTAAAGAAAACAGAGCTGGCCCTCACTCTCTTTATCCCTACTACCCTTCAGGAGACTTTGCCTACAACATGGACCAGGACAATGCTCGCGTTGGAGACAGATTCATGAGGCTCATTGAACCTGTTGCTGCCAGCCTGCCGTACATGACGTGCCCTGGGAATCATGAACAGCGCTAGTGAGTATGGAGGGCTGCAGGGGTGGGCAAAGGCCAGATTATTGAAAACAATCGGGTCCTTGCTAGAGTCTCACTTAAGTCCCTCATGCTGTAGTGTCTCATCTGTGGTAGGAAATGAAGAGATAATGTCTGGGCTGGGAGCCGGGCTGTGGCCTGAAAGTTGAGAGTTAGGAAAAGGCGGCCGCATCCAGGTCCTCACTGTTTGCTCTTTATATTTTTCCCGTTTCCAGCAATTTCTCTAACTACAAGGCTCGCTTTAGCATGCCAGGGGACAATGAAGGCTTGTGGTACAGGTAACGTGGAGAGTGCTGGGGGATTGGACCGACCCCCTCGAAGGATGCACGAGGCAGTCTTCTGATCTCTGACTCTTACCCTTTGACCCCTGTAGCTGGGACCTGGGTCCCGCCCATATCATCTCGTTCTCCACTGAGGTCTATTTCTTTCTCCACTATGGCCGTCACCTGGTTGAAAAGCAATTCCGTTGGCTGGAGCGTGACCTCCAGGTAGGCCCAGGTGTGAGCCCCACTTTGGTCTCTCGGCCCCCGTTACCGCCCCCTCACTCCGAACTCTTTCTCTAGAAAGCCAATAAGAATCGGGTGGCCCGGCCGTGGATCATCACGATGGGTCATCGGCCTATGTACTGTTCCAACGCGGATCTGGATGACTGCACGCGGCACGAAAGCAGGGTGAGGCCCCTTTCCTGGGCGCAGTGAGACTCGGTGGGAGGATGGGCCCAGGCTCCTCCTCACCTCCCCGCTCCTCCCACCAGGTCCGCAAAGGCCTCCAAGGCAAGTTGTTTGGGCTAGAGGACCTTTTCCATAAATACGGTGAGTGATCCTGAGGGTCCCCGGCCCCATCTCAACCCACCCAGGAACCTACTCATCTCTCTTTCTGCCTTAGGCGTGGATCTGGAGTTCTGGGCTCATGAACACTCCTACGAACGACTATGGCCGATTTATAACTACCAGGTGAGGCCCAGGAAGGACTCGGGACCAAGTGGCTCATGCGGTCAGACCCTCTCCAGGGCCTGACCGGCTGTGACCCGCCATCTCCTCATCTTGTCCTCTAGGTATTTAATGGCAGCCTGGAGAGGCCCTACACCAACCCTCGAGGCCCAGTTCACATCATCACAGGATCTGCGGTGAGCAGGTGGGAAGGGACTAGTCCAGGTGTGCAAAGCATGATGGGAGCAGCCGCCATTGTATGCCGAGCTGGGAGACTGGGTGTTGCTGTCGGTGTGTCCATCAGATGGGGCATCAAGTCTAGGTTAGGAAACATAATCGGGGATTAACAGTGGTTGGAAGCCCTCTGTGGTGGTACGGGCTCCAGCATTCAGGAGACAGGAAGGCAGAGGACTGCCCTGAGTTCAAGGCCACACGGTAATTCTGGGCCAGCCTGGGCTACAGTGCGAGACCTTATCTCAAGGAACTAAACAGGACCTGAAAGATGATGTCTCAGTGAATAACTGTACTCCGTGCCTCGCCTCCTGACCTGAGTTCAATTTCCAGGACTCAAATGTGGAAAGAGAATCATACACACACACACACACACACACACACACACACACACACACACACACACACACACTACTATTGGTGGCATCTTTATCCACAAAGCCACCTCACCAGCCCATCCTTCTTAAATCCTTTGTATGACCTTAGAGATTGTTCTCCACACACAAAGGAATAATTGTCTAGACAGAAACATTATTGAATCACTCACTTAATAAAAATGACTTAAATCACCCTTCACAGTCCACTGGGTTTTAACATCGGCCCGCAACAGCGTCACTTAGGAAACTTTCTTTCTCTCTTTTTTTTTTTGATCAGTTGCTATTATTTTTGCTTTGGGCTTTCCTGAGGCCCACTGAGCAACACTGAGGCAAAGTATTGCTATGTAGCCAAGGCTGGCCTTGAGTTCACCGGGAAGTAGACAGTTCCACTCATATGAGCAAATTACTCTTCCTAATGCAGGCAGAAAAATCGGAAAGTTTTTTCTAAAGTGCCCCATTTTCTCTACTGGCACTTCCTGCCTTGTCACCCTATCTACCCTAGGCACTGGT
Organism: Rattus rattus; assembly: GCF_011064425.1. Taxonomy (NCBI): domain Eukaryota; kingdom Metazoa; phylum Chordata; class Mammalia; order Rodentia; family Muridae; genus Rattus; species Rattus rattus. Next base: position 167,390,574 of record NC_046155.1, read on the forward strand.
TTTTATTTAATTCACTAATTAATCCTGAGACCAGTTCATCTAGTCAAACTTGATGTCTGGTTACTATATAGTTCAAGTTGACCTTGAACTTTATAACTAAATTTTTATTTATCATTTTGTTATTCGTGTGGGCGTTTTGCCTGCGTGTGTGTATGCACGCCATGAGCGTACAATACCAGAGGGGTTCTGAGAGACAGCTGTGAGCTGCTGTGTGTGCTGAGAACAGAACCCAGATCCTCTGCAAGAGCAGCCAGTGCTCTTATCAACCCTGACCTTGAACTTCTGATCCTCCTGCCTCCACCTCTGAGGTGCTGTGATCGCAAGGCGTGCACCACCGTGCCTGGTTTTGTGTTGTGATGGGGTTGAATCTAGGGTGCTGTGCATGCTGGGTAAGCATTTCATCAGCTGAGCTACAACCCCTGCCCAGTTTGTTTTTTTAAAAAAGATTTATTTATATGAGTACACTGTAGCTGTCTTCAGACACACCAGAAGAGGGTATCAGATCCCATTACACATGGTTGTGAGCCACCATGTGGGTGCTGGGAATTGAACTCAGGACCTCTGGAAGAGCAGTCAGTGCTCTTTACCGCTGAGCCATCTCTCCAGCCCCAGTTTTGGTTTTTTGGGGTTTTTTTTTTTTTGTCTCTGTTTTCTCATTTGTTTATTTTTTGTGTGGGGTACCCATGTGCTGGGGTTCACGTGTGGAACTTAAGAGGACGCCATGCTAGACTGGTTTTCTGCTTTCACCATGGAGATTCTGAGGCCCAAACTCTTGTTATTAAGCTTGGAAGTATCTTTATCTGCTGGACCATCTTATCAGTTTCCAGTTTTTCTTCAAGACAGGGTCTCACTCTATAACCCAGGCTGGTCAGGACCTGAATATGTAGATCAGGCTGGCCTTACACTTGGTGATCCTCCTGTAGCAACCTACCATCTGCCGAGATTGAAGGTTTATAGCTGTTGCCTTAAGGAGTCACCATTCCACACTAGCCCTGGCTACTCCCTGGCCCCAGCGGTCTCGCTGCCTTCATGGCTAGCCGCATGCAGAGACCGCCCATTTCACCGCTCTCTTCCTGCGGACTCATATTCCCAGCCATCTGCCCCCTGTGGTTATAGTCCCAGTAACCTGGTAAAAATCAAAACTCTAGAGGCTTGTAGTTTATCAATCAGATTTATATCAATAAGTTCTCAACCCACAAAATGCCCAAAGAACTCTGAGCCAAGTGATATTGATATGAGCTGCCCACTTAGATTAGACAAATTGTCCTATAATAATCCATCCCTTATATGGTATTCATAGCTACCTGTGGCTATTTAAAGCCACACGGATCTAGGTCGTCCTTCTCTTCCTCCATTTTCCTTCCTATTCCTCTCTGCTATCTCTCCTACCTCTCAAACACTCAGCACCCACCCTCCTGTTTTACTGTCACAGCTCTAGCCTTGTCTTTCCCCCGCCCTCGCCTGCTTACAGACAGCAATCTACCTGTAGCCAAGTTGTAACTGAGCCAGGGGCCTGGCCTGACGCGTGGTTTTGCTTGTTTGTTTGTTGTTGTTGTTTTTCTGTCTGTGTCCACACTTGTCTGACTCTCTGTCTTCCACAGGGTTGTGAAGAGCTGTTGACTCCCTTTGTCAGGAAAGCCAGACCGTGGAGCGCCGTGCGTGTGAAGGAGTACGGCTACACAAGGATGCACATCCTTAATGGCACCCACCTGCACATCCAGCAAGTGTCTGATGACCAGGTCTGTGGGGGGGCATCCTGGGTTACAAACTGCACAGCTTAGTTCAGTGTATGTGGGAACCGAGTGGTTAAAATCTTAGACTCAGAAGTAAACCATGCTGATCACGGGAGCATGACCTCTAATGCCAGCACTAGGGAGGCAGAGGCAGGCAGATCTGTGAGTTAAAGGTCAACCTGATCTACAAAGCAAGTTCCATGAGAGCGGGGACTACACAGAGAAACCCTGTCTTGGAAACAACAAAACAAAACAACAAAACACATCAATAAACTGGGTGTGGTGGTGCATAGCTAAAACCCCATCACTCGAGAAACTGAGGTGGAGGAACTGGGGTAGTAACTCAGTGGTAGGGTACTTCCGTAGAATCCCCCAGTGAGTGGCTGGGGCGTGGCTCAGTGGTAGAGCCCCTGCCTAGAATCCCCCAGTGAGGGGCTGGGGTGTGGCTCAGTGGTAGAGCCCCTGCCTAGAATCCCCCATGAGGGATTCTCTGCCATAAAGGGCAGAGAACAGAATCTCACTGTGGGAAGTAAGAATCATACTTGTCACTGTGAAACAGGAGAAAAATCAGGTGCCTCATGGGAGTAAGGCAGATGCATATATCGTGGACATGAAGAATAACAGTACAGTTTATATGTGTGTGTGTGCGTGCGTGTGCATGTGCGTGCATGCATGCGTGTGTGTGTGTGTGTGTGTGTGTGTGTGTGCCCATCTATGCACACAGAGAACAGAAGAGGGTGGCTGGTTAATTTCCCCTATTTCTCTCACTGAATATGAGGCTAAGCTAGCAGTCAGCAAACCTCCACCCTCCCCCACCAGCATACTCCTGTCTCCACTTCCCTTGGAAACCAAATTACAGACACACACAGGAAAACAGGCTTTTCACTTCTGTGCTGAGACCCCCAAATCCAAACTTCATGATTATTAAGCAAATGCTCCTAACTCTTGAGCCATCTTTCTAGTCCCATGCCTGACTTTTATTTGGTGCTGGGGATCTGAACTCAGGTCCTCCTGCTTGGCCAGCAAGATCTTTATGCACTGGACCCTTTCCCCAGCTCCTCGCTGTACTACTACTACTACTACTTATTATTATTATTATTATTTTTTTGTTCTTTTTTTCGGAGCTGGGGACCGAACCCAGGGCCTTGCGCTTCCTAGGCAAGCGCTCTACCACTGAGCTAAATCCCCAACCCATTATTATTATTATTATTATTATTATTATTATTATTATTATCTTATTCTTCATCATCATCATCATCACCATCATCATCATCGTAGCAAGCTAGGTGTGGTAGTGTACTTGCAAGGCAGGAGGATCAGAATATGAGACCAGCCTGGGCTTCACAGCTAGACATTGTCTCAAAAAGAACAAAACTACAAGATAAGATAAAAGTTAGAGTCTAGTGAACACCTCTGTACTCCAGGCACAAGATTGGGTTGCCTGGTACTGTGAAAGCAGTTTACCCTCAGTGTGATTCCCCACAGGGACAGGTTTCTTTCTGTGTCATAGATAAAGGAACCTAGGCTCAGAGAGGGAAATGATTTTCCCAGGGTCACACAGGTTCCAGGCAGCAGAGCTGTAATCTGACCCGCAGACCACATTCTCAGTACAGGCAACCACCGTTAACGAGCAGAGCACAGACTTCCTTGTCTCTGCGGTCACCGTGGCCCCACAGCTACCTTAATGCTCCCTCTAATCTGCATAAGAAGGCAGCTGTGCAAAAGGACATGTGCGTAAGTCAGATCCCGCATACACTGGAATGCAGGGTCTTCACCACATATCCCACATGAGGTGGTTTGCGGCTCCATTGGTAGAGCCATTGGGTATCAAACATGTTGTTCTGGGTCTGATCCTCAGCACCACATAAATGGCGGCCACACCCAGAAGCCCAGAGCCTAAGAGAGTCGAGGGAGATACTCAAAGTCATCTGGGTTGGTTCTATACTGAGTTCAAGGGCAGCCGTGATACATGGATTCTGTCTCAAAACTAAAACCTAAACCAACCAGCCAAACAAACAAACAAAAAGCCCATCCCTTAGAAATAGCAGTTACTACTGTCTCAGGCAAGGAGTTAAGATTCATTTTTTTTTTTTTTTAAGATTTATTTATTTATTATATATTAGTACACTGTCGCTGTCTTCAGACACACCAGAAGAGGGCATTGGATCCCATTACAGATGGTTGTGAGCCACCATGTGGTTGCTGGGAATTGAACTCAGGACCTCTGGAAGAGCAGTCAGTGCTCTTAACCACTGAGCCACCTCTCCAGCCCAAGATTCCTATTCTTATACAGCCCAGGCTGACCCCTAAGTGCTAGCATTGTAAATGTATAATGTATTACATATACCATGACTCCTTGCTTTGTCTTGGCTTTTCCTTTCTCTTTTTTTTTTGGGGGGGGAGCTTTGAGGGGTGCTTCTGAGGTAGGCTTTCTCTGTGTAGCCCTGGCTATCCTGGAACTTGCTCTGTAGAACAGACTGGCTTCAAACTCACAGAAATACACCTGCCCCTGCCTCCTGTGTGCTGGAATTAAAGGCGTGGTCCACCACACATCTGGACTTTTCAAATGAGGAAAACTGAGACCCAGAATTAGATACTGGGACTCATGCAAGGTTATCTTCCCTTAGAGGCAGCAATGGGGTTTGAATCAGGCCAGCTGGCCCCACCAACCAGGTTTTCCTTTCTCACTGCCTCCCATTTCTGACCTTCACAGGATGGGAAGATTGTGGATGACGTCTGGGTGGTTAGACCTTTGCTTGGCCGGATGATGTACCACTAAGACCGGTGTGCCCCTCGTGAAGACATTTTGCTGCTGTGACCAGGCAGTACCTTGGCCTGGGGAGGGAGTCAGGGCAGGATCCCACTCCCCCACCATCCAGAAACCTGAGGGTACAGCCTTGAGAGAGGCCAGACAGCTCTTGCCTCCTGGAGAGGTGGGAGCCCAGGCTGGTTGGAGAGGGAGGACAGGTATGTGGGCACCAGCAGGGCTGACTGCCAGCATAGTCCTACCCTCCGGCATCACTGACAGGACCAGGGACTCAAGGGCCTCAGAATAAAGAAGCTTAGAGCCGTTGCTCCCTGGACACAAACTTCCACTTGAGCCCTCTGTCCCTTTGCCCTCTCCTGAAGGGTGTCCTGTGCCGGGATCAGCAAGGTGGGCACAGCCCTCACGACCGGACTTGCCAGCAGGTTACTCCTAGTTCTTTCTGCCTTGCATCTAGTCCCTTGCCTGGCTTCTGTGCTGATAGCCCACGATGTCCCTTGGTGCCTCAGTTTCCCAGCCAGCACTATCTTTTCCAGGAGGAGAGGATAGAGTAACACTTTTACTCCTTATCCCCCAAGGCAAAGCTGGTAAGCCTCAGGGGCACACAGACACGCTACATTCTTCCACACGGCACCTCTCTTTTTCCTCTCCCTTTTTACATGTCCTACCATGATTTATTGAGCATCTATTATGTGCCGAGGCTGGAACAAGACAGATCTCTCTCCCCCGTAGTATGGACATGGAATCAGGACTTGAACAGCAACTCCCTTACAAGGGATAAGAGATCAGGGGGAAGAAAGGAAGGGGAACAGTGACAGTTTGAAGGGAGACAGCTGACCTTTGGACTAAAGTTGAGGAGCAAGGACACAGGTGACACAGGACGGGCAGTCCCAGAGCTTGGCCGAGCAAAGGCCCTGAGGCAGAGCTGCACTTTCCCCATTGGCTGAGGAGGCTGTTGTGGCTGTCACAGAAAAACAATGAGGGAGAAAGAGAAGAGGATGGAGCAGTGGTGGTTACGCAGAGCCTTCTGGGCCACCGTGAAGGACTTGTGAGGACTTCGGATGGAGCCATGGGATGCTGAAGGCTGACCCCTGCAGATTCCTGGCCCTGTGGGTTACCTCATCGCTGCCCTCCATTGTGCTGAGAAGAGCGTTTTTCAGCCTCCTCAGGTCTAAGCCTCACTTGCCTGTCAATAAACCCAAGGCTCATGGACTTCGTGGAAGTTTCTGGAACACATCAAGTGCTTTACCTGTGCAAAGCCAATGCACATAACCGACCTATGTTTCCTTCCTATTTCTCCCTTCTCAAAGCCTGCCCTGATGAGTCCTGTTGGAGTCCAGGTCTCTGGGATCCCCAAAACCTTCACTGTCTGCCTTATTCACCAGCCATTGTCTGTGTCCTTCCTAGGGTCAGGACTCGGTGACGGTGGCACTTTGTTTCCACGTAAGCCTATCATTCCCTCTAATCCTCCTGGGGTCCTCCGTGTCCCCTTTTCCCGGCTGTGCACATTCTAGCTCATTGCTACTCCGGGATGGGTGTCTCTCGGTCTCCTGTCGGACTGTCAGTGCTAAGGAGGACAGGGACAAAGTGGCCCAGCACAACAAGAGGCCCTAGGAAGGTTCTCACATGCCAAGCTCTGACTTGGCCATGTCAGGGACAGCGATGAATCAGAAAGAGAAATCAGGTCACCCAACCCAAATGATGCACGAGGAGAGAATGCTGACCGGCGAAGGCATGCTGGGGAGAGCCACGTCAAGGCCGTGGAGCCACAGAACTGCCGAGGTAGCACAGGATGCCACTGTGTAAGCTGCAGACCTGCCTGACAGGGAGAGTCTACAGAGGGCAAAGACAGGCAGGGAGGCAGCACAAGGGAGCTGAGCCCAGCTTTGCCACCTCCAGTGTGACAACTTCGAGTCATGGTCCTCTGTGAACTTGTTTCTTCGTCTGTATGGAGAGGAGGAGCCTTGGGAGGCAGCCTTGAATGGAATTAAAAGCTCATCACCAACCTGCATTCTCTCCTCTCCTCTTCCTCCTCCCTTCCCCTCCTCCTTTTCTCCCATCTTGCTTCCCTTCCTTCCTTTCAACTCCAAATCCCATGTCTTCTCCTATATCCAATCATTAACAAACACTCCAATTTCTGTTTTATCTGTCATGACAGTGACATATTTCCTACCTTCCCCATGGGCTGGCCTTGATCTAGTGATCGTCCTACCCCAGCCTCTCCTGGGATGGAATGACAGGCACGTGCCTTTGTTCCTGGCTGCCCTTTTTTGTTGTTATGTTTTTATTTATTTTTATTTTATGTGTATGAGTGTTTTTCTTACATGCATATCTGTGTACCATGAACATGCCTGGTGCCCATGGAGGCTGAAAAAGGGCATCAGATTCCCCTGAGGCTGGAGTTACAGATCGTTTCGAGCCACCCTGTGGCTGCTGGGAACTGAACCTGGGTCCTGTGCAAGAGCAATCAGCGCTCTCAATTGTTGAGCCATCTCCCCAGCCCGCTAGCTGCCTTTTTATTTATTTTTATTTTATATTATTTCAGTTCACCCATACAAGGTCTCACCGTGTGTCCCAAGGGAACCCCAGATCAAGGGCTGGTGTGACAGGCCATGCACCACACCACGGGCCATGCCCGTCTCAGGACACGCGCATACTCACCATGTAAACACTTTTCTATCTGTTCTATGTCAGCTTTAAAATCGGAACTCCAGGAACCACAAGGATTTCTTGGATTCTGTTGCCTCCCCAGCCCAGGTCCCTGGTCCATAGTTAGGTGTCCAGTGTGTACTGCTGTGTACCCGAAGAAGGAAACCAGAAGGTCGCTTCCGTGTTTAGCCCAGCCCATCACTTCAGAGCCTCACACAGAACAGCGAGGCCTCTGCTCCAAGTGACTCACAGAAAGGTCAGCCACTGGAGCCACAGCCTGGTGAGAGGGAGACCCACACCCGGGAGGCCACGCTGCCATATCTGGTCCATGTGCCCTGAGTGGAGACCCTGAGGTTTTGGAAGCAATCGCTGAGCACGGAAATGTTATCGCGAGCCTCAGGAGAGTTTGTGACCTGTTTTTCCTGCTCGCTGAGGTGAACATGGCCGTTGTGCCTTCTTTTCATTTTTAAAAATAAGCTTTAACTTGGGGAATGGTTCTCACAGAAAACTGGAAAGATAAAAGAGTTCCCACAGGAACCTCGCGCCTGGCTTTCTTTTATGATTAAAATCTCATATGATAGTACATTTGTTTGTGGTTTCATTGTTTGGTGGTTTGGGAGCCTCTTTTAAAGGACATGTTTTTATCTTCGGTGCATGAGTGCTTGGCCTGCATGTATGTCTGTGCACCACACACAAGCAGATCTCCTGGAACTAGAGTTATAGATGGTTGAGAAGTGCCAAGTGGGTGTTGGGAATTGAACCTGGGTCCTCTGGAGGAACAGCCAGTGCTCTTAAACACTGAGCTAACTCTCCAGTGCTAGGTTGTTGTTATTTTTTTCTTTATCTCCATGAAGAACGTCATGAGGATGTTTATGGGGATTGCATTGATTCTGTAGATCACTTTCTGCAATATATCCATTTCCCCAACGTCAATGCTGCCAACCCGTGAACACGGAAGATCCTCCAGCTCCCCATCCCTTTGTTTGCCTCCTTTCGTGTCTTCAAAGATTTCTTTGTAAAAAATTTCCATAAATTTATTCCCGTTTTTTTTTTCCTTGAGGCCATGGTGAGGATTGTTTGCCTGACTTCTTTGTCAAGAATGTTCATTATCAGGGTCAGAGAGATGGAACAGAGGACCTGAGTCCTGTTCCCAGAACTTACACGGTGGCTCACAACCTCCTGTAACTGAAACTTTAAGGCGTCCACTGCCCTCTTCTGGCCTCCAGGGACTCCTGCACATACACGCATGCGTGCACTTAATAGACTGTTCACTTTTAAAGCAGAGCAGCTAATTATGTCTAGTTACATCTCCATAGTAATATTAAGAAGGATTTGTAAAGAAAGAAGATATGGCTGTGAATGTGTCTATGTGTGTAAGTGCTGTTAACCACTGAGCAAGCTCTCCAGCCCCGCCCCTCTCCCTCCGTCCTTCCCCTTGCTCCTTCATGTTTGCTTTATTTTTAGGTTTGTTTGGGTGAGTGAATGGCAACTGTGTGAGCAGGTGCCAGAGGAGGTCAGAACGGCATCCGATTCCCCGGAGCAGGAGTTACAGGTGGTTGCGAGCTGGTAGACATAGGTGCTGGGAACCCAATTAGAGTCCTCTACAAGAACAGTGTACACTCGCTCACAGCCGCCAAGCCATCTCTCCAGCTCCAAGCAGGCCAAGCTCTTACCCGGAAACAGCATCAGAAGCAATAAGCTGCAGTGGACAAAGCACCATCTGTTATCTAACCGTGTCTAGCAGTATAGGCTCCGCAGTCCCCTTCCTCTCTCGGACCTCCTTCCCTGCAAGGCTGTGATGTAATGAGGCAAGGGGCATGGGCCCACCTGCACTTCACAGGCCAACAGTTGAACCGAGAGCCAACATGGCACCCAAGTGACCAACTGGAGCAACTGGTGTGGATGGATACACTGGGTGGAGGGATGACTCCCATACTATCGATTAGTGACTATAAACAGAGAGATGAAGCAGGGTGTGGCGACTCATGACTGCAATCCCAGCACTCATGAGACAGAGGCAAGGGATCATTGTGTTCTAGGCTGAGGCTACAGTGAGATTCATGGTTTTGTTTCTCATGTATCCCAGGCTGGCCACAAATTCACAATATAGCTGAGGATGGACTTGAACTTCTGATCCCTGTGCCTCCACTTCTTGGATGTTGGGATTACACGCAGGTGGCCCCATGCCCTTGCTTTCGAGAGAATATTTCTATTGCCCAGATTTCCCTGCAACAACCCCCACCCCACATCAGCCTCTAGCATTAACTAATCTAATTTTGTCACTATAGATTAGATTTGCCTTTCCTATTATACTGTGAATGGAGCTATGCAGTACTGACCTTTTGAAAATAGCTCCAGCCCAGTCCATTTGCTCCACAGGTCAGCCGTGAGTTACCAGCCCCTCCCTCACTGGGGGATTCTAGGCAGGGGCGCTACCCCTGGGCCACGCCCCCAGCTCCTCATTGGCAGATTCTAGTCAGGGGCTCTACCACTGAGCCACGCCCTCAGCTCCTCACTGGGGGATTTTAGGCAGGGGCTCTACCACTGGGCCTCATCCCCAGGCCCCTCTCTGGGAGACTCCAGGCAAATGCCCTCCAGATAAGCTGAATGTTCATCTCTACATGTTCTTTTTATGGCCACGTGGAATTATTTGACAGCATAGAACTTTCTAGTCCTCATCATTTTATTTTATGTTTTTAAGTTTTATTCATGTTATTTTTCCCTGGGTTGGGGGGTGGGAACTAGAAGTGATTAGAAGTCCATACATTTAAAGTCAAACTGCCTGTGTGATTTTGGGATTACTTACCTTTTCTGTGCCTTAATTTGCACACCTTTTGAATGGGGATGTCAATAGTGCATATGGATTTTTTTTTTTTTTGAGGACTTCAGTGATAACAGCCCTCCAAATCTTAGCTCAATAACTTTGTCTTGCAAGCCACCATGTAGCAGTTCTCCATGACAGACTGCAACAAGACAAGCCAGTCTTTCCAGGGTCAAACAACTTTTGCTGACACCAACAGCACCCTTCCTTAAGGACTAAGAAATAAACACAAAATTTTCCTAGAGTCTGGTTGTTACCCAGGTCCTGAAGTTTGCCATTCTAACACTAGGTGGCGGTCTAAGCCCTGGTTTGTACCATTTGGGGAGTAACTGAACAGGATGGGGGTGTTCCTGGGAGGGGTGCAATCATTTGTAGCTCTCCACCGCCCCATAAATAACCTCTAATAAACGTGCGTGAGTCATCCCATTGGTTGCTGGCACGAACCATCCCTGCGTGGAGACAGATGTTAATTTTACATCTTCCTGGGAGAACCCTACTGCAAAATTTAAGGAGGAGTGTATGTTACATGGCCTGCCGCATAGCACACTCTGTCAATATTGGAATTATCATTATTCAATGTGATTGGCTCACAGCAAGAGCTCAGTGTATATATTTATTGAGCCAGTGTGAGCATAGGCTTTGAAGTCAGACCTCGGTTTAAAATCTATTAAGGGGACTGGGGAGATAGCTCAGCGGGTAAAGGCGCTTGCTACTAAGCTCAATGGCCTGAATTCAATCCGGGAATCACACAGCGGAAAGAGAGGACATTCTCGTCGTCCTCCTCCCTCAGGTCCACAGTCATACACAGGCAAAACAAACAAATATAAAGAAGGAGGAGAAACAACAGGAGTATTTAAACACTGGTGAGAATACCTTGAATGAGGGCAAAAGTGTGAATCTGTTGTACGATCTTGCAATTGTGTCCCTGACCATAGGGAGGCAGCAGAGGGCAGCTGGTGAGTGAACGAGCTACTAGAATTCTCCCAACTTCGGGCTCCAGAGTGAACTAGAAACCAGTGATTGCACTTTAGCATGAAACTCCCAGTGCATAAAATGTTCGGAACAGCAGGGCATGGCGGGGCATGGCACGCCTTTAATCCCAGCACTCGGTAGTCAGAGGCAGGTGGATCTCTGAGTTTGAGGCCAGTCTGGTCTACAGAGCAAGTTTCAGAACAGCCAGAGTTACACAGAGAAACCCTGCCTTGAAAAATACTAGGAAGAAGGGGGAGGGGTGAGGGAGGGAGGGAGAGAAAGAAAGACAGAGAGAGAGACAAGAGAGAGAGACAGAGACAGAGAGAGATATTGTATCTACAGGGTGGCAATGGGCTTAAAACACTGGGGATGTGGGAACAGGAAGATCAGCAGTTCGAGGTCATCCTTGGCTACATAGTGAGTTCCAGGCAGCATGAGGCTGGGCTGTGTGAGACTTTGTCAAAAACAAAACAAAACAAAACAAACAACAAACAACAAACAAAAACAAAACGCCAACCCCAGCAAACATACATTTCCTTTGGCCCATCGGTCTGTGGCAATGTATTCAAAGGAAGTAATTATTTAGCTGCTTGGATTTTTTTTTTTTTTTGGATGATGGTTTCTAAAAGCAAAATATGTATAACGGCACAGAAACTCAATGAGAAAAATGTGGCTAAGCAAATTAGAGTAAATTAGTAGGATGGCTTCCGAGGCAGCCCCCAAATTAATCTTCTTGAAGAATATTTATTGATATCAAGAGTCATGATGATGTATATAGTCTTAATTTTAAAAGTATTTTCTGGGGTTGGAGAAATGGCTCAGGGCTTAGGAGCACTGGCTGCTCTGTCAGAGGCCCTTTTCTGGCCTCTGAGAACACACACACACACGCACACACACACACACACACACACACACACGCACATGTGTGAGGGCACTCACATATAGAGATGGGGGAATATTTTTTTAAACATTTATTTTTCTGTGGTTGGGGGAATTTTTTTTAATTATTTATTCTTCTTTCATACATTACATTCCAACTGCAGTTTCCCCTCCCTCCACTCCTCCCAGTTCCCCCATAAATCTTTTTTTTTTATTATTTATTTATTTATTATATATGAGTACACTGTAGCTGTCATCAGACACACCAGAAGAGGGCATCAGATCCTATTACAGATGGTTGTGGGCCACCATGTGGTTGCCGGGATTTGAACTCAGGACCTCTGGAAGAGCAGTCAGTGCTCTTAACCACTGAGCCATCTCTCCAGCCCCATAAATCTTTTTTTTTTTTTTTTTTTTTTTTAAAGATATACTATTCGGACCATTCTACCAGGCATGGTAATGTAATCCCAATGGTAAAAGACTCAGTGCATCGGAGGCCCTGAGTTCAACCAGAAATAAGATGAAGAGAGAGATGGGGGTGTGGGGAGCGGGAGAAAAGGTGGGCAGAGACCTGAACAGCAGCCCTTCATCCACGGTTTGCACGTTAACAAAACGCTTGCTATGTGCCTGGCAGTGTGCGGGTGCGAGCAGAGGCAAAGAGCATCTAAGTGAATCTTTTTTTTTTTGGTTCTTTTTTTCGGAGCTGGGGATCGAACCCAGGGCCTTGTGTAAGTGAATCTTTAGAGGGTGGAATTACGCTTTATTCAGCTATCCCTCTTATAAATATGTACTGAGCACTTACATACCAATAATATCAAGGCCCTGGCCACCAGCAAAAACAGAGAGTTCGAGGTCAGCCTGGGCTACATAGTGAGACCCTGTCTCAGGAAACCAAAACCAGCCAGCCAAACAAAACCCACAGTCAGCAAAGGGAAATAAGCAGAAGTTGGCAAAGGGTTTAGTGGCACAAGGTAGGATGCTTTGTCTCTTAGAGAACATGATGTTTGAGAAAAATCCAAAGGAACACTGAGAGTCAGGAGGAGGCTTAAAGAAGAGAATCTTCCAGACAGAAGAAAAAGCCAACGAAAAGAACCAGAGAAAGCCTGTTTGGGACAAACCTGATATTTCAGTCTCCCAAGGGGCTCAGCTGGGGAAAGCATTTGCCTAGAATTCCCTAGGGCTGGGGACTTACCTAGTACTGCTTGCCTGTTGTGTATAAAGCCTTAAGTTCAGTGTCTAATACCCAAATAAACAAAACCCTTAAAAACCTCAAGATGAGAAGGCATTTTTAAATTTTTCAGTAAGACTTAGTAAAGCCATAGGTGCAAGGGTGTATTAGTTTATGGGTTTCCTTTCCTCTGTGTTTTCCATTTTTGATTAATTTGAAAACATTTAATTACATTTATTTCTTTATTTTACGTCTATGGCTATCTTGTGGAGGCTAGAGATCAACTTGTGGGGAATCAGTACTACCGTGGGTCCAGGAGATAGAACTTGTCAGTCTTGGCGGCAAGCACCTTTTACTCACTGACACATCTCCCACACAGGTGACTGGTTTAAAAAAAAAAAAAAAAGCATATTTAAAAGATTAAGATCAAGTAGTGTCAGATTTCCAGACTCGGACAGCACTTCATTCAAAACTCGTTACTTGGCTTCCAGAAATCATAAACCAACTAGCGTTCTATTAGCCTGTTTCTTTACCTGTAAAATGGGGTGTTAAAACAACAGGATTGTGGCATCTAGTTTATACCGGAACTAGTCGCGTGCTGAGACATAATAAATACTTAAGAACTGTTTCTGGCCTTTATGTTCTCATATTCCACTTTCTTACTTCTTTGGGAACTCGTGGGAATCTGTGCCACGGGAAAGCCGTTATTTCCCCTTTAAGAGGCGGAGTGGGCGGGGAATCAACGTCCCCCGCACCTTTTCCAAACTTTCCAATCTCTGCTCGTCATTCTCCTCCTAAAGGTCTCCGATTGGACAACCCACACCAATCAGCAGCATCGGGGAACCCTGCCGGCGCATCGCCCCTCCCCCAATAGGCCCCTCCCATCGCCCGGTCAACTCCGTTACCATGGGTACTAGTGGGCGGCGAGGAGTAGGGGAGGCCCCGGATGTTCGTTAGAGATTCAACATGGCGGCGGCAGTAGCCGCGGCGGCGGCGGCTCGAGACAGCTGAGGTCGGTACGCGGGCGCAGAGTTCTGGGCCGGGCAGCTAGGCCGCGAGCGACCGCGGCGCCAAGCCGGTAGGTGAGGGGGTTACGGTGCAAGACGCTTGTGGTTGGGGGCGGGTGGATCTGGGCACGCGCTGTGGGAGAGCGGTTATTCGGAAGGGGGCGGGGCCGGTGGGGTCAAAGTTCACTCTTGGAGGAAAGGGTCGCGTGGAAAAGGGTCGCGGGTCAGAAATGAGGAAAGGGGAGGGGACTGTCGCGATCAGAGGTTAGACCCGCGGAGGGGGCGTGGCTGGGTTCGAAATCTCTGCAAAGTTTGAAGTACTAAGTGGGGGCGCGTAGGAGTGGTTCGGAACCGGTCTCATGAAAGGGGGTAACTCAAAGTAACTTAAAGAAGAGGGTGTGTCTGTAAGGGTCGGAGGTCGTAACCAAGAGAAGTGGGCGGCGACCTGGCTGAAGATTTAAAAGGCTCAACCCTAGGAGGAGGTGAATGAGTTTTAGGTTTGGGGGTGTCTGAGACAGCATGTAGGTAGAAGGTACAAAGATAAAAATCTGACGGGTGTAGATGGTCTGGGAGGGTCCAAAGCTAAAAACTCAAGTGAGGCGCGTGCAAAAACTCAAGTGAGCAGGATATCTAACAGAGTCGTCAAAAGTGCGTTCTGGTGGCAGAGTTGAAGGAGCCCCTTCTCACAAATAATGAAGGCCACACACCAATGAAACACTGATGATAGGCTGGGCTAGCCTCTCAGTCAAAGCTCTGCGTATGTACTAATTTAGCACTCAGTACAACATCACGGGAGCCAAAGCTGTTATTAAGAAGCTAAGTGATTTGCCCCAGGTCAGCTAATGAGTAAGGTGAGCAGCTGGGGTTCTAGCTCCGGAGCTCTGTCCCAGAGTGATTCTGTAGCTAGTGATTCAAAAACTCTTGGTGCTAGTTAATGTTTAACGAGAGAGCGCACCGTGTGTGCCTGGTCTTGTTTCGTCCTTTATCTTGTGAGATGGGTGAGTTGGGTGTTAGAGGACACCCCTGTTTCCCACATAGAAAAAGTAACGCCAAGAAAGCTTTGTTTAGAGGCAGGAGCTTTGGTCAGCTACCTGCCACAGTGTCCACTTCCCAGGAGGTCTGTTCCTGGAAGCCACTCCCTGGGTAGGAACAGAGTGTTTAGCCTCCTTGGAAGGGTGTGACCTGGGAGGGGAGGTTCCACTGGGCCTATGGGAGTGGCATGTTGGTGGGTGGCCCAGAGTCCAGTGAGCCTCTGATCGGGTGGGTGTGACCTTAGGAGTTCTCTATTTCTGACACCACAAGCTCTCCCTGTGGTCTTTAGTGGCTCCCAAACACTTCAGTTTGAGGCTTGGTCCTCCTTCCAGAGCTTTGACCTATCAGCCATCTTTCTGCTTCGATCACTCATGCTTAGCCAGCCCTGGGCAGCTCTTGGCTTGGCTTTCTTTCTCCCTCTATTGGAGAGCCCATTCTGCCTTTTCCTGGTTCTTGAGGCCACATGCACTCCTGCTGGTTTTGGGGTGTTTCTGGAGTACCAGCTGGTTGCAGAATGTCTGTGGGGACCATTAGGCATTGTGCTGCGTCCTCAGATACTGTAGCAAGGGGACAGGAGGCACATAGCCCTACCCTCAGTGCCTGCTTGTCTCTCCTATAGGAGCATGCTAAGACCAGACCTCAGCCAGCAACACTGAGCCTAAATGGAGCTGGGACAAGGAGAGTGCCCATATGCTGGGTCTGTCCTGAGGTTCCTGTCCTTGGAAAGTCCCTCAAGGAAGCTCTGAAAGATGAGTAGGAGGGACAGGAAGGGACACAAGGTCAAAAAGCGATGTGTGCATAGGTCCTGGCCTACTAGTGGTTCAGCCTGGGAAGAGCCACTTATAGTGAGTGCCTCAGTTTCCTCCTTTGTAAAGTGGACCTAATAAGAGTGCTGGGTATAGAGGGCCTGGCCTGAAACCTGGCATACAGTAGGCACTGGACAGCCTGGCATACTGTGGAAGCACTGGTCTTATCGCTGGCTCCCAACTTTCCCCACCCCCAGCCCCGCCTCCGCCTGCCCCTGACAGTGTCGGAGAGCTGGCATGCAGCCAGCACCAGATCTGTGAGGTCACCCAAATTCCTAGCCTCGTGGTGCCAGCTTGGCACAGATAAGGAGAGATGGGGGTTGTGCCATTGGAGACTCAGATTCAGGCCCCTACTTTGTCTTTGGAACCTGAGCAAGTGTTTTGATATTGACTAATTTCGTCCTTTGTGTGCTGTGATAGGCTATCGAGAAAAGCGGAGCTTTCAGTGTTAGGGAATGCCCAGCCATTCCTGTCAGGTGACAGGAGTGCAGCCAGGGATGCCATCCACCCATTACCCACTCCGTCCTAGCTTCCCTGAGGAACTGGATCAGCAAAGCCACCTGTACTACCTAGAGGACAGCAGGCTAATAGATGACAGTCCCACATTAGCACCACTGACCCGCCCATTCCACGGCTCATGTCCACTGCTGTTTCACAGTGCCCAGTGTCACCTGAGCATGTCCCAGTGTTCTGCACCCTACAGGCCTTGGATGGTCACTTGATGTCTGTGCTATTCAGATTTCTTGTGATCGGTCACATAGGAGTCATCACGCTTTGGTGGCCATGTGGTCAATTCCTTGCTGGGCTGTCACTGTGCTGTGATGACTATTCTAGAATGTTTCCATGTGGGCCATGGCCACAGTATGTCTTGACTTACACCTTGTAGTGGAGCTCACACTGGGCCCTGATGCTGGGGGATTGCTCTCCTAGAGGTTGTGCTGTGCTTCCCAGCAGCGACCAGAGGTGCTTTCATTGTCCCACCTGCTATGAGTGTGTGGCTAGAATGACTTCCTTTGCGTAGACATCATAGGCTGTCCCACTACTCCGGGAAGTGGACACCCAGGAAACGGCTTCTGTGACTACTTTAGCCTGATGTCTATCTAGCAGGCTTCCGGACTTTGGCTGTTACTCTCTAGGACATGTAACATTGGCCACAGCTTTGACCACTCTGCCGTTGGAACACCTTCCAGGATAGACATTTGAGAAAAGGCCTCACTGGGTAGGGTGGGTCTGTTTACACTCTGCCTGTGTGCTTGTTGGTTGCATTGCTAACAGAGCCTGTCAGATTTGTCCCTGGATGGTGACACCCAGATAGGTCAGAAGAGGAGGTTCAGGCAGTGGGGAGAGGGCTTTCTTGAGCAAGGGATGTCTGATTGAGAGAGAACGAACCAGGACTTCAAAGAATGGAAAGGTGAAACAGGTGGTGGGTACTGAAAACGTACAGACCCTGGGCCCAGGCAAGCTTGGGGCAGTCGCAGGCTTCAGAGTAGCTAATGCGGCTAAGCAGAGAGTGGTGTTGGGGACCAGGAGTGTGACCAGCGCTGCCAAGCTAGGACAGGTGAGGAGTGTGGCTTTTAGTTTCATTGCAGGGAGGACTTGGCTGACATCGTTTTCCCTTTATAAAGCTTGCTTAGACTGACTGGGGTTGTGACTCAGTTTCTAGAATGCTTGCCTTGAATGGCAAGGCCCTGGGTTCCATCCTAGGATCCAGGCCTGATGGTGCATGCCTATAACCCAGGAGGTGGGATCAGAGGGACCAGAGCAGGAGACTCCGTCTCAAAACAATACGCCACCACAAAGCCAAGACAGCCCAGGCTGCTATCAAGGAGCTAGATTATAGGGGAGGCAGCAAGGATGATGCTACAAGAGGGAAAGGCAGTGATGGAGGGAGGTCCTGTCTGAATTCTTCCCCCATATTAGCTCACATGATCTTTGCAACAGTTTTTAGTCATGAGAAAACAGACCCAGAGAGAGAGATTTGTCTAAGGTACCTAGCATGCAAGTAACAGGGGGAAGCAGGATTTGAACCCTGGCTTGGGGCTCCAAAATCCCTGTTCGTTCTGACAGCCTTCAGTGATTGGGCAGTGTTCATTTCCATCCCCATGAGTTCCACCCAGGTCCCCTTTCAGTCAAGTTCCCTGGGGACCTGTTGGACATGAGGAGTGATGGATGGTAGGTTCCTGTCCCCGCCAGTACTTCCATGACCCTGCCTTACTTATGCACCACCGTGCACCACTTCTTGGCCTGTGACTTGTGAGGAGCTAGATTTCCTGGCCAGACGCCGGTCAGGGGTGTTCCCAGCAGCTGTTTCTTACATCTCCTACCAGACTGGTGGCCACAGATGCCGCCAGTAGGAAGCTGTCCTTTTCCAAGTCACCGCCAGGGAAATGGATTTCCCCCTTGTTCATCCGGGGCCGGAGCTCATTGTCTGCTGGACAACTTGGCCCATAGGAAAGTTTGGTGGGGGTGGGGGAGTTCTGAGGAAAGTCAGAAGGGGAATTCCCCCCAATCCCAAGGGAGCACAAATGACAGTAGGACAGACAGAAGCCACAGCTCATTACAGCCTGTCTCCTGGGACTGCTGGTGTCCTGCTCTTTTCCAGCAGTCCCAGGGACAATGGGGACTTCCCTGACTAATGTACAGTACTGCATATCTCTTGGCCAGCCCCCTTACTAGGAGCCTCTGGGGAAGAGACAGCCTCCTCTCTGGTGAAATGGGGGTGGTTTCAGTTCCCTGCCCGCCAAGCCAGAGGCAGATGTGAGGGACGACTGCATGCAAAGTGCTCCTCAGCTCAGAGGCTGATGAGTCTCCATAGCCTCAAACTTAATGGCTTTCACAGGTGTGTCTGTGTCCTGGTGCCATGACCCTGGCTCTCCCTAAAGCATAGCTGCAGTGCTCAGCGTCTCCCCAACCCACGTCCATCTCCTGCACGTGTACAGAGCTGTGTGCAAGGACCCCGAGACCGTCTGTTCCTGACCTCATTTCTCCTCCTGCATTTTCATGTGAAGGCACATTGTTCTGCATGTGCGTGGATTACCTAGTCTCCACGCAGTCACTGGAAACTGTAGTCCGGAGGGAGAGTGGCTAGGATGCTGTCACTTTCTCAGCATAGTCCATTGTCCCCAGGTTCAGAGAATCTCCTCCTTGCCACATTTGTTCCTGTGAGCACTCTCTTCCCTTCTGTTTCCACTCAAATGGGTCTTTCTACTCCCCCGTATCCTGCTGTAGCCCAGGCAGCCTCAGACTCTCCAGGATCCTCCTGCCTTGGCCTCCCAAGTTCTGGGACTACAGATGTGTACCACCACACCTGGCTTGCAGTTTTCACTTGCTCAAACTCTGGGCCACAACCTAGCGTGTCCTCGAGTGTCCCCTGGCTACTATGTGCCCTGTCCGTTCCGTGCTGCAGACCAAACGTGACTGTGCTAGAATGAGTGCCTAGAACTGAGTGAGGCCAGAGCTGTCCACCTGAAGCTCTGCAGCGAGCTCCACCTGCCAGACGGGTGCTGCCTGCTTAGTGCTCCCACCCAGGAGCTCAGGACCGCACACTCTGCTGCTTCCGGCAGGATGTTATCTGCCACTGACGGTGGACCCCAGGTTGGTGACCTAGGTCCTCAACTGTTCTGAGTCCTTTAAATGAGTGTTTTGTTGTAAGGCACGTCAGTGTCCTTTGATGCCTCTGGTGGGAGGTGCCATGTGCCTGGGATCCTAGCTTTCCGGAGCGAAGCAGAGAGACTGAGTTCAGGGCCAGCCTGGGCTAATTATTAGACTTTATCTTCATAGAGATATTAGTAGTGCTACTTCCCCAGAGGGTTGCTTGGGGGACATAGCTGTATATTCAACAGGCAGAAGGCAACGGCAGAGGCTGTTGACTGTTGAATTTAATATTCGGTACTTTTTTGTTTTGTGTTTTTGTCTTCTGTTTCTCTGTTTGTAGCCCAGGTTGGCTTGGAGCTCCCTGTGTAGTTCATGCTGGCCTTGAACTAGTTAGTGGTCCTCTTGTCCTGTCATCCCTCGTGCTGGGTTTATAGGTGTGAGCCCCCACACTCTGTTCTGAGTATGTCCTGAACTTACCGGTCCTTGAACTCACAGTCATCACCCCAGGTGTCACACATCTCCATTTGTAGGGCAGGACTGACAGCTGGAATGCTGTTCAGAACAACTGGCCACTGTAAGCAGGACTGGGGTTTAGACCCAGGAGGCTGCTGCTAACTCTGGCTAACCCTCTGGCCACTCCCAACACTGGGAAGGCTCGTCTTTCCTGGTGTTTTCATTCCAGGCTGTATAGCAGCTCAGAAGGGACCAAGACAGGTGGGGCCTCTCACAGAGAGGATGTTCCGCCCCTCCCAGCCCCAGGAACTCTGATAAAGCCCCATTGTGCAGATTTCCAGATTCCTAGTCCGGTTTCACCACTCCCACAGGACAGAGTGGCCAAGAGAGACACCAAGGCTTGCCCCTCTCGTCTATCCCCACACTTAGCAGTCAGATTGGCCAGGGGGGAAAAATAGAACTCTAAAGACTTCTCCACAGAGTCACCCCCCAATAGGGACTCCTCCTTCAGGCAGTCTCGTTCCTCCCTTGAGGGATCTCCCACTCCCTGCTGCCCACATGTCTCCATAGCCTTTGCCTTTCCTTTCCCCACAGTTCTCCACAGCAGCCCACTCAGACAGCATTTATGATTACTTAGTGTGTGTGCATGGTGCTAGGGGTTAAAGCCAGGGTCTTTGTGCATGAGAGACAAGAACTCATTACTGAGCCAAGTACCCAATCCCTCTCTGGAAGATCTAGGCACTGGCAGGACTACAGAACTACCACTGAGCCATACCCCCAGCCCCTCATGGATGGAGTCCAGCTAATGACTCCACCCCAGAGCCACACCCTCCAACCCAACTCCAGTGCTTTTTGTGTACACAGTGTGTGCAGAGACCACAGCAGGACCTTGAGTGCTATTGAGTTCTCCTTTACTTTGAGACAGAATCTCTCACAGGATAGAAATTTGCCTTTTTTACCAGAAGGTTTCCAGGAGCCTCCTGTCTGTACCCATGGGGTTACAGGTATATGCGGCCTGGCCTAGTTTTTTACTTGCATGCTAGAGACTTGAACTTGAGTCCTGGTGCTTGCTGAACAGGTTCTCTGTCCATTGAGCTAATTTCCTCAAGTCTCAATTCTATTACTTTAAAAGGCTCGTTACTGTCAAATGGAACAATGCGTCAAATTCAGTTATCTTAGCCGGGAAGTGTAAGGTGACCCTGCATGCTCAGCCCAGCTCAGAGGCACAGCACCCTAGAGTCTACTCATCTCCCCTCAAACCATGCCCTCCATGGGGTACCCTGCCCTTGGTGGCCATGATGCGTTTGTGCACTCCTGCATCCCAGCACCATCGTGGCAGCTTTCAGACTCACGTGGACTCTTCCAGTCTTTGTACCTGGATTCTTTCTTCTCAGCTCTGTGAGATAGATCTGCCCATTGCTGTACCACATCTGTTTCCAAGTCCCCTGCTGTGTATGCGTGTGTGTGTGTGTGTGTGTGTGTGTGTGTGTGTGTCCGCGTCCCCTCTTCTCAGGGTCTCTCATGTCCCTTGCCTTGCCAGCCTTTCCCACAGGCCACTCCCAGGAGCGGAGGGCAGGGTGTGCTCACCATCTGGAGACAACTTGATAGTGGTGAGGGTTTGCTTAGTCCACAGCTTTGCGCCCCAATAACACTTGGCATTCAGACTTTCTATTGACTTTGGACCAGTTTTATTTATTTTATTTATTGTTTTGCATGTTTTGAGACAGTATCTGACGGCATAGCCTAGACTAGCCTCGAGTTCACAGCAATTCTGTCTTAACCTCCAAAAACCTGGGACAGCCCTTCTTCCGGCATTGTTTCTGTGAACCCAAACTCTCAGCCTGTGGTGGTGGTGGTGGCTGTGGGAGGAGCTAGGCGGAGCCCGTGAGAGGGGCCAAGAGTCAGGGGTCCCTTGCTAGTCTAGTTTAGGGAGGTGGACCTTGACTAAAGAATTGCACCTTGGCAAGGAACCAGAACCGGGCTGTCGCCTCTCACTGCCTTTTCCTGGGGGTGGATTTGAGTGGCAGCAGTCTTCTTTGGTTTGTACACCTTGGCCTGGTCCTCGCCCCTCCTTCCTCTTACCCCTCCCCCATTAGTATTGTCCTCTTTCCCAGTGTCACCTGGCACTGATGCATTTTTTTCCCTTGCCATCCCCTTGTTCAAGCTGCCCTCACTTTCCTCCTGGCCCATGCCTTGGACTCTCTTATCCCCCCTTCCCACAGCTCCCATAGTCTGTCCAGCACAGCAAGAAGCACTTTGAGGCCCCTCCTGCAAGGCCCTTGGACACCCAGCCCTCACCTCATTGGTCTTTACTCTTCTCTGCCAAAGGATTGAACATTCCAGGCTAAGTTCTACTTCAGTGACTTTGTTCTTTCAAGAGCCCTGGCCATCTTGTCAAGTCTCAACCCCCTTTTAGGGGACTGCTAACACAAGCCTACAATAGCACCACCACCACCACCCACACACACACCACCATGCAGCAACTGAGCTTGCTTGTCTCTGTCCTACCACCCAGTTGCTTAGATCCTGTTGTGGTGTACACCCTGAAGGCTTCTGGTGCATTCCTCCATAGCCTAGCTTCACATTGGTAGGCTGGGGTGGGGAGTCTGTGCTCTCCCTACTTGTTCTCACTGGTTTGTATACAGCGGTCCTAAATGTTGGTGGACTGACAGAGTGAGCCCCACTGGTGACTGACTGGAAGGCACTGTCAGAACAGCATATACTGTGAGACCCAAGTATGGCGTCCACCTGGAGAACCATCTGGCCCTAGTTCCTGTGGATATTCCTTGGGAAGAGCCTAGCGGGGCCTTTGAGGAATTGAAGACTGGGGGTCAGGTCCCGAGATGGGCCGACTTTTCTGTGGCTGGTAATAATTAGCAGGGACTTGAGCAGACAGCCACACTGCAGCCTGGGCCTTCCCATGGGTGCCACACCATTTGACCCATTTTCCAGATGAGAATAAACTTGGCACCTGTGGGGAGTCCTTGGTGCAGCCACAGCTTGGTGCCAAGATGATTCTGGTGTCTCCTCCCAAGCGATTGGCATCTTCCTGGCAGCCATCAGGCAGGGCGCTTCTTAGTGGCCTTCAGAGCTCAAAGGCCCAGTCAAGTTACCGGTTTGTTCCGGCCTCAGGCTGTCTGCCCTTTTAATTTCCATTTCTCATTCCTGAACAAGAGCCTTTGTTTCTGAGGTAGTGCATTTTCTTGTTTCCTTTTCCTTTTTTTTTTTAACTTTGATTACTATCATGAGTATGCGTGCCTGTGTATGAGTGTGCACACACGTGTACTGCAGTGTGCTGTGGGAGCCAGAGGACATTGTGAGGTGGCTTTATATTTCCATCTTTAGGTGGGTTCTGGGCTTGGACTTGCGTTGGTACCCATTGGGCCACCTTGCCTTTCTGTCTCTCCTTCCCACCGTAGCCTCCCAGCCTTGCATGTGGTATGTCTTTATGCCTTCTCATGGCTCGGAATAGCGGCATGCTTTCCCAGAGCGCCCTTGCCTGCTTACTATGTTTATTCTAGCTACTTCATAATGGGGTCTCCACCCTTCACTCCCCAAAAATGCCTGGCTCCCCAAATTTGGCCTTGCAGGGTAAAGACCTCCCCGATCCCCTGCTTTTTCTGTGGCACCGTCCTGGGCCTGGCAGAGGATAGGTAGGGTGCCCAGAGAAGCTGTAATTTTCCTCAACAATTTCAGGGGCTAATTAAAGGTTTTCCTTGACTAATCAGCTTACTGTTTAATTATCAGGGAACAGGCGGAGAAATGTAGAAGACTCTGCTGGGGTCTCCCCAGAGTGTGGCAGGAGGAAACCATGGAGGCCCTTGGTAGGCTTAGCAGGATTTGGGGATACCCTGCATCTCCCATGAGCCAGCCGGAGTCACTGTCCCTGTATCCCCTCCTCCAGTTAATGTTTGCCTATTGTTCTCACCTTAATTCTTCTGGGGTCTTGGCTTAGAGGTGAGCACCCCTAGGAAGCTTTGCAGGTGCTGGCCTGTGCAGCTGAGATCAACCCCACAGCCCCCTGTAACCTGGCTGGTCATAGCTGCCCACCATACATCCTGAGTAGGACCCTGACGGGGATGCCTGCCCTGGGCCCAAGAGCTACTGGTCCCGAGGAAACAAGGGCTTTGGGAGTGGAACTCAGAAGAGAGGGCTGGAGTTGGAGGAGGTGCAGACAGGTCACTGAGTGATGGCCCAGGCTTTCTCTGGGGAAGAGGCTGCTGACTGGACCCCATGGATCCTGGAAGTATCTGGAGGGGGAGGGACCCAGAGATGGCCGCACCAGGCATGGTTTCATTCCTTGCATTCCTAAGCAAGCCCCAGACTTCTGGTGGCCCTAAGTGGGGGAGGGTGGCCTGGAGAAAGACCTCTGGACACTGGCCCTGCCCCTCCTCCTACCTCACTGTTGACTTCACTCTCCCTTCCCCTGTGTCTCAGGACTGGCTGAGTTCTCGGCTTGAACCCATTTTATCAGCAGAAAGACTCACCAGGCTTAGGGGATGCAGGGACCCAGACCCATGTCATTGGACACACACCTCTCACTGTAGAGGTTTTCTAAGTGCCTCTGATGGCCCGAGGGAGAGATTGACCCGGACACTTGTATTAGCTTTCAGGATGTGTCAGGACCTTGCTGCACTTGAGTGCACTCCGGGGAGGCAGGACTTCCTTGCATTCACCGACAGGGCAGTGGAGGGCCACGGTAGATTTCTGTGCCTGGTGGTATAGTAGCCACCTCTGCTCCAGGCCTAAGCCGTCCAGAGTACTCTGCACACACTTACACACTCAACACACACACACTCACATGCGTGCTTCTGTGTGCTTTCCCCATCCCTGGCAGAAGTTTCTCCTGGGAGGCTGGAGGGGATGACTGCAGGCTCAGGACATTGTTCCCATGGGAAGGCTGCTGACATCACGGGGCCTGCTTCCCACCCTGTCCTCACTCCTGGGACTGAGGGATGCAGTATCCTGGGGTTGCTGTGTCACCTGCAGACTCCAGCCGCTCTGTGGGCTCATGTCTGGTCACCACTGCCAGTTACAGTTCTGGCTGTTTGGGCTTGCACCGTCTGCTGACCCGAGTTTGGTGCCAGCAAGGGCTTGTGTTAAAGATGTGAATGTCACATTGTAAGAGCCTGTGTTATTTTAATCCCCAACAGCTCCGGCTGTGCCTCCTCCACCTCATCCAGGCCCCTCCAAAACTGCTTCCTCTCTTTCTCTGGGGGAGGCCTGAGCTCGGATGTCCCCGTTCCCACATGTGGCACTGGGGTGATGACTGGCTCCCTGCCAGGGGACTGGGGGATTGAGTGTGTATGTGCCGCCTGGAACATTATTGCTGTGTCATTAGGGTCATTAGTGTTCCTGTTGCTGTTGTTACATTGTGGCCAGGGAGGGCCATGCTCCCACAGACTTGCTGTAATCTGAGCATCTTCCTTCATAAACATGGGGCACATGGGAGAACTGCTTCCTACCCATCCCAGGTGATCCTTTTAAAACAAACTCTAAACTTTAGCCAGGAAATTTCCAGATTTGTCTCTTGACACGGATCCCATAACACCCTCACACTTCCCAACTGAGGTCTATTTGTCACTCTGTCCAGTTTGGTCCCAGACTAGGTCCAAGGTCCAAGGCCTCTTGAGCCGCCTTCCCCCATACCCCCATCCTCCACCCGTGTGTGTGTGTGTGTGTGTGTGTGTGTGTGTGTGTGTGCACAATTTTGAAGCTGTTGCTTGTTGCTATGGGTGAACATCTAGGTTTAATAATTTAATGGCTTGATGTTTGCACAACTGTCAAGTTAACTTTAAGGGTAAAAATTTTAAAGGGGGAAAAAAAAATCATGGTGATGTATAACTACCTGTTTCCAGCACCTTCGGAAAGTTCCGGGCCAGGCTGGGTGGATAAACAGACAAACATTGTTGAGCCACAGAAGAAAAGAATGATGAGACGCACTGAGTGCCTCCTGGTCCTCTGAACAATGGAGCCCTCACGGTCCTGCCTACCTTGTGCAATAATAGCATGGGGCCCACACATGACATCTTACGGCTGGTCTCACTGTGGTCCCATATCTCCAGCATGGAGCACAGAAGAGCCACCAGGGGCTGTCACTGCCCTCAGGACAGTTTATTTAATCTAAAATAGTTTCTTCTACCCTGCGGAACTAGCTGCAGCACGCTGGACAGGGATGCCTCGGACCACAGTGCTCCATGTCACAGGGGTAGAACCTGGGAGTGTCTGAGTGTGTGGAGAGGCCTGGGCTCTGGGGCTGTCACCTCCCAGCTTTTGTCCCCCCTGCAGCAGGGTGTGAGGGGCCTGCTCTGTTTGTGGCAGAGGCGGGGTGGGCAGCAGAGTGGGCCGAGACAGCACAGCACATTCGCAGAAGAAGGCTGAGGGCTCAGCTTACTCTGCAATGCAAAGTCTAACCCTGTACGAAGCATGGAAACTTGTGGGTTCACTTCAGTGCCTAGGTATCAAGAAACATCCATGTTCCGCCCCGCAAGGGAACAAGTGCCAGCAGCTGCCAAAAGGTCCCTTCCCAGGATTGAGTTCTTAGGAGCTAGCTCATGCTTTCAGCCCTCCCTTCCTTCCCTTTCACTTCCCAGTCAGTCACCTACTGCACTGGGTCCCCTGCCCAACTAAAAGACAGGCCCCAGGGACCACACCTTGTGGTCACTGCCACACCGCACATCTTTCCGTAGGTGGGAATGACATGAGATTGGCACCTCCTGGCCACAGCTTGCTCTGTCTGGTATTTTGCTCTTGAGAGCTCTCCAGCCAGTGAAGGAAACACCAGCAGGAGTGCTGCTCTCCAGCCTGGCCTGGGTGGAAAAGGACCTGGCTCTGGGCTCTTCCTGCCCAGTCCCCCACCTCCTGCCTCCCCACCCAGCTCAGCAGGTGAGATATGTAGGCTGGGCCTGGAATAGGAACTGGCTTAGGGAAGAAGAAACCGAGAGAACAGCACATTCAGGGGGTCAGTTTCAGTCCTATGCTCTGTAAAGGGGCTGTGATGTCTCTCGGAGGGACCATGGGCCAGGCAGGAAGTCTCTCTTTTCTGACCCTGTGCCACCCTGGTTCACAAACGCTACAGGGAAGCCATTGTAGTGATTACTACCAAGGGTCCGGATCGGCAGGGGTTTATCACGAAGCTCTGCTACTGAGTTGGTAGCTTGAAGGTGAGTGCAAACCCTACCATCACCTCAGTGAGCCTCACTTTCCCATTTTAGAATCTGTGTGAGGGTTAGTTCATCCCAGTGAGGCACAGACTGGCACCTTCGTGCCCTCAGTGCCGTTGTATGAGTTACATCCCTGCGCGGCACCTTAGACACCTGGCAGAAGCTGGAGGAAGGAGGGGTCTGTGTGGGCTCAGGCTGGAGGATACAGCTTATCCTGGCAGGGATGGCATGGGGCAGAAGAGTGAGGCAGAAGCAGAGAGAGCTGAGTGCTAGCACTCTACTTTTTCTCGGAGTGTGGGGGGTTATAGGTATTTGTGAGCCATCTGACATGAGTGCTAGGAACAGAACTCATGTCCTCTGGAAGCAGCAAGCTCTCTTAACCAGTGAGCCATCTTTCCAGCCCCTCCCTTTCTCCTTTTTATACTGCAGCCCATGGGCTGATGCTGCCTACATTTGGGGGAATCTTCCCCGCTCAGTTAACTAGTTAGTTAACCCCTGAAAGACACCCAGAGATAGGTTTCTGTGGTGGTTTTAAGTCCAGAGGTTGACAGCCATCACAACAGTATTGTCCTTACTGCCTTTTATTCACTGTCCCTTCAGACTGGGCAAGGCTGAGGACCAGCACCAGTGAGAATTGCTCTAGGGAGGCCAGCAAAGTGACAGCTGCCATGGTGACGCCTGTCTGCGAAACCAGTAGTGGCTGCCTGGAGGGGGAGATATGTAGGCTGAGGCCTGAAATAGGAACTGGTTTGGGGAAGAAGAAACCCAGAGAACAGCACATTCAAGGCAAAAAGATCTGAGCATAGTAGTGTACCCCGTCCTGGTCAGCAAGTCATGAGTTTGAAGCCAGCCTGGACTACCTAATGAGGCTTTAACAAAGGCTAAAAGATGGGAGAGGTCCGTCATTTAAAGAAATGCCTAATGTTCTTAAGTAAACTTACATTCTGAGGTACCCATGGGTTCACATTGCAATTGTAAGGCATTATGAGCCAGATCTATCACATTCTCTCTCCATCTTCCCTCAGTGGTAACATCTTGCAGAGTCACCCAGGTCCCCAGTCAGGATGTGGACTTTGATCCATCACAAGCCATCCCTCTCCTCTGAGGCCTGCTCCAGCCACACCCGTCCCACCCTTAACCTTCCCCAGTCTTACAGTTCTTTCATTTTAGGGTTGTTGCATATGCAGAACCTTCCACAGAGAGCCTTCTGGAATGGTCTTCGTCCATGCAGCCTGGTTCTCAGAAGATGCTGGCAGATGGTTGTGCATGTTGGGAGCCTCTCCCTTGCTGTTGCCGGGTGCACTCATGTACCCCGGGGTGCTGCACCACCCACCCATGGAGGGCATCTGTTTGTTTCTAGTTTTTTGGCTATTACAAGGAAAGCCTCCGTAAACGTTCCCATAGTCTTTTTTGTGTGGAGTATAAATTTTTGTTTTTCTGGGACAAATACCCCAACATGTAATTGGTGGTGTGACAGTTACAGGTTCTAAGGAGGATGCCAGACTGCTTCTCAGAGTGGCTGCGCCATTTCCCACTGCCATCAGCAGTGCAGCGCAAGCAGGGCACTGTCTCTCTGCAGGCTCAGCAGCACTTGTATTGTCACTATGTTTTATTTTAACTCTTGTAGTTAGTGTGTCTCGCTGTCGCGTTAATTCGCGTCTCTGGCTAATGGCTAATGCTGGTGAGCATTCGGTGTGCTTATCCGCCATCTGCGGATCTGCTTCCGTGACAAGTCTTCTGGCTTCTGCTCACTTTATTGAACCGTTTGCTTTTTTATGTTCAATTCTGTGAGTGCTT
Source organism: Rattus rattus (assembly GCF_011064425.1). Lineage (NCBI taxonomy): Eukaryota > Metazoa > Chordata > Mammalia > Rodentia > Muridae > Rattus > Rattus rattus. Next base: position 167,419,412 of record NC_046155.1, read on the forward strand.
TATCTTAGGCACCAGGCCTTTGTCAGATATGTGACTTGTGAATGTTTCTCTCAGTCTGTTGCTTGCCTTTTTCCCCTCAGTACTAGGGATTGAAGCTCAGGCCTCTTGGTGTGCTAGGCAAGCACTCTACCACAGAGCCACACCGCTGGCTTATCTTTTTATCCTCCTCACATGGACTTTGCAGAGTAAAGTCTTCTTTAAGCAAAACAAAACTTTATTTTCAAGTATTTTATTTATTTGTATGTGTATGGGTGTTTTGCCTTGCATGTATGTGTGCATGTATGTATATGCACATGTGTGTGCCCAGTGCTTGCAACTTCCAAAAGAGTTCCGTGGATTAGAATTCCAGTTACTGTCGAGCCCCTGTGTAGGTACTAGGAACTGAACTTGGGTCCTCTGATAGAGCAGCCAGTGCTCTTAATGGGGAAAGTCTTAATTTTTGGTGAGGTCCCTACATTCATTCCTTTTTATAGCTTGTGCCTTTGGTGTGCAGTCTGAGAACGCTGAGCTGAGCTCTGGAGGCTTTCTTCATGTGTGTAGAGCTGGGGATGGACTCAGGGCCCTGCATTCGTTAAGCAAGGATCTCTGGGTCTCTTAGTGTTACTAACCCTAAGCTGCCCTGGCCGGTTGTAAACTCAGTCTATAATCCAGGCAAGCCTTGAATTTAGACTCCTCCTGTCTTCACCTAGGTTATGCTTTCTGGAAGTTTTAAGAACACGATCCTGTGTAACTTGTGTTCAGTATGGTTTCTGTCAAGGTTCCTTTTGTGTGTTTAGGGGAAGTCAGTTGTTCCAGCACATTTTATGAAGATGGTGCCTTCAATTGACTTTCCCAGTTACCGCAGTCTGCCATCACCCCATGCTTACCAAGATATCCTTTCCCAAACAAACAGAAGAATAGCTAGGCGTGCTGGCTCAGGCCCACAGTCCTGACTCTCAGAAGGCAGAGGCAGGAGGATCTTTGCCAAGCCGGCCTGGGCTGTGACGTGAGACCAGCCCTGGTGGGGTGTGGGTGTGGTGAGGAGAGTAATGAAGGTGCCAGGTAGGTAGAAGACGTGGACCTTCATTTATCACAGGCAAGACTGAGGGACAGCTCGCCCTCCTCTTATAAGGTTAAACACCGAGCGTGAACTGTGCATGTGACCTGCCACTGCCCTCCCAGGTACACATTGAAGAAATGAAAGCAGGCCAGATATGGTGGCATCTTTAATCCCAGCACTTGGGAGGCAGAGGCAGGTGAATCTCTGTGAGTTCAAGGCCAGCCCCATCTACATAGTGAGTTCCAGGACAGTCAGAGCTGTTTAGAGAAAACAACAACAAATCATCAAAAACAAAGACCTGGGAGCAGGGCCTGGAGCGATGTTTACACATCCAGTTCTTTGCAGTGTTCTTCACAGCAGCCAGAAAGTGGAAACAACCCTGCGGCCCCCCATGAATGGAGAGAAAACCAGCAGGTACACATAATGGCATATTATTCAGCCATAGAAAGGGATGAAGCCTTGATAGATGCTATTGTGTGGCTGGACCTTAAAAGCTTTGCGCTTAGTGGAAAAAAGCCAGGCATAAGGAAGGGTGATTGTGCAATCCCATCTGTGCACAGGGCCTAGAATAGCACAAAGGGGCAGAAAGTAGAAGAGGTTATGGGGTTGGGGTGGGGTTGGGACAGGGAAGGAGCGATGGCCTTTTGTTGGCTAAAGGCTGGGGGAAGAGAGTGCTGGGGTTATACAGCACTCGGTGTTTAATGACATGGGGCTGCTCACTTCTAAGTGAAAAAGATAGACATTGTGTACCTTCTACACAGTGGGGAGCAAATCACTGGCCTCTTTTTTTAGAATCTCTTTGGTTTTCTGAGATTCATATGTGTCCCTGGCAAAACTGGAAGTCACTGAACTTACCATGATATCTCTTGTTTTGCCTCCTGGGTACCTTACAAGCAGACACCACCATACTGGGCTGGAGAGGTAGCCCAGAGGTTAAGAGCACTGGCTGCTGTTGCAGAGGTCCTGGGTTTGGGTCCTAGCACCCAGCTCACAACTGTCTAACTGCAGTCCCAGGAGATCCAGTGCCCTCTTCTGGCCTCTGTGGGCACTGCACACACACAAGTCCACAGGCATATATATGGGCAAACACTCATGCATAAAATAAAAATAAATCCCTAAAGAATGAAAGTCATATTGGTGGGAGCCTGTTCCTGGGTTCTCCACGCTCCACTGATTTGCTCCTCACTGTTAAGCTTACTGTCTCCATCTCTCTAAGTGTGTGGCAGGCTTCAGTGTCAAGTGAGAGGCGCCCCCACTCTTTCTGTTCCCCATGGGCCTTAGCCTGAGATTCTGGACTTTTCCAAGATCCTTGCCACCTCCCTTGACCTTATCTCCTCAGTATCCTACTTATCACAGTGTGTGTGTGTGTGAGTGTGTGTGTGTGTGTGTGTGTGTGTGTGTTGTGCGTGTGTGTACACTCGTGTATGTGCATTCATGCGGAGGCCAGAGGTTGGTTTCCTCAGGCACTCTCCACGTTGTGAGGCTGGATCTCACTGAACCTGCATCTCACCAATTTGGCGAGACCCCCTGGCTAGTGAGCTTCAAGTATCAGCCTGTCCCCACCTCCCCAGCGCTGGGATTACAGACACATGCTACTATGCAAAGCTTTCACATGGGTACTAGGATCTAAACGCCTCAGGTCTTCATACTTACGTAACAGGCACTTTATCAACTGAGCCATCTCCCTAATGTTGCTTTTCTTGGTAGATGAAATCTTGGCTGTCCCATCTATAGCCCCTGCTGTCCTGGCTACCATCTGTAGCTGGCTGGCCCATGCTCCATTCTAATTGCTTTTCTCTGCACCCATTGTGGTCCTCTGGATCCTGCCTTCCCCCAAGCAGAGTTACCACCTTAAGTGTGTACCTGTCCCAGGATGCCTGCCACAGCTCCCTGTGGTCTCTCATGGCCTGCCTCCACTACTTTGTCCTCCCCTTAGACCCTGCCCTTGCTGCCCCTCCGCCTGGCCTGTCAGCTGAAATTCTAAGTTTCATTTGTGTGATCTGATCAGAAGGCCCATGGGGCATCTGGTGGACACATGGTGACCTCTTGCTGAGGACCAAGTGCGGGGAAGGAAGCTGCATGTGGCTATGGCAGGTGACTGCAACTGGGTGAGAGCGATAGAAATGAGGGCAGCGGTGGCCATGGCCTGAGGCTCCTGGTGGGGAGATGGCTGTAGCTGTGAGGCCCCAGCTGCTTTTCAACAGAAAGGGACACGGTCAGATTAGCTTTACAAAGGTCCGCCCAACCCAGCAGAAACCCAGGCAAAGGTATTGAATAGACACTTAGTGGAAGCGAACATTCACTCCACCAGCTTCTGTAAGCATGAGAGGGTGCTCGGTGGATAGAAGTAGAAAGTGCAGATGAAACCCAGGCTGGACTGAGCAGTGAGCTGGCAGACCCCTGCTATGCTGCATAGAGCAGAGATGGACCCACTGATGCTGCAAGTGAGGGATGGCAGCCCTGGGCTTGCTGAGGTGCTGGGAGCAGGACAGCCCTAGTGCAGGGCCACTTGCATTGCCCACAGACATGCTGGCAACACTTGCAAGATGCCTGCTTTGCCTCTGCATTGCCTATGAGAGCAAAAGACAAAGCTACCACCCTGGCCCCATGGGGCCGACTCAGGTCACCACAGCCCTTAAGGAGGCCACCTAAAGGGAGGGCCAGCAGTCTGCAAAATGAGGCATGGTGAGAATTGTAAGCTCTACATGTAAACATGCATGCATAGTCTTTTCCTTTAAAACTGTTACTCGATGCTAGGATGCATGCTGAAAATGGCCTCACACTAATATTACAGCAGAACCGTTACTATGAAGGGAAAACCTTTCTTGCCCCCCTCCAGGAGAGGAGACAGATGGTGCCATCCTTTCTCTGCACTCTCAAAGCTCCTGGTCCTTCTCCTTTACTAGGGATTGGACACAGGGCCTTGTGTGTACTAGGAAGGCTGGGCGTCAGTGCACAGCCCCAGCCCCGCACTGGAGTCTAAGTGTGTGCTCTACTGTTAGGCTGCATCGGTTTACATTGTCATGGGGGTGTGAAATAAGGTCTTGCTATGTGCACTGGCTGGCTTGGCATTTGCTTTTGTCCTGGAGAGACCTCACTTGGCAATCCTGCTGCCTCAGCTAACAAAGTGAACCACCACATCTGGCTACTTTGATATTGAGATAGGGTCTCACCTAGTTGCCCAGGATGATCTTGAACTCACTGTTGCCCAGGCAGGCCTTGAACTTGTGTGATCCCCCTGACTCTTGGACCATCATCCTTTGCTCTTCCTCTCTGTTTTGCCACCTTGGACAAAGTCTCAGAGCTGACTCCTATCCAGACAGTTGTGCTTTATCATCATGGCTCCTCAGTTCTGTTACTGAGGCCCGCCCACCCCCATGCAGTTCAGGCCATCAGCTCACAAGCTGTGCTTCTAGGGGCCCAGGAGGTCACAGTGAAGGTCCTGTTTCCCGTGTCTGGTAACTGCACTGGCTCATGGGCTAGCATTTTTCTTATGTTGTATCCATGAGAGTACTTACTGGGTCCCCAGTATGTGCTGCTGACGTCCTCTGTCCCAAGTGCCGTGTAGCAGGGCACGCTTCGGAGTAGGACAAGGTGCTGTGTATGTAACATGCTGCATTATCTATGGTTCTTTAAAGTGTGCAGGCATATTCGCAAAACACGTGTGTCTCTCTCTCCAAAGGATAATAACAAGGGCAGTGAGGTGTGCATATCCTGCCTCTGTTTACCCTTTGGTATCTTTTGGCATTGGTACCATGTGACTGTATCCTAGAAACACGGGCAGAGATGAGAAGGAAAGAGACAGGCAAGCTCCTTTGTGACAAACCATGATTAGTGAGTCACCCACTCAGTACTCCTCCTCTTGGACCTGTTTCCTGGAGCTGACCAGAGCTGGTCAGGCTGCGCCACCTCCCCCACCGGAGCTCAAACTTGCTGGTCTGGTTTGGGGAGGTGGCCTATCTGGCTAGTCTCTGGGTGGCTGCTTCCTAGGTACCCTGCCCCCACAGGTAGGTGGTAACTAGAGACCTGGGAATTCGGTGTCTCCCAGGCCTTGTTCTGCAATGGGGAAGGAGTGGGAAAGAGGGGGACAGTGGCACTGACTACTTGTTGGTTGTCCCCACTGTCTTTACAGGGACCACAAGCCCATCGTGGGCTCCACAACCTGGGCCCTGTGCTCATTGGACCAAAGCCTTCTAGGCCTTCTCTCAGACAGGGCTATTTTTGATCAGATTACCTACCACAGAGTCCTCTTGTATGATTCGAGAGCTACAGACAAGGAGACGAGATCATAACTGCCAGGCCCAGAGGATACGTGTGGACGTGTGGACGCCTGGGCTGGTAGGAAATGCTTCCCGAGCAGGTACAGGAGGCAGGCTCTGGTTGGACCTCACATGCTTTTGGCCCCAGAAAGACAAGAAAGAGCCTGAGAGGCTGCCTGGACAGATCCTCACACTGAGAGATTGCACAGGACACCTCTGCTCAGGGATTGCAGCCAGCTGGGCTTTTCAGAACAGATGAGGAGCAGAGGGAGGGAGACGCCCCTTCCAGAGTGACTGTTGTTCCGAATGGAGACTCTGAGCAGCACTGCCTCATTCAGAGCAGCTAGGTAAGGGCACGGACACCGGGGGAATCCTTAAGCCAGTTACACAACCTCTCTGGACTTTTTGGCTCCGCTGCTGTAAAAGAGGCCTGCTAAAGTGGCTGCCCTGTGCTGGGCGTCCCCTTCAGGGTGAGCGGCTCACCGCAGCGAGGTTAGTATGGCATACATTGGTCCCAGTTCTACACTGTCCCCTCCCGTCATCCGTATCTCCACTTTCCACTCCTTGCTTGGACCACTGCTATAACCCAAGCCCAGGGAGGGAAGGGAATGGGATCCACACCCCATCTCAGATTACCCACCCAGCCCACCCTGAGGTCTCTGGAGGCACTGTCTTATACTCTGCTCCTCCCCTATCATCTCCAACCCACTGGCCCAGAAGCCACCCTCTGGGGTGCAGTCTAGCTAAGCCCTGATTTCCTGGGCCTCTGTTATTCAGTGTGTGTGTGGAGGGGGAGTTAGTAAGATGGGTGTGCCTGTTGTACAGAGGCAAGTCCTGCTGAGACCAGGCTATGGCTGGGGTCTCTGCCAACCCTCCCTCTGTCCCACAGCTATGGGCCTACTAGCTCTAGCCCCACCTCCCGCCTCCCTGCTTCTCGCCCTCTGTGGGTAGGAGCCACAGCCCCAGCTGAGCTCTTACCACGGCTAGGCTGTGTCTCCACCACTGTTAGCCTTGGGTGCACAGCCAGTTGATCAGTCTCAGGGTGCCCTGAAGCCTGTCCCTGTCCTCCCCTGCACCAGGAGATCTGGCTACCATTTGCCCTTGGAGAGGTGGCCCAGGAAGTCAGAAGAGGATGGTAGAGGTAAGCAGGCTGCCTATGACCGGCCCTCTGGAGAGGGTGGGACTGGCCACTGGAGCCAGTGTGAGTATGTGGGATGGGCCACACCTTTCTTGAGTCCAGGGGTGGAGTGATCCTTGTTCCCATGTGTGAGGTTGCAGGCTCCTGGGGAGTTGTCTGAGCACAAGCCTCTGTGCCAGCAGCTTCCTGGTGGCTCTGAGTGGCGTGGTATTGGCGTTAGGAACTCATTGCTTGCTGTGCCCATGCCTATGGTTGTGGGGGCCTCGGGTCTAACCTCGTAGCTTGGGTTGTGGTCCTCAGCACATCCTTCAGCAGGTCTGGCAGTGTAAGGCAAGGATTGTGTGTACACATGTCCTCTTGTGCCTGCAGAGATGCTGGGGCCTATTATGTATCCCAGCTCTTGTAATATGACTGTGGGTATCTTTAGAGAGCACTCCCACTGCCTCTTTGGGGTAGGGAGTCATCATATTTCAGAGGGGTTCATGGTGGGGTGCTAAAGGGTCCCCAGTCCTTCCACTTGCTGAGCCTGGGCCTACAAGCTCCTTCCATGAATTCTCTCTGGTGCCTCCCAAGCTTCCTCCACTAGGCTATGGCACCTGTGTTTGAGGGGCAGGGGCTCAGCTCTGAGGTTACCTCACCATGCTGCACAGTAAGCACTGGCCCAACCACCGCCTCCCAGCTCACACCCCCAGGACAGCTGCCACTCGCTGCTTAGGAGGCTGGAAGAGAGAGAGAGAGGGTGGGCGACTGAGTCCAGCTAGTCAGGGTAACTCTTATCTTGACATCCAGTAAATCCATCTGTCTGTGGGCCTGTTTGGGTCACTGTTGCAGGGTCTGTGACACGACTGTCTGTTGTACTAATAGTTATCACTGGCTGCATGGCATGTGGGGCTGTGTGGCCCGTGTGTGAGGTGCAGAGTGCTGTGGCATGGCAGGGCAGTGGACAGGAGCCTCCTTTCTACCTGTCCTTCCTGCAGGGATTCAGGGGAGGGAGGATCAAATGAAGCCTAAAGCAATGTCTCCAGCCCTCACAGCTTACCTACACTCTTAGGTTCTCTGTGGCAGCCATCCCACCCTGGGCACTCTGGGCACGAGCACATGTCTGCTCCTGCCAGCTCAGAGGCAATAGCTGGCCGGGCAGCTTCTCAGTCAGCCTTCCTCTGCAGTTCACCCTTCCCACCCATGGTGCACACAGCTGGGCATACACATCCCCCATCCTAACCCTGGAGAAGGGACACTAGCACATGCACATACTGGGGGGACTGTGACCAGTGTCGCATTGGTGTCCTTAGTGTCTCTGATGCAGCAGCAGCAGCAGCAGCAGCAGCAGCTGCAGGAGCCCCGTGCCAGGCCCTGTTCTACATGCCTTACTTGTGTGTCTAAATATTCCCAGTAGGTAGGGACTGCCACAGTCTGTAGTTTGCAGATAGAACACTGAGGTCCAGAGAGGTTAGATGACTTGTCCATGGACGTGCAGCTAGAATGACTGAGCCGGCACCTGGATCTGGACAGTCTACTCATAGGCCGACAGAGCCCCCATACTAGGATAGCCCCATATTGGGCAGTGAGTGGCCAAGAGAGACAGCCCCTATGCAAATGGGGCTGTGCTTCTAGCAGGAAGATGTCCATAGAAGACCACCCAGACAGCCTCTGGCCAGGATGAAGAGAGCACACTTGTAATGGCTTCCCACTTGTCTCCAACTTCCCAGCACCAGAGCACTATCTCTTAGTCATCATTTTGTGGGGCTGTCCCTTTTGTGGACACTTATTGCCAGAGTTTGGGCTCTTACCTGTGGCTGCAGTAAGAAGCTGTCCTCAGGTTTCCCTCCAAGGCATGGCTTAGATAGGTGTGCCTCCTTGTAGTGTGAGGACCAAGGGAGATGCCCTTGGTCCTGGTTAAGATACACCAAGCTTCTTGCCTGGATTCCTAGGTGTCTCGAATGATGTCCAGACAGCTTGGGACAGAGGCTCTGGGGAATCCTGTTTGCCCCACCTCCTTCCCTATGCATCATGGTCCAGACTCATCACTGTGGCAAGATCAGTCTCACTACCCAGATCTATGTGTGCCAGACCCCGTCTCAAGGTGCTAGGGAACCATTTTGGGGGTGAGGCACTCAGAGGAAGGGGTCTACAGTCAAAAGGAATATGGTGACTGGGAGTGATAAGGGTCATGGGGAAGTAGAAAGTTGTGCCCCATATTCTGTTAGGTATCAAGGTGGCCTCTCTTGAGTGAGTTTGTTTATTTGTTTGTTTGTTTGATTGATTTGTTTTTTGAGACAGGGTTTCTCTGTGTAGCCCTGGCTGTCCTGGAACTCACTCTGTAGACCAGGTTAGCTTCAAACTTGAGTTCTGTCTGCCTCTGCCTCCTGAGTGCTAAGATTTAAAGGCGTTTGTCGCCATTGCCTGGCTGTCTCTTCAAGACACTAAGACTTGAGTGTTAAGAAGTAAGCTGCAGTTCTGAGCAGAAGGCTTTGTAGGTACAAAGCTGGGACAGGTATTGAAGTCCCACTTTGGATGTCAGCTAGCCGGCGGTGGGGCGGGGGTGGCAGGTATGTAAGATATGCAGGTCAGTAGCAGGCTGGACTGTGTGGTGTCCATTGGAGTCACATGGGTAGTAGCTCATTTAACATTCCCTCCCCATGGCAGCTTCTCTGCTTTTAGGTGTGGTATTGTCAACAGTTGCCTCTGCCTCCTGCTCCTGTCCCAAAGGTCCTTCCTATGGAACGGAGGCCTCGGCTGGAGCACAGGCCAGTGAGAAGCAGTATACTGGTGGGGTGTTACAAGACCTTTGTGGGACAGAGTGGGTTTTGTGACCTAGCACTAGGTGTCCCTGAGCAGTGATTTCACTTTTGTGGGCCTCAGTTTCTCAGTTTGGAAAACAGGAAGGAAGAAGATTCTCCACCCACCTCGATCTGTGTGGGGAACCCATGGTAGACCAGCGTATGTGCCTGGCACGTGCCTGCCAGAGCTCCAGCTGTGTGAGCCACCGGGGTCAGGCTGACAGCTTTAGACAGGCTGACCTGTCTGTCATGCTGTGTGTTGGGGGTGGGGGTGCTGAGCTCTTTCGAGTGGATGAACTGGAGGCCTGTGGGCGCAGCCAGGTGCTGGAATAAACTCTGCCAGGCAAGCCAAGCCCGCAGAGTTCACATTCCGTGCCCTGGCGCCATCTACCACCTTGGTTTTTGGACCAAGCAGAGCCTGCCCACTCTACCCATGCCACAGCCCCTGGGGGTCCTGTCCACGTTATCTCCTGTTGGGTTGTCACAGCCTTCTCCCTGGTTCCCTGTCCCTGTCCCTCCCCTGCCTAGACCCTGCCACCCGAACTGCCGCACTGTCCCCTCACCTCTTTGATGTAGCTGCCAGGCCTTCTTGGCTACATCCAGCAAGTGCCTGCCTCAGCACCCTCAACGCTGACGCTTCTTACCTCCGGCTGCCTCTTCCAGAGCACAGGGCCTCTTTGGACAAGGCCTCATGTGCTGAAGGACTGCATTGACAGTTCCTACCTGCTTTGCCTCTATTTCCTCTCAAGACTTAAGTCTGCCCTGCACACCCTGGGTAGATTTGGTTTAATGACAGCCATCTTTACCCAGTGAGAATCCCGCAACAGCTCTGCAGAGCTGTGGGCCAGACAGGCTCCACCTCAGTTGTCACTAAAATGGATAAGGAGGTGAAGGCCCCGTGGCTACGACCAGTCACTTGTGATTGGGCAGTGTCTGATAAGGAAGATGGGGCCATCTAGGAAGACTCCCTGGAAGAAGTGGGAACCTGTCCCATCAGGAAGCCAGGGGAGAGAGGGACTCATTTACATGGCGTAGGTGGGGGGTGGGGGGATGGCTTGACAGAGCTAACTGGGGGGGAGGGGGAGGGGCTTAAGGATGCAGGAGCCTGACCCCTCTGTTGTCAGCTCAGTCCTGGAAAACAAGGGGGACACTGACACAGGGAGGGCTTTCTTGGAGCTGGCGGCTTTATTCCTTCAGGAGCATGGGAGTGGCCGAATCTGCCTCTCGGTTGAGAGCAGAGCAAGGGGCACAGGGTGACTGGAAAACTGTGTCCCACAGTTTGAAGAATTCAGAGGTTAAAACAAACCAGAAATGAGCATTTTAAAGCCTGGTAGTTCTCAGTGTGTGTCCTTGACTGGAGGGGCTGCCTGCCATCCTACTCCACCCGTCCCTCTTTGCCCCAGCACTGGCCCAGAATGGCCCCTGCTCTGGGGTTTCTGGGAGCCAGGGGCTTGTGTTGGTGACTTCCCAGGGCCACAGATTCCTTCGTGGTGCGTGTGTCAGTACATTCGGTGGCAGGGACAGGTTTTCAGGCATTTTCCTGTGACCAGCTGTCTCACCAGAGGCCCTGGGAGGGGCTCCAGGAAACCCCTTTCCCATGAGACTGCGGCAGGCTGGGTAGGAGGTGAAGGCCAACCTCTGCAGTGCCGGCCCGGGAGAGGAAAGGAGAGGTCTGGGGCCGGGCAGGTAGAAGCAGCGTGGTAGCCCAGACTAGCCCTACATGGCGCAGGCAAGTAAGAGCCCAGCCTGTTGTGCTCACCTTCCTCGTTCAAACCCTGGCAACCTCTGACTGGCTTTTCTCTCTGGAGTCTCAACCTCCACTGATGGGATAAGGAGCCTCCATTGTGGGGCTCTGCATGTGGCACAGGGCTAAGCACTACTGGCAGGATCTGCACCAGGAGCAGAGGCCACAGGCCCTGGGAGAGTGGCTTACGCTAATGTTTGTTCAGGCTTTGCTCATGGGCAAGTGAGGGGACTTCACTGTGCCTCCTTTTCCTTACTTAAGCCATGGGGCTCACAGTAGCCCTCTGCTAGGTCAGGAGCAAAGACTGAGAGATCCAGGGTAAAGGGATTCAAAGAGAGGTGGCACACAGTAGGGGCACATTCCTGCTGGCTACTGTTGTCATGTGACTAGCATTGAGGATTTATTGCCTAAGCGTCAGTAAGAGTTGGCTCTGAGCCAGGCCTTCAGTGCCTTGCTTGTTTTGTGTTCTCTGTGACTCCTTGTAAAAGCTGCTGGAAGTCTCCTCACAAGAGGAAACTGAGGCATAAGCGGAGCTCTTTCCCCAGGGTCACACATTGAGCTTCCTGGCATGAGCTGTGGGCTGGGTCTTCACAGGTAGAGAAATCAGGGCATGTAGTGGTAGCTAGCTGTCAGCTAGGGTGTGAGGTCTGGGCTGCAGGGCTCTGAAATTCTGAGCTGGCCTGGGAGACCCATCCCAGCCACAAGATGCCCAAAAGAACCTAGGTGGGGCCTACACCAGGTCATTATAAACATGACCAGTTCCTCTGTTTGTCCTTCCCTCCATATGCTGCCCAGAGGAAAGGGGTGGCCCAGGCAAATATCCGGAGGTGTGCCCTTCCGCCCCTTCTCCTGCAGGGTCACAAGTGGCTGCAGTATGCAAGGTGGCATGGAGATTCTGGGTGGGGTCGGGGTCTGTGTAGGGAACATGGGAAGATACTGCTAAATGCTCTCTGGCCTTTGCTATTCTGAGCGCCTCCCTACGTTTAGTGAGCACCACCACTCCCTATTCTGCTGAAGCTGGGAGCTGTCTTGGGGCTCCCTGGGTATGGGAGGTGGGAACTGAGAGTAGAGCCAAGAGTTCAGGGTGAATAGCAAGCTAGACACGGAGGACGGGGAGCCACAGGTCGCCGCACCAGACTCCACACTGCACCGGGCAGCATGAGGTGTGGCACTGTTGGAGTTGTAGAGACAGGCCTTGTGCCAAGAGGGCTGGGGAGCCCTGGTGCAGAGGCCAAGGTGCTGGGACAGGCAGCAGGAAAGGCTGGAGGGAGGGTGCATGCTGCTGCTGGTTCTGAGGCAGGAGGCTAGAAGCCAGAGGTGCCACTTCTGCCCCAGCTGTCCCAGCCCTCAGCCAGAACCCCTGGACCTGGATCAAGCAAAGAAACTAGACCAGCTGGGAAAGCCCTGTCCAGGCCTGGGGCTGGCCGCCTGCAGGCCCCTTGGGACCAGTTGAGACAGGTTGGCTGCTGCGTCCCCACCTGCCTCTCACTTGGCTCGGCTGCCAAACCGGTTTCCCTGGCTGGCTGCCCACTAATGTTCTTCTAGTAGCTGAGCCAGTGACTCCCAAGAAAGAGAGCCATGCCTGGGGATGAGGAGACCTGGCTGGGCCCTGGACACTTGTCTGTAGCCACTTCCCCAGCTGAGTGTCTCTGGGGCTGGGTGCTGGTTCTGTGCCTGCCCAGCGCTCTGCCAGTACTGGAGAGCCAGTTGGAATGACGATGAAAGTCCTCTGGTGCCTTTGGTCCTCTGGGCCTCTTGTAGGAAGCCTCCCCTTAGCACACCTGCCATCCCTCCATGGCTGGGTAGCACTTTGTGGGCTCAGTCCCTACCAGTGTTCACTGTCACTAACTAGGGACATCTGCCCCATGTAGACCTTAGTGGGTCACAGGCTGTCTAGGTGGCCATCATGTCCCACTGTCAGCCAGAGTACAGTGGGTGTTAGTGATGGAATGACTGATGGATCTTTTTTCCTGTCTTACAGATGAGTAACTCAAAGCCTCAGGAGGAGACGTCACCCACACAAGGGTGTTTCTAGCCCAGCCACTTCAGACCAGGTCTGTATGACTCCAGGCTCTTCCCACAGGGCCAGTCTCCCCAGCAGAAGGGGCTGGTCCAAGGCAGGGAGGGTCTCAGTCCCTCGATCACCCAGGACCCAGGTAGTGAGAGGCAGAAGAGCTGTTGCGAAGCTGCCTAGTGTCTGGTTGCTTGAGTCTCTGTGAGGTGCCACCATCACCTTGTCCTTGAGCTGGGATGGACCCCAGGGCCTCCCACCTGCTGTATGTGCTCTGCTGCTGAGCTGTAGCCCCAGACCTTTTTATCATTCTATTTTGTGACAGTTTCACCACACTGACTATTCAGAATAGCCTGAATCCGCTCTATCCGGGGAACGCTTTGAGCTTGCCGTGCTCCTGCCTCCTCAGGAGCTGGGATTGTAGCTACTCAGCCTGTGCCCCTGGCTGGGCTCATCTGTTGGTTTTGTTGTTGTTGCTGTTGTTACAGATGTTGATTATTTTTAATTTACTTTTTAAAAATTATTAATAGTCTTTATTTTTAAAGATTTAATTATTTTTTGTATATAAGTAGCTGTCTTCAGACACACCAGAAGAGGGCATCAGATCCCATTACAGATGGTTGTGAGCCACCATGTGGTTGCTGGGAATTGAACTCAAGACCTCTGGAAGAGCAGTCAGTGCTCTTAACCACTGAGCCATCTCTCCAGCCCTAATAGTCTTTTAAAGTTTGTGTATGAGTGTTTTGCCTGCATATGTGTCTGGGCACCACATGTGTTGCTAATGTCCTTGAAGGTCAGAAGAGGGTGTCGTATCCCTAGAAGTGGAGTTATAGACAGTTGTGAGCTGCCGTGTAGGAGCTGGGAATTGAACCCAGGTCCTCTGGAAGAACAGCCAGTGTTCTTACCTGCTGAGCTTTCTCTCCAGCTTCCTGCTCCCTTTTTGAGGCAGGCTCTCTGTGTAGTTCTAACTAACCTAGAGCTCACTTATGTAGACCAGGCTGGCCTTGAATACACAGAAATCCACGTGTCTCTGCCTCTGAGTACTGGGACTAAAGGGGTGTGTCACCTGCCTGGCTCTCCCTTGGATTCCTGACCGGCCTTTACTGGGTATTTATGTAAGTACCCAGTTGAAGATCCAGGCCCCAAAGTTGGAGAATGCCACAGTGTGGAGAGGCATCCCATGTGTCTGTAGTGGCCAGACTAGAGGTGGGGACTGTCCACTGGTTGTCATTACTGGGGTTGGAGGGAGACAAAAGACACACAAGAACAAGAGCAGTCTCCCTGTCGGTGAAGGGCATCTGAAGGTGATGTGATGGCCAGCAGGCTGTGTGGTTAGAAAAGTATTCAGTAGAGACTCAGGGACCTGGAGGAGGGGAGGAGGGGAGCTCTTGGGATAACAGGCAAGGGGACTGCCTGCCTGTGCTAAAGCCCTGATGCCTGAAAGCTGGTGTGAAGCTGACGGCTGTATAGGTCTCTGGGCCAAAGGAGCTGTGGCTCTGAGGAGGCGATAGCTGAGCCTGACCCTCTAGTTGCTCTAGAGGAACCACAAAAGGAACTGCTCAGAGGGCCCAGGAGGAGGCTGCTGCCCCCTGCTGGTCTGTGGGAGAGCTGCTGAACCAACCAGGGCAGCAGCAGAGAACTGGGGAAGGTTTGAGTGACAGACAGATCACCTGCCACTGATCCCACCTCCCTTGGTGCTTCCTTCCCGCAGGTGCCTGTAAGAGCCCAGGCCACCCCACCATTCACACACTCTGTGCTAAGGTCCTGGAACCATGTTTGGAAAGAAGAAGAAGCGGGTGGAGATCTCGGCCCCATCCAACTTTGAGCACCGCGTACACACAGGCTTCGATCAGCATGAGCAGAAGTTCACAGGGCTGCCCCGCCAGTGGCAGAGCCTGATTGAGGAGTCAGCGCGCAGACCCAAGCCCCTGATCGACCCTGCTTGCATCACTTCCATCCAGCCTGGAGCCCCCAAGGTAGTCATCACCACACCACATCTACCCCACAGCCCATGCTGACAGAGTAGCCCAGCCCTTCAGTTGCCCCTGGCCTCTTTGCAGAACCCCCTACCTCTGTAGCCCAGTGCCAGCCTCCAGCTGCCAGTGCAGTCCTGGAAGCCCATGCTGACCTCTGACCTCCACTCCTTCTTCCCCAGCACCACACACTCAACCTTGGTCTCCCAGTGCTTCATGACATGGGAGACAGCCCACTCCCAGACAACCTCCGGGCTTGCTAGGGGATACCTAAGCTGCATTCCAAGGTCTGGGGAGCAGCTGAGGCAGATGGGAGCAGGGCAGAAGCCATCCAGTTTTAGCATCCTGAGCAAACTGTCAGTTGAAATGAGACCTGAAGTCTAGACCCAAGATCCTCACACTTCTCCCGCCTCGGTGCACAGTGGGAGAATTGTGGTCTCACAGCCTAGGCAGGGACTACAGCCACGCAGGCCTAGTGATAAGAGTGCCAGGGGTGGTGGGACCCAGAGGAGTGCAGCCAGACCTGTCCCCACTGGGTGGAGTTGGGTGTGCCTGTGGTCAGCAGGCTGGGTGCCTGGCACTGCAGCTGACTCATCCCCTCCCAGTGACCAGCCAGGGCCTGGTGGGAGAGACAGAGTCATCAGGGCACCCGCAGCCACAGTGCTTGGGTCCAGGCTAGGGTCTTTCTGGTTATTTCTGCGACCCTATGGGGTCATGTGAGAGCCTTGACTTCTCTCCATTGCTTAGAAAGCACCTCCTGTCATCTGAATCTGTATGGGCCTTTCACAACCCAGGTCAGCCGGAAGCCAGTAGACCCCACCACAGTCCCCAGGCAGCCCACCCTGAACACTCCAATGACCTGATGAGCTTCGCGGTCATTTTTCACAGGTTGTGTGTCCCCAAAATTTCACCCCTGCTCCATGCATCCTTCTTTTTTTTTTTTTAAAGATTATATTTTTTATTTATTTATTATATATGAGTACACTGTAGCTGTCTTCAGACACACCAGAAGAGGGCATCAGATCCCATCACAGATGGCTGTGAGCCACCATGTGGTTGCTGGGAATTGAACTCAGGACCTCTGGGAGAGCAGTCAGTGCTCTTAACTGTTGAGCCATCTCTCCAGCCCCCTCCCTGCACCCTTCTGCTTCCACACCTTCCCACGGTCCTGCAAGGGGAAGGACACTTGTCCTAATTCACATGCAGACACCTTGGCTAGTGCTGCCTACACGGCCGAGGCTCTTGACCATAGGCTGTGATACCAAAGCCTGGCAGAGACCCACTGAGTGCAAAGAAGAAACAGAAGGGGAGAACACACCTGCTCCTGGGCACAGTGGGGCAGGAGGTTTATTGTGATATGAGGGAGAGCTCAGCCGGAGGCAGGGGCATCTGGAAGAGTCCAGAGTGGACATGACCCTGAGCCAGGCCATGTGAGGAGACGGGGAGGGGAGAGCCAGGAGGCCAGGAGGCCAGGAGGGTAAAAGGTAGAAGGATCAGCGCAGCCAAAATGGATGGATTGTATAGGAACAGGCATATTGGGAGGGCAGTCCAGCCTCTGAGCTGGAGAGTTTAGGGTAGGGGGCAGCAGTGTATTTCAGAAAGACCCTGTAACAGGTAGGGACTGAGGGATGCTGGGAGAACCTAGAGTCCTGGTCGCTTTGATCTGTTAAATAGGCACCTCACCCGTTTGTCCTACTTTGAAACCTAACATCCACCTTTCTGTCTTGGCTCCCTGGACAAGGCCAGGCTGCCAGGCAGACGGCCAGGCCCCCAGAGGCCGGGACCACCGCCGTTAGGAGCCTTGTGGACTCCAGGCGGCTCCGGGGAGTGAGCTCAGTCTGTCCTCTGCCCCAGAGGATCCAGGTCCTGTCTTTGTCAGCCACCTGAAGGCGGTGGTGGGGCAGTGGTGGGGCAGTGGTGGGGCAGCCCCCCCTCCTGTCTCCCTCCTCCTCCCTCCCTCCCTTCTTTTGCAAAGTACCCAGCAGGGGAGACTGCAAATGGCAGAACAGGTGCTCAGTCCCTGGGACGGTCAGCAGCAGATGGGACACACAGTCATGTCAGCTGCGCCAAGGCCTAGAACACTGGTTCTCAACCTGTGGTTACGACCCCTTTGGTAGTCACATATTTACCTCACAATTAACAGTAGCAAAAGCACAGTCATGAAGTAACAGTGAAATAGTTTTATGGTTGGGGTCACCACAGCCTGAGGAACCGTATTAAAAGGGTCACAGCATTAGGAAGGTTGAGAACCACTGTTCCAGAAGAAAAAGGGAAAGAACCAGAGACTTGTGGACTGGCATTTAAACTAGGTGTTAACAAGTGCTCAGAGAAGTATGTTTTGATCAGAGACCTGTAGGAGGGGAGTGGGACAACCGGGCAAAGAGCTGATGGACACATGTGTGGTGTGTTGGAGGGACAGCCTACTGTGCCCAGTGCACAGGGTACAGAGGAGACAAGAAGACCACAGCTCAGTGGGGCGGGTAATGTAGGGCAGGGAGATGTGAGGGTTGGTGGTTCAGGATATATTCCAGTCGACGTTTGCCACACAGCTCCCAAGCCTCCTAGGCCTAGCTTTAGGCTGCGGGCTTTCTATTCTGTGCCACATCCTCTGCCCCAGGGGGTCAGAGCTGCGTGGTTTGGGGGTTAACGATGCTGGCAGGGGAGGAAGTGCTGAGCCAGGCGGCCTGTAATTGCAGCTCTTGGGGGCTGATCACAGGCTGGGCTCTCCTCCCTCCCTGTGCTTGGGGCCTGATCACAGGCTGGGTTCTCCTCCCTCACCCTAGTCCACAGGGCAGGGCTTGCTGCCGGGCTGGGAGCCAAGGGAAGAGAGGCACTTGTTGGGGGAACACCCAGAGTGGGTGGTGGGCATGACAGCAGTTCCTGGGGTACTCCAGGGTCCCCTGTCGCCCACTCACCATCACCAAGCCATCATGTCACCCGTCTCTGTCTTGTTTCTGTGTTGTATTGTCACTGTGTCGGATGCACGTCCCGTGTCCCCTCCTTCCTGGTCCTACCCTGCTATTGCCTGAACCCCAGACCATCGTGCGGGGCAACAAAGGTGCCAAGGATGGGGCTCTCACACTGCTGCTTGATGAATTTGAGAACATGTCGGTGACACGCTCCAACTCCCTGCGCAGAGAGAGTCCTCCACCTCCTGCCCGCGCCCACCAGGAAAATGGAATGCTGGAGGAGCGGGCAGCTCTGGCCAGAATGGCCCCTGACAAAGCTGGAGGCAGGGGCCGGGCCACAGGCCACAGTGAGGCAGGCAGTGGCAGTGGTGACAGACGGCGGGTGGGGCCAGAGAAGAGGCCCAAGTCATCAAGGGAGGGCCCAGGAGGGCCCCAGGAGGTCTCCCGTGATAAGCGCCCCCTCTCTGGTCCTGATGTCAGCACTCCTCAGCCTGGCAGTCTGGCCAGCGAGACAAAACTAGCAGCTGGCAGACCCTTTAACACATACCCACGGGCTGACACGGACCACCCACCCCGGGGTACCCAGGTAATCCATCTCCTACTTTAGCACCTCAGTATCCACTCCATTGCTTCCCCCACCCCTCCCCCTCACTTTCCCCCTCCCTATGTTCCCCCATTCCAGTCCCTAACTCATTGCTCATCCTGACCGCCTGTCTGGATGGGGAGAACCAATGCAGTCTCCACTCACAGCACCTCTTTCTTTTGTTGCAGGGGGAGCCACACACCATGGCCCCTAATGGGCCATCAGCCATAGGCCTGGCTGCTCCTCAGTCTTCCTCCTCCTCCCGGCCTCCCACCCGAGCCCATGGTGCTCCCAGCCCAGGAGTGCTGGGTCCCCATGCCTCTGAGCCCCAGTTGGCCCCCACAGCACGTGCCCTTGCTGCCCCTGCTGTACCCCCTGCTCCTGGGCCCCCTGGGCCTCGGTCACCACAGCGGGAGCCCCAACGAGTATCCCATGAGCAGTTCCGGGCCGCCCTGCAGCTAGTGGTGGACCCAGGGGACCCTCGTTCCTATCTAGACAACTTCATCAAGATTGGCGAGGGCTCTACAGGTATTGTGTGCATAGCCACTGTGCGAAGCTCGGGCAAACTGGTGGCCGTCAAGAAGATGGACTTGCGTAAGCAGCAGAGACGTGAGCTGCTCTTCAATGAGGTGGGTGCTGGCCGGGAAGCCCAGTGCTGTGCCCTCCTCTCCTCATAGCTGTTCCCAGCCTAAGACTCTTGACTGTGCCTCTGTCATACCAAGTGCCCGTGACTCTATTCCAACTAGTCCTGGGCCTGTGCTCTCCCTCCAGACCTCTCCTCTCAGGGCTCCTGTCTCTGGGATGCTCTGCCGTACCTCACCCCAGACCGCAGCCCAGCATCCCCTCCTCCAGTCCCTCTTCTGTGACGCCTCCTTCTTCAGCCTTGGGCTCCTGCTCCAGCTTTTCTCTCGGCCTCCCCTGGACACTCCGTATATAACATCCAAGACAGACCCTCCTAATGTCTCCCATGTCCTCAAGTCAGAGCCCAGCTCCTTGCTCCTCAGATCCTGGTCCCAGCTCAGAACCAGGCACTTGGTTCAACACAATTTCTGGCTCTGTCAGCCTTGGCATCCATCACAAAGGCAGTTCTGAAGTGTGTGTGGGTATGACAGGCCTCCTGCCCCTGCTACAGGAGTCCCCTGAGGTCCAGCTTGGGGGCTGTCCAGGCTGCTTGCCTGTCTCCTAACACTTCTACCCCACAGCCCAGGGCTCCGTCCACACCAAGAATTTCTCCTCACGCTCAGCCTGCTCCTCTGGTCCCTGTAAGCAGTGTTCCCCACCACCCTCATCTCCTAGGCCTTTCCCTTGTCAGTCAGTCCTGTCTGCAGTGCTCTGTTAACACGCACACGCACAGCTTTTCCTTCATAGCTGCTTGTCCTCCTGTCCTCTTTACTTCTCCAGATGCCCCCAGATAGTCAGACCACTAAAAGACTGGCCAGGGCTGGTCAGGATTAGAGAACCGCATGGTATAGCAGTCCAGGGTGTACCCCTAGAATGAAGCGGTTGCCCTCAGTCTGGCTTCCAGGTCTTCTTGGCTTTAGAGAAGGGGATGACTGGAGTGAGCTAGTTTGCCAGAGTCCAACCTGCTGAGGGTAGAGGGAGGCTGGCTGATGCCGGGCTAAAGGTAGAGGCAGCGTCCCCCCACTTCCCCACCCCACCCCCTGCCCCGTCCCAGTGCTGACTCTGCCCTGCCCAGGTGGTGATCATGCGGGACTACCGGCATGAAAACGTGGTGGAGATGTACAACAGCTACCTGGTAGGCGACGAGCTCTGGGTGGTCATGGAGTTCCTGGAGGGAGGCGCCCTCACGGATATTGTCACCCACACCAGGTACTGTAGGGCAAGCCATTGGCTCAAGTGCTCCCAGGGGTGGAACTGGGACCCTTTAGCCTCTGGTGATAGACAAGTCCCCTCCAGGTGTGGGTGGGACAGTGAAGCCAGGCACACAGGATGGGGTCGTAGCATCTTGGCTCCCCAGCCCCTATCGAGGCAAGTGTTTGTGACCTCTCCATGTCCTAAAGCAGGGCCGGGGCCTCTTAGATCCCTACTCCCACCTCAGGGTGGGACACACGAGGCAGGCCCTGAGTGCCCATTGCTCCTTCTGCCCATGCAGGATGAATGAGGAACAGATTGCCGCCGTGTGCCTGGCTGTGCTTCAGGCGCTGTCTGTGCTCCATGCCCAGGGCGTCATCCACCGTGACATCAAGAGTGACTCCATCTTGCTGACCCACGATGGCCGGGTGAGTGGGTGGGAGGCTGGATGTGTGGATGTTTGAAGGGACAGTTTGAGGGAGGCAGTGGCACTGCTCTCAGTATATCAGAGGTTTCGGTCCATCATTGTAGAGTAGAATACAGCCAAGCAGCTCCCTTCTTGGTGGCCAGGAAATGGGAGAACACTTGTGCTGAGGGCCTGCTCCCCTTTGCACCAGCCTATAAAAGTGCCACCCACATTCTGGCCAATTCCTGTCCCCATTAATCCTCTGGAAAGACCTCAGCCAGCCTGTCACTCATCCTTCTCTAGCTGAGGGTCACACCCTGTGCTGGGGTCCCTGCCTCACCCCCTGCTGCTGCTGCTGCCGCTGTGGCAGTTGAGCCTCTGGTGACTGGAGGAGCAGCTGGCTGATCTGTCCCTTACACAACGGCCCAGAGTAGTGGAATGCACTGTCACCATAGAGCTGGGAGTTAGACACCTGACCAGGGCCCGGTCAAGCTCTGGGCTACATGCTTCCCAGCCAAGTGGCTGGCCTGCCGCCCCTGTTGGGTTTTTTTATTTTACTTTTGTTTTGACAACAGGGTCTCACTGTGTAGCCCTGGCTGACTTGGAACTTGGTGTGTGGACCAGGCTGGCCTGAATTCCCAGGGATCCAATCCACTTGCCCCACACCTACCTTTTTTTTTTTTTTTTTTAAATGAGACACTGTCTTCTGTGTGTCTGTGGCTGGCCTGGTGCTTGCTGCATTGCCCAGGCCGCCCTCTAACTCTTGGCCTCCTGAGGGCTGAACTGAAGCACTGGCTCTCCCCTCCCTCCATCAGGACACAAAGGGCCTCACTCCCTCACCTTAGCCACCTCAGTTGGAACACCGGGCTGACCACACCTCCAGCAGTCTGGACCCTGTGGCGTGAAGCCAACTGAGATCTTGACTCTGAATCTGGGGCTGTGGTTAAGTCTGCTAGTATCCACAGTCTTGGAGGACATGATTTCTGGGGGCAGAAGAGCCACAGATGTCATCAAGAGGGTGGATGGCTCCAAAAGGGTGTAAGTCCTGGATCCTGGTTGTAGCAGAGGATCTCGCTCGCACAGGCTAGACCGTGTTCCTCGTGAACAGTGAACAGGGTGCTTGTTCCCCCTGGGCCTGGCTTTCAGAGCGAAGTCTGTCTTGGTCTCTGCTGAGCCTTTGCTATCTGCACAGTTGAGCCACATCCCCTACATCCCCTAAGAACCTCCAGACACCTAGGGCAGAGCCCTGAGGCTCAGTGGAGCCCGCATGTCTGAAGGCAGTCAGGTAGGTGGGCTCCTCTGACCTGCAACCCCTGTCTGCCTCAGGTGAAGCTGTCCGACTTTGGGTTTTGTGCCCAGGTGAGCAAGGAGGTGCCTCGGAGGAAGTCGCTGGTAGGCACCCCATACTGGATGGCCCCAGAGCTCATCTCCCGCCTTCCCTACGGGCCAGAGGTAAGCATATCCCTGGCAGCCTGCAGGAAGGTGGCCTGAGCTTCCATGATCTGTTGGAAAACCCAGGCTGACCGCAAGGGAGCAGGTATTGCTAGGGAACGGGTGGCAGTTTTCATTCTGGCTGCCGTCACCACCTGAGCCTGCTACTTGATGCTGCAGCCTACCTAGCCCTGAGATTTATCAAATCGGCAAACTCGGTCCCCATAAGGTGTGGGCAGACAGGAGCAGGGTTCCTCAGGCGTGAGGGAGTCTGGCTTGAGACTCACGCTCTTAGCAAGGATGACCTGTGAGTGACAGGAATGGGGCTTGGGCTCAGTTAGCTGTTCATCCTTGGCAGCTACTGCTGCCTAGACCTGAGAATTCGGGGTAAGCAGGCTTCCGCTGTCCACGGGGTGTGGGCTCAGGACTAGAGACAGAAGGCGGAGGTCACTCCTTCTGGAGCTCATAGGATTGGCTGCCCTCTGCACTCAGCACTATGGTCCGTTTCCCATCGCAGGTGGATATCTGGTCCCTGGGGGTAATGGTGATCGAGATGGTGGATGGGGAACCCCCCTACTTCAACGAGCCACCCCTGAAAGCCATGAAGATGATTCGGGACAACCTGCCGCCCCGACTGAAGAACCTGCACAAGGTGAGCAGAGCTAGGCTGTACCATTGCTGGCTCCTGGGGCTCCTCCAGTCCCAGAGACAGAGCCACAGGTCCCGAGCCCTTGGCTACCACAGAGCTTGCCTGACCGTAGGGCTGTATGTTGGGGAACTTGCATGTGGGAAGGGGCTGCCTTCAGGTTCTTGCCAAACCACAAGAGCGGGAAGGAAACAAGCCTTAGGAGATTTTGGCGTGCCCTTTACGGCCCAGTGGTAACTCCTGAGATTTCTTCGATCCTCCCTAAGATGCTGTCAGCCCACGGGACATTATAGGACCCACAGCAAGTAACCCTGTCCTCACCTCTGCTCCTTCACAGGCCTCACCATCTCTGAAAGGCTTCTTGGATCGCCTGCTGGTGCGTGACCCAGCCCAGCGGGCCACTGCTGCTGAGCTGCTGAAGCACCCGTTCCTCACCAAGGCGGGGCCGCCGGCTAGCATTGTGCCCCTTATGCGCCAGCACCGAAACAGATGAGCCCGAACCTAGTCCTGAACCAAAGAGCCCTGGGCTACCCTGCCTGTCAGAGGCCAGTAGAGGGCCGCCCAGCTCCCACAGCCCACGAGACACTCTCGGGCACCACCGTCACTGTGCTGGGGCCTTCATGGGACCCTACTACTGAACTCTGGGTTTGATTCCATGACTTGTAAAGCCACACCAGGACACATGGGAGCGATTGAGGCTCCCAGGACCCAGGACAGGCCCCTCCCCTGGGCTGCCTACAGGAGAGAAGGTGGCTGCCATTGTGGAAATCTGCATCAGCGGCCACTGGGGCAGAGATGACACCATGAGAAAGGGGTGTGTGTGTGTGTGTGTGTGTGTGTGTGTGCGTGCGCGCCAAGAAAGTCCGCCTCTGTCCTCAGCCTGCCAGGTGCCCAGCCCCTGACCCTGAGCCATTGATGGGTCAATCATGAATGTTTGAAGAGTGGCCTTTTCCCAGAGCCCCACACCCTCTTTCCACAGGAGAAACATGGGGCCTCCCCTTCCCCAACCTCTGCAGCAAATGACTACTGCACCCAGACAGCCTCCGTTTTCTAGAAGTCTATTTATATTGTCATTTTATAACACTAGCTGTGTCTCTGTCTCAGCCTGGGAACAGATGATCCCTGACCTATGGGGTGGCTGGCCCGGGGACAGAGCCACTTTGAAGAATCAGGCTCCTGTCCCCCACCCTGCCGCCAATCCCTCAAGTTAGTTTTACAATTAAAGTATTTTCTTGGTTTGTGTCGTGTTGTGTTGTGTGTGTGTGGTGTATGGAGGCCACTGTCCAGCAGTGTAGTAAGGGAAATTTGGAGACTGGGCCTGGGAACTGGGCATGGTGGGAGAGACACTCCACCCTTCTCCCTGCATGAGGCAGTGAGCCCCAGCTCTAGGAGCAATCTGTTGGCCAACATCCAAGTACTGAAGGCCTCACATCCCAGTGGCTTGGGGTTATTTTCTCCTCTTTTTATTTCTTTGAGGCAGGGTTTCACTACAAAATATAGGCTGGCCTAAATTAACTATGTAGCCCAGCTTGGCTTCAAACTTGCCACACTCCTCTGCCTGTCTCCTCAGTGCCGTGAGACTACAGGCAAGCTTGCCAGTCACCACCCATGGCCAGGTCTGGGATGTTACTCTATTTGGTGTTGATCCTATTGAGCATAGGAACTAAATGGGCCACTTGATAAGTCAGTTAATGGGCAGATGGGCTTCTTTTTAAGGTCAACTGAGACTGAGGATCCTGGAGCTCGGGACACTTAGGCAAGAGTCTTCAAGCACGACAGTGGGGAGGAAGGATGCTTTAACATCGAACACTTCACCTTGCCTCCTAAGCTCACCCATTGCAGCCCCTGAAATCCCCCAGAGGCAGCTAGTCTGGGAGTAAGGGCCAGTTGAGCCCCGGGACTTTGGCTCAAGGCCATCCAGACCACCTCATGCCTAATGCCACAGGGCCATGACCTCCAGAGGGTCGGGCCCGTTTGTGGTGGAGCCATGCTAAGTGTCTGGTGACTTTCCAGGTATAGACACAGCAGTGTGAGAAGCAGCTACCACTGTTAGGAGTGGGGGCTTAGCTGGAGTGGATTCCTCTCTGTAAAGAAACAGGCCCAAGTTGACAGAAGGAAATAGGAAGCCAACAAACGTCCAAAGATAATTAAGTTTTAGGCCTGGCTGCTAATGTAGGGAGGATGGACCTTGGGCTGGGATGTGGCTCAGTTGGTAAAGTACTTGTCCTGAGTCCAGTCTCCAGCACCAATAAAACCTGACCTGGGGCAGTATGCTTGTCGCCAGAACTCAGCCTGGAGGCAATGGAGGGTCAGTTAGTGATCAGCCAGCGCTGCAGCAGACCATGAAACAAAAACCAAGCTGAAGATGGTGGCGCGTGCCTTTAATCCCGGCACTTGGTAGAAAGAAGCAGGTGAATCTGTGAGTTTAAGGCCAGCGTGATCTTCAGTCAGGACTCTATAAATGGGACTCAAGAGTAAAACCAATGCGACAGCAAACATTAAAGAACTCTAGCTTATTCCAGAGAGCAAGGCCAGAGGAATAGCTTACTCCGCTTAGGGGGTCTGGTGAACAGAGAAGTATTAAGAACATTCTAGAGCCCAGTGGCTGAGAGCCTGAACCCCCTGTGATCCCACTGGCAACTGACGGTCTCTGCTACAATCCTGCTAAAGATGAAGACATGCGCGCGCGCGTGCGCACACACACACACACACACACACACACACACACACACACACACAGTCGCTTGCCTTACCGTATGCCCTACTCCAAGTTGATGGCTAGTTTGGGCACCTTCACTGTCCCTGCATTTGGAAGGGGTGGCTCTCGGTTTCACAATGAGAACTGCTTCAAGAGGCCCAGCCCTCTCCCAGCTCTGCCTCCCGCTCCTGTCACCTGTGCAGAAGTGTCCCAAGGATCAGCCACTTGCTGTCAGGAACACCTAACCCCCTGACTCTCAATCAGGACTTAGTGCATGGATGTCAGTCACTCTTTAGGAGGACTGGAGTGACCAAAAAGCCAATTACCAAGATGCCCAAGGAGGGGGAGGAGGAGCACTGTCAAGAGTGGAAGGTCACACCTCTGCTGTGGCCAGAGCAAAATGGCTTCTCCCAGCGGCTCGCTCTGTGTCTTCCCAGGCACAGCCTTCTTGGTACACTGTCAAGGATGTTTCTGCAATGTGCTTTCTGGGGACCTCTAGACTACATATAATCAGGAACCCCAGGCAAGCATTTGGAAGGGTCACATGTGCCACCTGCAGTGACAGCAGTCTAAAGGATGAAATTATCAACTTGCTTTGCCCAAATGCAACGAACCAGGCACAAGTTGGGGCCCAAGTACAGGTGGGCGGCAGAGATGTTTATTTTGCCTGCCAGAGGGGCGTAGCCAGGAACCCAAACAAATGGAGGAAACTAGTCAGACCAGCGGGTCTCTAAAGTATTTATCCTTGGTCCACCCTGAGAACTTGCAAATGTGATTTCCTGGGTTCCACCCAGGGTGAATCAGAACCTGGGTTGGCCCATCAATCTGTATGTCAACAGGGATTCTGGTGTCTGCTCTGTTATGGAAACCCCAGAAACAAGGCAACCTCTCTGTGCTAAACACGAAACTGGGATTCTTTCTTCAAGCAGCAGGGACTCCGGCCTCCCTTCGCCCTCCATCCTGGCCTCCTACAAAAAGGACTGGCTCCTTTAAGGATTTGAGCCAGGGATTGCACCATCTCCTCATTGGCTAGGTGTTTGGCCACGCCTACAGGGCAAGGCAGGCTGGAAAATGTAGTCCTTGCTGTGCCACGGACTTGAGAAACCCCACCCTGGTGGCTCATTGGGTTTGCTGTTTTTGACCCTAGAAACTGAGGCTTAATGACACATCCGAGTTCAGAGATAAGATGTGTGCAGGGAGTCCCCAAACAAGAAAGGTGACCTCTGCAAGGCAATGGAGCCCACATGGGGGAAGGAGAGAACCAATTTCTGTAAATTGTCCCCTGACACAGACAAAAACAAATGGCTACATTATTAAAGTTTTTAAAAGGCAGCCTGGTTTTGTGCTGTCCAGAACAGGACCCGCAGGCACATGTGTGTGGATATTTAATTTTTACCTAATGTGTAACTCGTGTTTGCCTACCATTCATGAGACCCTGGATGTAATTCTCAGCACCACGAGCTAAACAAAAGTTAACATAAAATGAAATTTAGCAGTCTGGTGCTGGAGCACGGCTCAGGGGCTAAGAGCACTGACTCCCTTTGTAGAAGACCCATTCAACTTTCAGAGTCAAGCATGGTCCCTTGAGTGTGTTAGGAAACTGACTATCATGTCCCATACTAGTGCGTTTAACTACTGAGCCGGTCCTCCAGCCCCAACCACTTTGGTTTTTGTTCAGTGGAGGATCCCAGCTCATGGAATGATTCCTACCATGCATGTTCAGGGTGGGTCTTCCCATCTCAGTTAACTCCATCTAGAAACTGTGAGGAACAGATGCCTGTCTCCTTGGTGACTTTAGATCCTGTCAGTTTGACAATACTAATCATTTCATTCCCATAAGCCCCCCTCCTCAGGTTTTTGGTCACAGCAGTGTGAGCAAGGGCTGACAGAAGAAAGTGACTGCAGAGCCAAAAAAGACATTTGAAATAAAACTATATAAAGAGCATAACTGAACAAATAAAATGGAGAAAATGGCTGAAAATATAAAAATCAAGACGTTTCACTTACACAGTGGCACACAGGAGTCTGAGGCAAGAGGAGAGAGAGTTCCAGGCCAGCCTGGACTACACAGTAAGACCTTAGCTCAAAATGAATTAAGTAATTAAATAATTTGGAATATTTGAGTGTCAGAATGGGTAAAATATTTGCAAACATTCACACTAATTAGATAACCTAGGAAGAAAAAGAGAGCTTTCAGAGATTCTCCTGTCTACATCTCCTATCTTTCTATAGGAGCCCTGGATTTACAGACACAAGCCACAAACCCTTAGCCTTACTTGGATTCTGGGGATTTGAACTTGGATCTTCATGCTTGCATAGAGACATAGACAAAGGTTTGATCAGTCAGGTTGGAGAAGGAAGAGCCCACAGGTCATGAGGTCAAGTACAAGACTCTGACTCATTAGCCAAGAAATGCAAATTCAAAATGGAGTGCCATTGCACACTACGTGTCCAGAAAAAATAAATTGGTTGCTTCCTGGTGTGCTACCTCATGACAGACCCAGGATCAATGACACTAGGGACCGTGGGCTGAAAGCTCTAAGACCATGAAACAAGTCCTCCACTAAAAAATAATAAATGACATGGGGCCATCTGACTTGATATGGGTAAACATGTTCTCCATGCAAGCATGAAGATCCAAGTTCAAATCCCCAGAATCCAAGTAAAGCCAAGGGGTTGTGCCTTGTGCCGGTAAATCCAGGGCTTCTACAGAAAGATAGGAGACGTAGACAGGAGAATCTCTGAAAGCTTGTGGACCTGCTGGTCTGGGGTCTGCAACTTCTCAAGCAAAGCGAAGACAAAGATTGATCCTTGGGGTTTGCCTATGACCTCATACACTGTGGTACTCCTGTGTCTGCACTTGAACACAAGAACATGCACATGTGCAAGCACACACATGCAACATACACACATATACAATGTAAGAAGAGGGACATAGCTCAGTGGTAGAGCCCCTGCCTAGAATCCCCCAGTGAGGGGCTGGGAGTGTAGTTCAGTGGTAGAGCCCCTGCCTAGAATCCCCCAGTGAGGGGCTGGGAGTGTGGCTCATTGGTAGAGCCCTTGCCTAGAATTCTCCTGTACAAGGCTAGTGGAAGAGCAGAGCTGGGACACACCATTTCATCCCATCAAACAACATTCAACCCTATCTGCTTTTCTTCCCTACCAACCTGGCTGTGACTTCCCACTCCTGCACCTCTGACCTATGCCCCCATCCCACCCCTAAGCGTCACCCTCCAGCAGGCACAGGACCTGGATTCATGGGGCACATAGTGATTTTGCAGCAGAGTACAGATATGCACTCAGGATGTCTGGACGTGGTTCCTCAGCAGGGCAGCATCTGACCGTCTTGTACTTCCTGCCCAGCAGGCACGGCCGCAGCCCATTTTGAGTTTCTGGAGGCCCTACCCATGCAAGGCAACATTCTAGCAGAGTGAGCCAGATGGTGATCTAGAGAGCCACAGATTCAGACATAGTCATAGATCACAGTGAGGACAAGAAGTCAGGACGAGGTTTGACAGCGCAGAAGAGCAGTGTGGGTACAACCTGCCTGGGCTCGGAAGGCTCAGCAGTGTGAGACTGACCTGGGTCTGGAGGTGCCAAGTGTGTGGGAAAGATTCAGAAAGGTGTCTACAGCTGAGGAAGTGACAGGCTGAAGGCAGCCTCCAGAGCATCAGTAAAGCCTTGCAGGAAGATCGTGTGCAAAGGCCATGGAGTGGGAAGGAAGTTGGAGGCCTGTGGGCTAGCCAAAACATGAGAGCACAGTCAGAAGTGAGGATGTTGCTGAGACAACACCAGCAGGATAAGAGCAGGGACTGCTGAGTCCAGGCAGCCCTCAGCTCCTGCACAGTGATTCTTATGTTTTTGTTCTGGTGGTGATGAGAACAGAGCTCAGAGCCGCTTGGAATACAGTGTCCACTATGGGAGGAGTCCCAGACCATAGCACGATAAGTTCAGCTGGTTGTGCTGGTGAACTAGGAACTACCCAGTCAGACTCTGTCTCAGAATAAAATAAAAAAGGGGTTGGAGTATAGTGGCAGAACACATACCTAGTACCCCCAGTGAAGGGCTGGGGGCATGGCTCAGTGGTAGAGCCCCTGCCTAGAATCCCCCAGTGAGGGGCTGAGGATCCCAGAGCAGCTGTACTGGAAGGCTGTGGAATCTTTATAGGGTCATGTTTATCTAGCAGGACTTCTGGTTCCTGGGCTGATCTTATGTCTCCTTTACATCCCAGCCATGGGTGTAGATCCTCCATCAACACATGTTCCTCACACAGTGTCACTGAATAACAAAGCTAATGGTGACCTCTGATGCCTCCAAAACTGAGAGCCAAAATAACCCTTCCTGTTACTAACTTGACTAGTCTCCGGGTATTTGTGATAGTATCCCCCTGACAGTTGTCTGTCCATCTGTCCATCCATCCATCCATCTGCTTATCTTTCCTTCTTCTTGGGGTCTCATGTGTCCTAAGTTTGTTGGTGAACTCTCTGCCTTAAACTCTCTCCTCCTCCTTCTGGAGGGGAATCCACTGTGTTCCATTTTCTGCAGTGCTGAGAGCAATCCCAGAGTGCTGTGCATGCCAGGCCAGCACCCTACACCGCAGTCCAGTTCTGTTCATTGTAAGCTAACACAGGCCTCACTGGGGAGAACTCCGACACATGCCCATCTTATTTTATTTCGTATGAACAGTGGCCCGTGAGGCCACTGCTTCACTCATTTTCTTCTTACTGGCTTGGTAGAAATCCCCTGAAGTGGAATGTAGAGAAAATAACTGGAATGCATGTGTCCACATAACACCGTAGTTAAGGTAGAACGTTGTAGGCCAAGGGTGGTGGCTCGCACCTTTAGTGCTAGCACCGGGAGGCAGAAGCAGGAGGATGTTTGTGAGTTTGAGGCCAGCCTGGTCTACAAGTGGGAACTTGTATCAAAGAAGAAAGAAGGAAGGGAGGAAGGGAGGAAGGGAGGAAGGAAGGAAGAAGACTTTTCACTGTCTATGAAACTTCATTTATGCTTCTGGCTGTAATTCCTTTAGTCTCTAAGGGCCACCAGCATGATTTCTTTGATGCTGGCTTAATCTTGCCTTACCAGGATTTTTTTTTTTTTTCTGGAGCTGGGGACCGAACCCAGGGCCTTGCCCTTGCTCTACCACTAAGCTAAATCCTCAACCCGCCTTACCAGGATTTTATATAAATGAAATCACACTGTAGGTACCATTGTTTTGACTGTCCTTTATTATTCTGAGTAGAGATTTTTAGACTCAGCCAAACATCCCTATTGTTGTGTCTGTGGAGAGGTCATTTCTTTTACTTCCTGGGTACCAGAGGAAGTTGGCTAACTTGCTGCTGCTATCCAGAACACCAGAGGCCTCTATCTTAAAGAAGAAGATGGGGCTGAAGTGATTTATCAGCAATCGAGAGCAGATACTGCGTTTCCATCTGTGGTTTTAGGGTTTTAGTTCCTGAGGATCTGATTTCTTCTTCTGGCCTCTGGGAGCACCAGGTACACAGATATATGTATATATAGAGAGAGATAGAAATATAGAGACAGAGATAGATATATAGAGGCAAACAAATACTCATAAAATAATAAAAAGGTAGATCACATGAGTTCTAAGCCAGCCTTATCTATACAAG
Organism: Rattus rattus; assembly: GCF_011064425.1. Lineage (NCBI taxonomy): Eukaryota > Metazoa > Chordata > Mammalia > Rodentia > Muridae > Rattus > Rattus rattus. Next base: position 167,450,471 of record NC_046155.1, read on the forward strand.
TCCCAGAGCTGCATGTAGAGACCCCATCTAAAATAAAAAGAGTGAAGGCAAAAATGTAAATAAATAAAATAACCAATAAAAAATAAAATAAAAAATTCTTCTAGAAGTCTGCACTAATACTGTTTTAAGTATTACCAAAAAAAAAAAAAAAAAAAAAAGGCTCAATTTGTCTCATAGCTTCAAGGTTTGTTTCCCTATGATCTTGTTGCTTCTGGTCTCTGTGGGGACTAGCGGTGGAGTCAAGACACTAACTCACTGTGGTCAGCATTAGGGAGCTAAGTAGAGACAGACAGGAGTCCCACTGTCTTCTGAAAGAGGACACTTTGGGGACCGGAGAATGTCATATTAGTCCCCATCTCTAAAAGGTTTAATCACCTTCTAAGAATACAAAGATGGAGACCACGCCCTTATCACAGGAACCTTTGTGAACATTCCAGACCTCACTCATATGTTACAACTCCGGTGTTAATCCAAGTGTGTGCACAGGAACTCTTCCCATGTGGGGCTGCTGTGACCAGCATGGAGATCCACCCTGTGTGAACAAGTGCTTTAACTGCTCTTGGCTAAACACCACACTGGGGACATTCCTGGTCTTCTGGTGGCAAGAGCAGAAGCTGACAATGTACTGTTGGCATCTACTTGCTTTGCCAGGGCATGAGCTGTACACCCAGATTCCTCATCATCGTGTAGACATGCTTCTCTGAGTTCTAGGACCCATCACAGACTTCTGAGAGGGAACAAGGACCTCCCCAATGAATCAGACAGTCCCAGGATTTGTGAACCACTGAGCATGGAGGTGTAGGCAAGAAGGAAAGAAAAAGCCTGAGACAGGGCTGAGCGTAGCTCAGTGGCAGAGCCCCTGCCTAGAATCCCCCAGTGAGGGGCTGGGGGCAGTGAGGGGCTGGGGGCGTGGCTCAGTGGTAGAGCCCCTGCCTAGAATCCCCCAGTGAGAGGCTGGGGGTGTGGCTTAGTGGTAGAGCCCCTGCCTAGAATCCTCCAGTGAGGGGCTGGGGGCGTGGCTCAGTGGTAGAGCCCCTGCCTAGAAAACCCCAGTGAGGGGCTGGGGGTGTGGCTCAGTGCTACTGTCATCTGGAATTTGAGAACAGTCTGGACTACACAGGAACATATTCTCAAGCAAAAGAAAACAAACAAATAAAACACATCAAAGTAGTACAGGGACAGGCAGTTTTGGTCAGAGGGAGGGGATATAGGTAACACTATTGGAGGATAATATGATCAGCGTCCACTTATAATCATATCTGTACACGCATGTATGAATAGGAAAGAATAAATACATTTTAGGAAGAAAACCCTTCTTGTTGGGGGGGGTCCTCTTTCAGGTCCCTGCAGGCTGCAGCCACTCCCTGCCCTGGTTTCTGGCCGCACTCACCAGTCTGGCCTCCTCCCACCCACCATGAGAGGCCCGGGGCAGGTGGAAGGCAGAGGGGAGTGTGCTGCGGTGGCCCCGGGAGTGTGTGCGGTCTTGGGTCTTGGGTGTGCCACTGGGCTCTCCTGGTGTTTTCTGGGAACCCTCTGAGATATGGCAGGGTGACACCTTTGTCATCTCAGCCCTCCTGGGGCTCTAGTGGCTTCCAGCTCTTCAGTGTAGAGGGTCAGTACCCTCTTTTCTGCCTCAGTTCTCTGAGCTACACATGGAGATGTCATTTACCATTCGCTGCTCTTCAGCACAGGGCTTTTGGGAAGTTGAATGGGTTTAACTCTCCACATCACCGTGAGTTCCTTGATTTAAATCTGAAGGCTGTCGAGCATACCTGGGACTTCCTGTGTGTCTGTGCAACCTCAAGTGAGTCACTGGACCTCTCTGTGTCTCTGTTTCTTCATTGACAAGATGGGTGTGACAACAGGGTGAACTTTCTAAGGACATGGATATTGAGATGGGATAGCTTACCCCACTTATGGGCTAGAGCAAGAGCTCCACTTCCTGTTGGACTGCAGTGAGTACGTGTGAGGGCCTGGCCTGGGAGCGTGGGGATAGGCTGGGGATGGAATGGTAGCACACACAGGACGACACGGTGGCACAAGCTTGTGCACAATCATTTGACAGATGGAGGCAGCAAAGCTAGCCTGGGCTACATAGCAAGTTCAAAGAAACAGCCTGGGCCAAGAGACTTTGTCTCCAAAATAACATATAAAAGCCCCCAAATAACATCAACAACAACAAAAGAAGCCAGTAGTAGCTGGCCCAGGACCGTTGTCTCAGATGAGGATTTGAGAATTCGGGCCGCCTATCTGCTTATTAACGACCGACCCATCCAACCATCATTCCGCTCCTCCTCTTCGTTAGTGGAATGAGTTGAGGAGCACTCCTGGCAAGCAGAGGCACCAAGGCTCCCCACTGCTCATGGTCCCTGTGTCTGCTTAGGGAGAACCAGACCGGGCGAGGAATGGGGCCACAGACAGGAAGTGGCCTTGGGTATCTGGCCCTTCAGGTTCCTCATACTTCAAAGTCCTGTCTCCGCTGGAGGGACAAAATTACCCAAGGGGGGGGGACAATCAGGGGCTCCTGCCTCCAGACCCTCCTGGATTCCCTCTGACACCCCATCCCCCATCTATGCTTCCAACCTCAGTCTGATTAATTCAGTTCGTTTTCCAAGACAAAAAAAAAAAAAAAAATATGCGATTGCCTTAAGTGTGTCCCAGGAGAGAGCCTGAGACTGGACCCCTACCCATTCCGAGCCCCACATGGGATGAGGAGGGGAAAAGGGAGACGTCGGCTTTAAGTGGCCTCAGTTTTGCCAGGCCAGCCTTAAGGAGGATACACATCATTAGAGAGCTTGACATTAGCCCCTGGAGTCAGACGAGGTCCTCAGCTGGCCCTGGGGAATCTGGGGCAGAGGAATTAGATGTTGACGGGGCGGGACTGGACCCGTTCTGAGGGAGGAGGCTCTTGCCTGGACCACTGGGTCTGAGGGAGGAAGGCTGGAATGGGGTGGGGGTGGGGGGGTGAAACACTAGGTCAGGAGGAGGAGGATCTTGCAAGCTGGTCTCCTGGTTTGAGGGAGGAGGGCCCCCGGGGTTCAGATCCTTCCCCTGACACGCCCTCTCTTAAATACCTGATGGCTTGCCCCGCCCCTCCACCCCCAGTTAACCTGGATCCTAGGAACCACGACCCAGTCGTCCAAACCTTAGGGATGGAGAAGACACCGGACAGAGACGCGCTCAGTGGCAGGATGGAAGCCGAGGGGTCCCAGAACTCCGAGGAGCTGCCACCGCATCCTCAGTCCCCACCACCACCTCCGTCCCCAAGGTCTCCCACGTCCCCGGTGACCCCTGAGCTTCCTCAGCCCAATGCACCGACTGAGTTTGAAGCCAGACAGCTGCTGGTAGAAGAATGGGGACCCCTGAGCGGGAAGCTGGAGCTGCCCCCGAGCATCAGCTGGAAGCTGCTGTTCCTGGAGCGGCCACTCTACCGCAACCTCCTCAACTCACCCAACCCGGAAGGTGGGGATGCAGCCTGGAGACCCCTGGCTTGCTGCTCAAAAGCTCGGTCTCTTCATCTTTCTCTGTAGTTCCTGTTTCTTTCTCTCGGCAGACATCTCTGTCCCGTCCATCTATCTATCTCTGTTCTACTCTGCATCTTGTCCCTGTGTGTCTGTCTGTCTCTGTTTCTCTCCCTCTTTGGCCCCTTTCTCTAGATTTCTTCCAGAGCTACAGAGACTCACTATAACCGCCCACCAACATCTTTAGTCCCGGCTAGGCTGGTCTAGCCCGGCTCGGGTTCCTGCCCTTCCAGTATAGCCCCAGGGGTAGGAAGACGTGAGGAGGTGGGCACTGGCCTGAGGCGCCATTCCCTTGTGTGATTCAGGCATTAACATCTACCAGCCGGCGCCCCCTACGGGTCCCACCCGGAAACCTCTGAAGGAGCTGGGTAAGCACTGGGGGCTCTGCCCGGGAGGATGGTGCTCTTCAAGGAACGTCCCACCAACCCCTCTTTCTTCATCACTGGCCAGGTAATTTCCGCGGATGGTACATTACTACTGAGAACCTCCAGGGACCCCTCAGGTGAGTTGCCACAAGGCCTGGGGGTGGGAGTTGGGGGAGGAGGAATTGCTCTCCTCTCCTCTAGTTTTCTTTGCTGAGGTGCCTGCAGAGGGGCCTCCCTTTTTGGCTCTGGTGACAGGCTTGGTCATAACTGGATGCCTATGAAATATGCAATATAGGCGCCCAAGATGTCTGACCAGCACACAGTAGGTGTTTAATAAACCTCGATCTCACCCTCTTTGCCTAGGAAAGGGTCTCAGCTCCAGTCCAGCTTTGGAACAGTGGATGAGAGGGTGTGATTCAGGGGCTCAGAGTCAAAGCCCATCTTTTCTAACTTTGTTTTTGTTTTTGAACGAACTGATTAAAGTATCCCTTAAACTAGATAAATCTCTAGTGATTTTTTTATTTTGGACTGAGCCACGCCCCCAGCCCCTCACTGGGGGATTCTAGGCAGGGGCTCTACCACTGGGCTATCCTCCTAGTTGTTTGTTTGTTTTGAGGTAGGGTCTTGCTAAGCTGCCCAAGTAGGCCTTGAACTTCCAATCCTCTAACACAGCCACTAGAGTAGCTGAGATTCCAGGCCTGGATCCAGTCCTCACCTTAAGTGTCAGCTTTCTCCGGGAACAGAGGGTTTGTGTATATTGTTCTCCAGAGTCTCCTGGGGACCAAGACTGTCAGATCCTCAAGTGCAGGAGGGTGGGGGCTGAAGGGTAGGGTGTCCTGCCGTACCTAGAGCCCTGTCACCATGCTTCCTGCTCCCCGAGAGACCTCAGGATTATGGGATTGTCAGACCCATCTCTTCTCGTGTTTGTCTGCAGCTGGACCGTGAAGGAGCAGTGTGTGAACCTGCTGGCCAAGAAGCTGTGGGAGGAGCTGCTGGACGACGAACAGCCTGACATCACCATCATGGACTGGTGTGCCCCGCCCTACCTGACTGCCCAATCATGCCATCCCAGGCTCCCCAGAGCTCAGGCTTCCTTGCTCCCCAGGGCCTGAGTCCCTCATTAACACCCCTTGACACTGTGGTCTCACCCGGTCCTGCTCTCCTCTGGCCCCAACCTTTATATCTTTCAGATGACAGCTAGATGGGTTCCCTCTGGCCCCGGCTGTTCCTTTTATCCACCGAAGCCTGTGTGTGCCCCTCTGATTCTCTGACTCATGTTCCTCCTATTAAGGAGAGAGTTTCTTACACACAGCTCCAACTGGAAGCCTCCTCCGGTCATATGGAGAGGCCATCTATGAATTCGCTCCACTACCCTGCATTGCCCACCCTACCCCTAAACTCTACCAACACCCTCATTCTGTTCTTACCCTCTGCCTGTACCCCATCTCACCTCAACGTCTGCCTGTACACCTCCATCTACATAGGTAGCCGTCACTATTGGTGACCTGTCTACTCATCCCCTGGACAGTGGGCCTCAGAGAACAGAGCATGGGGTTGTCTTGGTCTCTGCCAGCCGAGGGCTGGGAAGTTAGATGGAGAGTTGTGGGGCTGGGCTTAGGACCAGGGCTCGGGGATGAGATGCTGTTGTGGCTGCATGGCAGTCAAAATCTGAACCTCCTCCAGGTTCGAGGACAGCCGCCTAGACCAGTGTGTTTATGAGCTGCACGTCTGGCTGCTAGCGGCTGACCGCCGCACCGTCATTGCCCAGCACCACGTGGCCCCTCGGACCAATGGGAGAGGACCCCCTGGCCGCTGGGTTCAGGTGAGATGCGCGCCAGGTCCCTACCCACACAGGTGTTCTTTTCCAAGACCTTGGGCAAAGGGAGGAAGGGACGCCAGCAGGCTGTGGGACCCGGGTGAGACTTTCTTCCTAACTCTGGGCTGCCACAGGTGTCCCACGTCTTCCGCCAGTACGGCCCCGGAGTGCGTTTCGTCCACTTCCAGCACAAGGCGAAGAACCGCATGGAGCCTGGGGGACTGCGGAGGACAAGGGTGACCGACTCCTCCGTGTCTGTGCAGCTCCGGGAGTGACCTCTAACCAGGCTCTCCAGGTCTGACGTGATCAGTCCTTTGGAAGTCCCTGATGTTCGTCACCTCCGAGCTCTTGGCATTTCTTTTTTTTTTTTTTTTTTTTTTTTTCCGGGCAGGGGACTGAACTCAGGACCTTGTGCCCCCTAGGCAAGCTCTACCACTGAGCCAAATCCCCAACCCCGCTCTTGGCATTTCTTTGAGGCTTCCTGGCTTCTGCCCTTTTATGTGTGTGCTTAGCAATAGTCTGACCCCTCCTCACCCCCGACCCCTCCTCACCCCAACCCCTCATTCGCCCGATCCTCCTCATGCTCCTTACCCCTCCTCACCCCTGACCCTCCTTACCTTCTGCCTGACCCCTCTTCAGCTCCCTGACCGCCTCATCCTTCTGACCTCTCCTCTCCTTCATGACCCTTACACGCCCCCCTCCTACTTCTCCTTCACCCACGGCCCCGCCTGCTCTGCCCAACTCCTTCCTAACAATTTCTCCCCGCTCAGGTCTCTCAGAACCTGTTTGGCCCCCGAGGTTTCCTTTGACATCTCCATGCCTCCATGAATGTGTGACTCTGGGCAGGGGCCGTCCCCTGCACACCAACTGCTTGTCTCACGTGGCTGAATAAACCTTTGGAGAGTGGCTCTAAGAACACAGAGCTCTAAGAGGCCGGTCGTCTGCCTGCTCTCTGTTCATTAGGATCCCCTCAGTCCACATCCCACCCCCTCAGCCAGGTCTTGAACTCTGGGTACTTCTGTGACCTCCGGATCTTTTTCCATTGACCGTGACCTCTGACCTCTTGTTCTGTAGTGCTGGGAATCGAACTCAGGTTCTTTTTATGTATCCTGGACAAGTTCTGTACCACTGAACCCATTTTGTTTTCTCTTTTACTTATTGAGATTCTGTAATAGGGTCTAGTTAAGTGGCCCAGGCTGGCTTTTAATTTTCAATCTTCTGCCTCAGCCTTTTGAGTAGCTGAGGTTACATGTCTGCACCGTGGGGTCTAGGCTGACCTCTAATTTTTCCTTCTAGCTTGTGGGTGCTGGAGACCTAAGTGAGGCGGTCAGGGCTGGTTACAAGCCCCTTTCTGTGCTAATCCATCTCATAGGCCCCTGACAGCTGATCTTTTTCTACCCCCACCCCGTGTGTGCTCCTGAAGAATTCCCACTTACCTGCTCTCCCTCATCCCTTAACTCTCAGAATCTTCCCAAATCCCAGTCCCATCTCCAATCTACCCTGGATTTTGTTCCTGCCAAGCTCTTCCCACCTCTCTGCCCAGGATGTTCCAGACTCACCCAAACCAGACAGCCATTAAGAGTCCCCAGGCCTGGGGCAAAGGTGAAACAGATGACAACCCGAACAGAAACATAAATTTGAACTAAAGTGTCTTCCATATGTCGGGGCAGGGACATTAAATTTAATTAACAACCCAGTGTCAAGTCTTGAAGTCCAGCTACTATGGAGGCTGAGGTGAAGGGATCTCAAGTTAAAAGATAACCTGGGGGCTGGAGAGATGGCTCAGGGGTTAAGAGCACTGACTGCTCTTCCAGAGGTCCTGAGTTCAATTCCCAGCAACCACATGGTGACTCATAACCTTCTGTAATGGGATCCGATGCCCCCTTCTGGTGTGTCTGAAGACAGCTGCAGTGTTCTAATATATGATAAATAAATCTTTAAAGATAAGCTGGGCAACTTAGTAAGAACCTGTTCCAGAATAAAAAGCAGAGAGGGATGTGGGCGTGGCTTAGTGGTAGAGCCCCTGCCTAGAATCCCCCAGTGAGGGGCTGGGGGCGTGGCTCAGTGGTAGAGCCCTGCCTCTACCACATCATCCAATACATGGTAGTTCTAACCTGGCACAAGGTCCTAAAGTGACCCTGATGTTCTAGGCATTAATGTCGAGAGTCTGTAACTCCCCCATGGGCAGAGAGATATTTACCAGAAGTAAACCGGAAGTTTTTAAATATTTAGACTGCAGCCTTCAGTGCTCACCCTTGTGCACCCCCCCCCCATGCCTTTGTTCATCCCAACCCCAAGTTACGATCTAAGACTGCGTCCCAGTATGGCCTGACTCAGATCTGATCACTCTGCTCGCCCCTGTCCAGTCCTGGGTGTTGGGTCTCAAACACACGCAGATGTCACACAGGGTTATAATTTCACCAGGGCTGTATTATAGGGAAGCTCTGATAGCAGGTAATGGGGCCATCTTGCCTCCTGGCTCTTGGGGTCAGAGCAATCCCCAAGGACAGACAGGGTAAGGCTCAGCACTGTGCAGAATCAGAGACGACAGACCCTCAAGGCATCAATAGCACCTGTAATAGAAACATGAATTCTCGACAGGGGGGAGGTCAGGACAGAGATGTCCTGTACATGTGGGAAGGTCTGAGGGCTCAAGGCTTCGCTCCGGGGGTCCTGGGCTGAGAGGTTTGGGGGGCTGGAGATTTTTTGAGGGATTCTGCTGGGCTGGCTTGGGGTGCTGTTACAGTGAAATAGAAAATACCGGAGGTCTGTGGGTCTTAGGATGATTGCTGGACCTGGGGACCCCCCCCTCAGGATTGGGTCTGGGAGGTCTACAAATGGTTTCTGGGTTTGGGGCTGATGTAGACAGAGCGGGTGGGGGTGGAAGGTTAAACCAGACTGATCTTCAAGATTTCAAGGTCCTGAAGCCTGAGAGTTTTTAAGTCTCAGAGTTGGATCTAGGGACTTTCAAATGTAATGAGGCAGGGCTGGCTTAGGGGTTCTAAGGGCCTCCTCATTCTGAGGCCAGGAAACCTCATGCAAATGCAGAATTAGCGCAATACCAAAGTGAAAAGGCTTCTAGAATGGAGACACAAGTTGGGTGGGGTGTCAGTTTCCTAGTATGGGGAGCCTAGAGTTTGTTTAAGAGACTGGGGGGCCAAGGGCCATAAGAAAGAAAATGACAGGACTAGTCTGGGGGTGCACTCAGAAATGGGGCCTCCAGGAGCAGTCTTTAAGGGGAAATCTACCTTTCTTAGTACGAGTCTGGGGGTCTCCGTTCTGGGGGAGCCTTGGGTTTCGGTGGTGGGACTGGGTAGGGACTCACTTGCAGTAGAGGCCAGAGATGGACTTGGCCCAGGTTCCAAAGATGCCTTTGCGGTACTCTTCCAGCCGAGGGTAGCTACCCGTAGAGAACTTGCGTGTCTTGCCACGTTTACCAGGGAGAGACCACACGGTGAGCTCGCAGCGCTGGGCCACTACCAGAGAAGATGCCGAGTTAGACCAGTCCGAGGGCAGGTAGGGCAGGTCGGCGCCTGGATCCACAGACAGTTCAGGCCCCTGGCAGCAGTTGTCATAGTAGGGGTCACTGTCCTCATAGAGCCTGGCACACGTGCGAGTCCCATCTGACTTCTTCAGGTCTGCGGGCACTGGACAAGCGCCTCGGGCACCAGGGACAGCCACCAGGGCTAAAGCCAGCAACAGCAGGCACAGTGGGGACATGGTGACAATGGACAACGGAGAGATCTGAGGTGCATTTATGTATCTGACCCATGGGAAGAGAGAAGCTGTGAGATAAAGAGTGAGGAGGAACAAGGACCCGCCCCCTTGCCCTAGGTGCCAGAGACCTCACTGATCAGCATGGGAAAACCTCACATCACTGAACAGTAAATACAAGATGGAAATAAGACTCTATGTCTTGGAGTCTGACTGGTATAAGACAGTCAAGAGGTTGGAGATGTGACTCAGAGTGTTGGCCTAGCACTCAGGAAGCCTGGGATTTGATCCTTTGCTGTTGTTTACAGAGTAGCTGTGGTAGGGAGAGGAATGAGGAGGTAGAGGCAGGGGGATCAGGAGCTCAAGGCTACCCTTGGCTACAAAGCAAGTTGGAGGCTACCTTGGGATGTATTTGGGATCTTGGGTGAATGGGAGGTAGATAGATAGATAGATAGATAGATAGATAGATAGATAGATAGATAGATAGATGATAGATAAGTAGGTAGATAGATAGAAGATAGATAGATAGATAGACAGACAGATAGACAGACAGGAGATGACTCAAGAGGTTTAGATCCTTGAAGAGGACCGTGGTGCAGGGAATAAATCACTTTTGGCCTCTATGGGCACCTTGCAATCACACACACATACACGCACAGAGACATACATGCATACACATAATTAAAAAATAAATCAAATGTTTTAAATGGGAAAAGTCAGGGCTGGAGAGGTGGCTTAGCAAGGAAAGCTGAGTTCTGAGTCCCCAGCACCCATGGGAGTGTTGCCCTGTGCATCTGTAACACCAGCACTGCAGAGGGCAGAGGCAGGAGGATGGCTGGGACTTGCTGACTGGCAACCTAGCTCCAGGTTCAGTGAGAGACCCCACGTCTTGAGGACACTTTGGTGATGGATCAGAATAGATAGACCGGTCCTCCTCTGGCCTCTGTGTACACATGCGCACTAATGCATATCCCACACATATGTGCATATGCCACACACATGCACATGGGCACATAAAAAGGGAAGGGAAAGATAAAGGGAAAGGCAGCTGAAAATGTTGACACAGACGTCAAATCCCAGCACTGAGGAACCTGAGGGAGAGCTGTGGGCCAACCTGGGCTAGAAAGAAAGACTGTAGAACCCAAAAGGTTAAGGATAGTAACTTAATTAAATAAGCAATTTAGTGAGTTAGAAAGGGCTTCCAAATTCTAGACATAGCTATCATATAAGGAGCGTCTACAACTGACAAAAAGAGATGAGTCTCCTCTCCCACCCTCCCTCCACACGGAAGCACAGGCAGAGGAGAGGACAGGGTCCCCGGCCTCACCCTTCCCTCAAAGGCTGGAGTTACGTTTGTGTGTGGTTCTGGGTATAGAACTCAGCCTCAGTCTAGCTATACTTCAGCCACAGCTGGAGGCCTTCCCTCTTCTTCCTCCTCTTCCTCTTCTTCTTCCTCCTCCTCCTCTCTTCCTCTTCCCCCTCCTCTTCTTCCTCCTCCACCTCCTCTTCTTCCCCCCTTTCCCCCTCTTCTTCCTCCTCTTCCCCCTCTTCTTTCTCTTCCTCCTCTTGTTCCTTCTCCCCCTCTTCTTCCTTCTCCTCCTCCTTCCTCTTCTTCTTCTTCTTCTTCTTCTTCTTCTTCTTCCTCTTCTTCTTCTTCTTCTTCTTCTTCTTCTTCTTCTTCTCCTTCTCCCTCTCCCTCTCCCTCCTCCTCCTCCTCCTCCTCTTTTAGTTTTCTGAGGTAGGAACTTACAGTCATCCTCCTGTCTCTGCCTCTCTAGTGCTGTGTTTCAGACATGCACCGCCACTCCACACAGTTTCTTTGCCTGGAAAATGATTGATAGTGTGTTTTAGTGCCTGGAATGGAAGTCAGTGATGGAGGGTGAGCCTAGCATGTGTGAGAGGCTCATCTCTAGCACCAACGCGTACGAAAACCCTGCAAACACAGGGACCGGAGTTTGGATCCCAGCACCGATGTAAATAGCCAGTGTTAAAGTAGAACTGTGAACCCGGGGCTGGGGAGGCAGAGACAGGCAGAGCCCCTGCTCGCCAGTGGGCACACTAGCTGAACTGGTGACCCCCCCAGGTTCCCGAAAGACCCCGTCTCAAAAATAAGTGGAAGAACGGCTCAGCAGTTCAGAGCACTGCCAGAGGACCTGGGCTCGATTTCCAGAACCCACACGACGGCTTACAGTTGCTTGTAGCTCCGATTCCAGTGGATCCAGTGCTCTCTTCTGGTCTTCACAGGTACTAGGTACACACATGGGGCACCCATACATGTAGAGCAAATGATTAAAATTTTTAAAAAGGAAAACAAATAGAGAGCTGAACGGTGATGTTCACTTTAATCCCAGCACTCGGGATGCAGAGGCAAGTGGATAGCTGTGAGTCTGAGGCTAGCCTGGTCTAACAAGTTCTGGGCAGCCATCCAGGCCTGCATAATGAGACACTTTCTTTAAAAAGCAAAAACACGTAAAGTGTGAATGAGGACGGCACTGGGAGTTGACTTCTGACCTCTCCATGTACACATGCACATGTGCACACACTACACATATGCACATAACTTACATAAAGGTGAAAGGAAAAAAACACCAGTTCCACAATGGTCTCCTGTGGCCTCCTCCCGCTTCCCCCACCTCATGTACCTACAAACAGTAATAATAAATATAATTTCAATAAAGCCAAACGTAACAGAATTGACTACGGCGCAAGCTCGCCTGGGTCCACACCCATCTCCTTCATGCCCCTGCACCCACAGTAATAAGGTCATAGGCTTGCACACCAGGACCCCTGTCCTCATGCCTATAAGGCAAGCCCTTTACTCACTGAACCGTCTTCCCAGCTCTGGAGCTCGGATCTGTCCTCTGCTGTGTACTTTCTGAGTGACTTTGAGCAGGGGCTCCTAATCTTTCTGAGCCCCAGTTTCTTCTTGGCCTTTGTGAAATCATAGACGATAATATTAATCAACGATGTCATTTGTAATGTCGCTAAACCACTACAAACAACCCATTCCATCGTTATTTATTTATTTATTTATTTATTTATTTATTTATTTATTTTTGGTTCTTTTTTTTTCGGAGCTGGGGACCGAACCCAGGGCCTTGAGCTTCCTAGGCAAGCGCTCTACCACTGAGCTAAATCCCCAACCCCTCCATCGTTATTTATTAATATACTATGAATACCTAATAGAAAATGTGGGATAGATATGAAATTGTGTGTATAGCTGTGCGGGGCCTGAGGCGGGGACCTGCGGGTCAGCTTGGGTGTCGGCACCGTTCTTAGTGCGAGGCTGAAAGCTTGGCCCTGCCCCAGAGCACACACTGGTCTTGATCCCTCCTTCCAGTCTCATGATTCATGAAATCTAATCACCAGCTGTTAACTTCCCAGAGCACCTCCTGGACTTCAGGGTCATGGAGCCCCACTCTTGGCTCTATGGGCACGGAGCCAAAGATACCAAAGTGTGGTACAGTCTGCATCCACCCAGAGGGTTCCAGGAACATAAGACACAGGGTGTGGAGACCTGGGAAGGGACAAGAACATGATTCACACTGACGCCCCCATAGGAACCACAGAAAAGGCCATGGCACAGCACCCCGACCCTACACACATGCAGGCGGAGGGAAAGACGCTGGTCATCCAGTCTGTGGTGCTTTTGCTATTGCTGTCTTTCCCCTTGTGCTGTGCAGGGTCACAGATGTGTTAAGCAAGCACTCTATCACCAAACCATTCTCCAGGGGCTCTACCACTGAGCCACACCCCAGCCCCTCACTGGGGGATTCTAGGCAGGGGCTCTACCACTGAGCCACACCCCAGTCCCTCACTGGGGGATTCTAGGCGGGGCTCTACCACTGAGCCATACCCCAGTCCCTCACTGGGGGATTCTAGGCAGGGGCTCTACCACTGAGCCATACCCCAGTCCCTCACTGGGGGATTCTAGGCAGGGGCTCTACCACTGAGCAACACCCTCAGACCCCTCACTGGGGGAGTCTAAACGCAGCACACTCCGAGTGTAGTGTGACAGACACAGATTTAATATATAGGCCTAGAGAGAAACAGTCACCAACTTCCAGGTCCCAATGCAATCAGGACACTCCTCACTCCACCTCACACTCCAGGAAAATCTCACTCATACAACTCCTCACATCCACATCTCACTGACTCGTGTGACTCTACGCTCAGCGTCTCCACTAACAAACCTCCTCACCGCGTGTTCACAGACACTAGCCAAAGTGTAGAAAAATAAATGTCTTCTCACACAACATCCTTTCCAGGAAGAATGCAAGAACACCTTGCCCTTGAGGAATCCACGAGCCTCTGAGAGAGCCAGACGTTAAATCGATAATTCAGACACCATGTGAAATGGGTTCTAACAGGCATGTTGCAAAGGATTCTGGGAATGCAGTGGGAAGAAAAGTTGGCTTTCTTTCTTTCTTTCTTTCTTTTTTTTTTTTTTTTTCGTTTTAAAATTTCCACCGATACGTTTTGATTAGTAAAAGAAACCCTCCTTTTAGATCTCACAACCTTGATTCGACATTTTTCCAGCAGCCCAGAAAAAAGGAGATTGCTGCCCATGTGATATCACCCCTGGGAGAAAGAGGGCTGCATCTCATTCAGAGCAATCACTATGCATGAATACCATTGTGGATGACAAAGGGTTTAAATGACCCAGCTGGAGCAGGGAGATGGCTCAGTGAGTGAAGGTGCTTGCTGACAAACCCAACAACCGAAGTTCGAATCTTGGAACTCACCCACATGTGGTAGAAGGAAAGAATTCCTAATGGTGCCCTCCGACGTCCACATATATGTCATGGCGTCTGCTCTCCTACTCGCAAGCATATTCTCACATGAACCTTTAATCCCAACACTCAGGAGGCAGAGTTCTTCTAGTCCAGCCCGGGCCACACAAACAGACCCGTCTCAAAGTAAGTGGGGCACTAGAGAGATAGCACAGATGCTAAGAGCACTTGGTGCTGTTCATGACACCCCTGGTTCAATTCCCAGCATCCAAATGGCAGCTGAGAGCAACTGCAGTTCCCGGGGATGCGACCCACTCTGTCAACAGTGCACAGATGTGGGTTACAGACATAGAAACAGGCAAGACAGCCAGGCACACAAAACAGAAAGCAAGAGAAAAAGGGCTGTCTGTGTTTTTACCAGAAGATTCCGTTTATTTGGTTTTATTTTATGTGCATTGGTGTTTCGCCTGCTTGTATGTCTGTGTGAGGGTGTCCAAACTCCTGGAATTGGAGTTACAGACAGTTGTGGGTGCTGGGAATTGAACCCGGGTCCTCCAAAAGAGAAGTCAGTGCTCTTAACCACCGAGCCATCTCTCCAGCCCTGAAAAGTGGTTTTTTTTTTAAAATGTTGAATGTGTTTCACGCACACAGAAAAATCTGCAAACCATCCCTGATACCTTAGGCCATGGTCGCCACGATTGCTGAGGAATGACAGGTACCCAGGACACTGAGGCCCATTGCTTAACCAGCAGAAAGATCCTGAGAACTGTATCATGGAGTCCTGCAAATGTCACGGGTCGCTCACACCACTGGATGGAGATGACATACTACATGATGTCATCTGTATTATAGATGTAGTCCCTGTGGGCAGAGCCGCTACTGTAGGATACATTGCAGGAGCTTCTTAAGAGACTTCTCTCTTTCTTAGTGTGTGTGTGAGAGTGAGTGGGTGTGTGCGCGTGCCTGTGAGTGCTCTAAGGGAGAAGAGAGTATTGGAGTCCCTGGAGATGGAGCAGCAAGGACTGTGAGCCACCTGACGTGGAGCCTGGGGATCGGAATACAGGTTCTCCGTAAGAGCAACAAGTGCTCGCTCGGAACTTCGGAGCCTTTGCCTCGGCCTCCCAGCTTAGATGTTGTGTTCATTTATTTTGACTTCCTCCACTTACTTGGAGAGGGATGTGTATCTAAAAGTGCCAAAGTGTGTGCGTTATTAGGATTTTTTGTGGTACTGGGGATGGAGGTCATTGCTTTATGCACGCTACCTAAGTCCTCTACCACTGAGCCACGCCCCCAGCCCCTCACTGGGGGATTCTAGGCAGGGGCTCTACCACTGAGCCACGCCCCCAGCCTCTCACTGGGGGATTCTAGGCAGGGGCTCTACCACTGAGCCACGCCCCCAGCCTCTCACTGGGGGATTCTAGGCAGGGGCTCTACCACTGAGCCACGCCCCCAGCCCCTCACTGGGGGATTCTAAGCAGGGGCTCTACCACTGAGCCCCGCCCCCAGCCCCTCACTGGGGGATTCTAGGCAGGGGCTCTACCACTGAGCCACGCCCCCAGCCCCTCACTGGGGGATTCTAGGCAGGGGCTCTACCACTGAGCCACGCCCCCAGCCCCTCCCTGGGGGGATTCTAGGCAGGGGCTCTACCACTGAGCTACTTTACTCCAATTTCATCTAAGTTTTATTGTTTATCTCTCAGTCCTGGGGAAGGGACCAGGGTCTCAAATGTACTAATCAGTCTGTTAGCTACACCTCACTCCAGTTCATCAGAACAGAAACCTGTCCAGCTCCATTCTCGCTGGACCCCTAATGTTCCCTATGATCAGGGCATCCCTGCCCACTGGTCACTTAATAGGCAACATGGTATCAGGACTGGGCGTCGGGTTAACTTTATTTCACTCAATCATACTTAATCATAGCCTCGCAGCACAAGAGGATCAGTGCTGGCAACGCAGACCTGCCGGAGAGGAGGCAGAGCTGCTCCCTCCCCTGTGTAAAAGGTGAAAGAACTCAAGAGGAGAGAGGAGGAACAAGTCTCCTACGGAGAAGCTAAACTCTGCAAAGAAAGGAAAAGGAAGTGTGAACTACTTTCGCTGCGATGCCTCAGACTACGGAAGCTAGGCAGACAGACAGACACACAGAGAAATAAAATGTAATTAAAAACGAAGTCCAGAGGTGTAAGTCAGCAGCCTGCAAACAGGCCCAGGGTAGTACACAGCACCGAACCAAACACAACGAACCCAAAAGATGGACCTGGTAGTACCCATGTAATCTAAGCTACTCAGAATCAGAGGCAAGAGGATTGTGTGCGTGTGTGCATGCATGCGTGTGTGTGAGTGTGCATATGTGTGTGTGCAGGAGGGTTGCATGTGTATGTCTGTCCTTGCATGCAGGAGAATTGAATGTGTGTATGTGTGTGTGTGTGTGTGTACGTGAAGGAGGATTGTGTGTACATGCAAAAGAATTGTGTGTGTGTATGCAGGAGGACTGCATGTGTGTCTGTTGCGTGTGTGTGTGTGTGTACATGCAGGAGATTGCATTTGTATATGTGTGTGTGCGCGCGCGCGCGTGTGTGTGTGTGTGTGTATAAACGTGTGCATGAATGCCAAAGGACTTCATGTGCATACAAAAGGATTATGTGTGTGTGTATGCATGCAGGAGGATTGCATGTATGTGAATGTGTATGTGCATACAGAAGGATGTGTGTGTGCATGTGCAGTGTGTGCATGCACGCATGCATGCATTTATCCACGCATGTGGGTTAAACATCCTCCTCTATCATTCCCACTTTATTTTTCAGATCTTGTCTCTCACTGAACCTGGAGCTCACCACCAGCTGCACTTCAGTGATTTTCAGGGAGCTACCTGTCTCTGCCCCTTCCTCCTTCCCCCAGCACCGAGGTCACAGGGCACCACCACCACCTAGCTTTATACTCGAGCCCTCAAATTTGGGCGACAAGCACTTTACCCACTAAGCCACTTCCCCAGTTCCCACTTTTTTTTTTTTTTTTTTTTTTTTCCGGAGCTGGGGACCGAACCCATGGCCTTGCGCTTCCTAGGCAAGCGCTCTACCACTGAGCTAAATCCCCAACCCCCCACTTTTTATTTTTGAGACAGGATCTCATAGCCTGGACTGGCCTCAAACTCACTGTGTATTTGAAGCTGGCCTCAAAGCTCTGATCCTCCTGCCTCTGCCTCCAACTGCTGAGATGACAGGTGAGCCCCTAAGCAGGATCTTGGACTTCCTTACTGAGCAGCAACAGCAGAGGGCGTCTGTGTGTGTGAAGGAAGGGACTCAGGCCTCTGCTCCTCCAATAACTACTTCACTCCCACTCAGACACCTCCAGCCATTCGTGATGGTGACATAATCATGACGTTGTCACCTCTAACAGACCTCACCTTTCAATGCTGTTGGTGTGACAGATTTCCACACGAGTCTGGAAACCACTGCAGATGGCAGCTGTTGGAGTAGGGATCTCTCAGGAGAAATATCACAGACACGGCTGTCATCCCGTAGTCGGTTTTGATGGCTCAGGTAGGTTAAAATTCATTTTGATTGGAAGCAATAGAAACCCACTCAAACTAGCTTAAGTGGGGGGATGTGTACTCTAAGGGGAAAGGATGTGTTAGAGACTCTGACAGAAACATTTTGGCACTGACTTGTAAAGTTGAATATATGTAGGTTCTAGGAGCCAGTAACTACGCTCGGGTAGGTCATGGAGAACCCTCACACTGGTACTGGAGCCAAGGAGAATCTTCTTTGAAGCTGAGTGTGGCAACACACACCAGTTAATCTTAGCACTTGGAGCAGCAGAGGCTGGAGGATCAGGGGTTCGAGACCAGCCCCAGCTCCACGGTGAGTTGAGCAGACGGAGGCAGAGAAGAGGAAGGCAGTGCTCACCAAACACCAAGCTCCCAGGTCTCCTAACCTCCCAAACTAAAACACAAACCTGCATTTTGTTTCTGCCTGGGTCTCACTAAGTAGCCCAAGCTGGCCTTGAACTCACAATCTTTTTGCCTCTAGTTTTACTTCTCATCCACTGCCGAGGGGTGGGCAGGACTCAGGGCAGCACATGTGTATTGTATGCCAGTTCTACCGCTGAGTGGCACCCCAGCCCAAACATCTCCATTCTTTGTAAACCACCCAGTCACAGATAGTTGGAGGATGGCTTGAGACATTGCTGCCGGCCCAAAACTACAGGAAGTTACTATGGAAGTACACAGACACACGTCACAGGCATCCCGAGAGAGAGAGAGACACGCAACAGCTCCTAGGCTGGCCACTAGTGCACAGACTTGGGCTCTGTGACAGAGACACAGCCACACTCTGGACAACTCATACGCTCCAACAGTTAACCGCTGCTGCCATCGCGTGTGGGGACAGATCCCATGATGTGGCTGCCAGAATCCCTTATGATACCCTCAGCCATTCATGTTCAACCTTTCCCTCTCTCTCATCGTGTGTGTGTGTCTGTCTGTCTGTCTGTCTGTCTGTCTGTCTGTCTCTCACCACTGTTATAGAACAGCCCTCAGAACAGAGCACTCTTATTTTTGTCAGAGCCACTGTGACTACTCAAAAGGTCAGGCTTGTTGGACCAGCAAGATGGCTTAGTGGCTAAAGTTTGATGACTAAGTTTGTGCTCTGGGACCCACATGGTTGAAGGAGAGGTCTGACTCGCACAAATTATCTTCTTACCTCCACACACACAGCCAAATTGATATAGTATAACATAATATAATTTAAAAAAAATACAGATCAAGCCAAGCATAAGAACCTTTAATCCCAGCATTCAGGAGGTAGAGGCAGGAGGATTGAGAAGTACTCCAGGCTAGCCTGGTCTACATAGTGAGTTCTAGATCAGCCAGGGCTACACAGTGAGAACCTGTCTCAAAAATTAACTAATCGATTACAATTGGAAAGGCACAGGCCTGTTGACTGTGACCTTCCCCCATGGAAGGAGGGTGTGAGGCCATTCCGGCCCTGCCTGAGATTCCAGTTGCTCCCTCCTGCATACCCCTCCCTCATCAGTGTGGGACCTGTCAACGGCTCTCATGACCTTGTCTCAGGAGGTTTTGGAATTCATAGAGAATGAAAAGGAACTAAAAGGAAGGGTCTCCACCTGTGGGAAGATGTGTGTCACCCTTCTATGCGGGGTGATACTCTGTTAGGAAGGCCACTTGGGGATAACCCCATGATCTCTTTAAGCCCAGGATACATTTGGCTCCCCAAATTGGACTTTGGTCTGTGGTTGGTGTCCCATCTTGGGGAAGCAGGTGTTGTTTCTATCCTGAGTGAAAAGTTCACTCAAGACACACACACACACACACACACACACACACACACACACACATGCATACACACATACATATATGCCCATATACACACTCATATACCTATATACTCATATATACACATATATACATATATACACACACATACACGTGCACACATGCACACACACATACAATACATGCATACACATACATACACATATATGCACACACATATACTTATGCACATGCATACATACACACATACAGCACACACATATGTACACAATTATGTGCACACACATGTATATGTGCACACACATATACACGAATACACACATACATACGCACACATACACACATACATATACATGCACACATACTACATACACACATATACATATACATGCATACACACACATACATACATGCACACACACACTGAAACTGAAGAAATTCTTCAGTGTTACATGTGATTACACAGTCATAGACACAAGCAAGCTCACTGTCACAGATATACTTGTCACTGTTCAGTTCTCACAAGTCTAAAGTCACAAGTATAAACATCTGGGAAGCTTTACAAGTGTTCTGATCCAGCCATCCTGGGCAGGGAGGGGAATAACCCCAGCTCCTGGAATAACATGCAACAGAGTCCAAGGTATACATTTCAGGTCACAGTGGAGCAGGTGGAAAAGTTAAAGGTGACAGAGGCCTCCAGGCAGCCGAGGGTTTCCTTTGAGGACAGGGCTGGCTCAGGGCCTGCTGGGGCTCAGGACTCCCAGGCACTGCAGACCCCAGTCCCCTCCCGAGACTCACCTTCCTCTGGGCCTCCTGGAGCCTGTGCCGCTGGGAAAAGAGATGGTGGTTCTGGGGCCTGGGCAGAGTCTGCGACTGCAGGTAGAGAATGAGGGCTGTGAGCCTAAGCTATGACAGAGGAAGGAAGCCCTACTGGGCAAAGCCGTGACGTGGGGGATCCAGGACTCAGGACTTGCACAGTCCTAAAACTAGACATGGATGTCACACAGTGTGGGAAGGGGCCAGTCCAGGTCTGTAACGGTTTGAACAAACCCAGGTCCCCTGTAATAGCAGCCTGTGTGTCTGGAGGTGACACCTGCCTAATTCCTGTCTGCCTCTCTGCTTTCCCGGTCTGGTCTTCTGTGATGTGAACAGGTTAGACCAGATGCTGCCACTGCCCCCAAACGAATTGAGCTGATGTTGTTCTTCCACGAGAGTGGGAGGGGCTGAGGGTTGGGGGGATGGGGAATGGGGGGCTAAAACCTCTGAATCTGCGGGCCAAAACAAAGTCCTGTTCCTTTAAGTCGTCTCTATCCAGAATAGTGGTCGCAGTGACATAAATTAATGAATGCAAGGACAATGCCCCGACTGAGTCATCTCTCCACTCTCCAGGATCTTCATTGTCTGGGTCATCTCGGCCTGCCAGGCTATGGGGCACTTCTACATCCGGGCAAGGAGACAGACACGGGTGAGGACTCCAGATGAGAACAGCTGGTGGGAGGGGAGATAAAAAGAAAACACCTAGGGACTAGTTAGGGAGAGCAGAGGAGAAGGCACCGGTCTGGCCAGGGAGGGGAACAGGTGGGAGCCAGAACCAGAAGAAGACGGGGAGGGGCGCAATGAGAGAAGCAAAAGTGTGGGGCCAAAGGACAGCCGTGGAGCTAACTCCAACTCACCTGAAGCTGACGCAGGGTCCCAAGCTCTGAGAAATGGGAAAGCCACGCTGACAGCCACTCTTGCTGAAGGGCAGGGACACAGATGAGTCTCTGCAGGAAGAGAGGTGAATATTATCCCATGCGGAAGGGAGGAAGGTTCACCCTGGCAGGGAAGTGAAGGTTAACACCTGCAGAAGGGGTGCAGGGTAGCACCCACAGGAAGCAAGAAGTTAGCTCCAAAATGTCCTTCATCCCCGGGACGGATTCACCTCCCACTGGGAGCCTCTGGTTCCATACTCCTCTTCAGCTTCAAGCTGTTGAAATCTTTAGCTCCATCTGGAATCTCAGCCTGACCTGGGTTCCACCCTGACAGTCCAGCCAGGCAGGCAGGGCAGCAGAGTAGAGAGAAAAGGGATGTGAGGGGTGAGATCTGTACCCGCCGCCAGGGGGAGCCTCAGGCTGCGGAAGGCCAGAGCCGGGCCGGGCCGGCTGACGTCAGAGAAAAGGAAACTGCCAGCAAACCTCACTATGGCCTGAGGGAAGGTAGCTTCGACTGCAGGGCGGTCCTTGGTTTGAGCCAAGGAGGAGAATGTGGATACCGGGATGGGAGAGTGTGTGGTAGGGCTTGACTTCCCACATCATCCCGAAAACATGGAGGGGGCTCGTTGGACACCCAGAAAATGTTTCCTGAGAGAAGGGTGCTCAAAGAAAGAGATTGTATAGAGAGGGAAGACCTTCTAGGAATACCATGCTGCTGCCGCATGGGTTCTATGCCCCAGGACATGGAAGCCAGCCTGTGCTAAGCAGAAGGAAATAGAGTGTGAGCCTCCCGTCCCCAACTCCATTTCCTGTCTCATCTATGGTCAGGACTTCTGGTTTACCACTCATATTTCAATCACTTCTCTAAGAAGGCATTGAGAATTTCGGTTTGTATAAGTTTCTCACGACTGCTGTAACCACTCGTTAGAGATTTGATGGTTTAAAACTCAAGACTTCCTGGCCGGGCAGGGGTGGCCCATGCCATCAATTCCAGCACTCAGAAGCAGAGGCTTGTGAGTTCGAGGTCAGCCTAGCCTACAGAGTGAGTTCCAGGACAGCCAGGGCTACACAGAGGAACCCTGTCTCAAAAAACAAAACAAAAACCAGACACAACCAACCAACCGATAAGATGCTCCTGGAAAAGCCAGTTTCACTGAGACAGAAGAGCAAGGACATCTGCCAGGAGGAGGGGTCAGGAGGGAGGAGGCGGGGACAGGAGGGAGGAGGTGGGGGCAGGTGGGAGGAGGCGGGGCAGGAGGTGAGAGGAGGCGGGGGCAAACGGGAGGACGTAGGGGGAGGAAGGAGGGAATTGGATGTTTAAATAGTAGAGTTCAATACAAGATTTGAAAAGACTTTTTCTGATTTGTCTCGTTTTGAAGATTAATTTATTTTATGTGCACTAGTGGCTGCATGTATATAAATGTGCTGTGTGTGTAGTACCCATTGAGGCCAGAAGGGGGCGTCGGATCCTCTGGTCCAGAACTGGAGTTCCAGACCTTTGTGAACCTCCCTCCATATGGGTGCTGGGAACTAAACTCAGATCCTATGCAAGAGCCGCAGCATGTGCTCTTAACCACTGAGCCATCTCTCCCCGGCCTCAAACTCTTGATCCTCCTGCCTCAGCCTCTGAAGTTCTGAGATTATAGGTGTAAGCCACCTCCCCCGGGAAGATGCAAAGACTTCTGGGAATCCAGTCTGCACTTAATATTGAATATGGTGGGGCCAGCGACATGGCACGTCAAGGAAAGGTACTTGCAGCCAAGCCTGATGAGCCGGGTTCAATCCCTGAGACCCACGAGGTGGAAGAGAAAACTGACTCTCCAAAGTTATCCTCTGAGCCTCATTCCTTTGTCACGGGCCTGTGCATAGCTACCAAATTAATAATAAATGTGGGGAGGCGGGAAATTCAATGAATGTGGTGGTAATATGTGTATTTTCCACAATAAAGAATTTATATCGGGCTAGAGACAAGGCTCAGGGGTTGAGAACACTCCCTGCAGTTGCACACGACTAGAGTTTGACTGCCAGCACCCACATCAGAGGGCTTACAGCCACTTTAACTCCAGGCCCAGAAGCACCAAGAGCATGCACACACACATACATAGGAAAAAATTAAATGTTTTAAGCTAAACAAAACCAACGAGGACATCGTGCACTTACAAAGCAGGCTCCAAAGGGGGAGTGTAACTCCAGGGGGGGGGCCATCCCAGGGCTCCACTTCTTCATCGGCAGAGACCTCACCTGCTTTGGCTCTGTTCCCTGCCTCACTGCACTCTCCTCAGCTCCCAGACTCCACCGCGTGCCTCTCAATCTCCCCGTTTTCCTGAGGACATTGGGACCAGCACTCACACCCAGGGTTCCTGTCCCGTGTCCTGTGACAGTCCCAGGAAGGTATTCACAGGGTCCAGGCAGAGGGCCACCTGAAGGCCAGCTCAAAGGCCATGCACCTGCCCAAGATGATAAACCCACTCTAATCCTGCAGATGCTCGGGCTGGAAGGAGAGATCCAACTTTCTGAGGCCCTGGGATGAGTGGGAAAAGAACCTTGTCCCACAGGGACCCCACCCACCTCAAAACACAGAGTGGAGAGTTGATGGAGGGAGACAACGAATCTCCGCTTACATCCTCCATGTACACATACATATACATACGTGGCCAAAAGGCATGAACACGCTTGCAAACACACATACCCAAATGACAGAAATTACTTCTGAGTGACGCTCAGGCCTACACCTTCTGGGACACAGGAGAGCAATTGGAAGACAAGATGGGTCTCGGATGCTCCCAGCGTGGAAGCCGCTTTCAGACATAACCACTGTCGACGTGAGTAGTACTTCAGAATCACTATGTAGACAGTAGATAAACAATAGGAACAGGGCATAAGATCTCATGTAGCCCAGGCTAGCCCTAAGATCACCAAATAGACAAGGATGACCTTGAGCTGATGCTCCTGTCTCCACTCCCTCAGGGCAGGGATTGAAGGCATGGACCATCACACCCCACAAGCAGACCAATGCACATCGTGTTTCAAAGCTCTGGTCTCTCTGTAGTTCACACATGTCTGCCTGTATTAGAGGCCAGGATGGTTACTAGCACACGCTGTGGACATCTGTGGATGAAGATTGTCCTGGACATGGCTGAGGATGTGACTCAGGGGCCACTCTTGCCTGGCACACATGAAGCCTTGGGTTCAATCCCCAGCTCCGTATGAAGACAGATGTGGTGGCACATGCCTGTCATGCCAGCACCAGGGAGGTGGCGGCAGGTGGATCCACGGTGACACAGTGAGTTTGAAGCCTGCCTGAGCTTCAGGAGACTGTGTGTCATCGTGAAACACTGTCCTAGGGGATGGGCTGCTGAGCCACCGCTCTGGGAAGCACACGTTGTCCTCACACAGGGTCCAGACGAGAAAAGAGCAAAGCACAGAGGACCTGATCCACCATGGCGTCTTTAGTGAAGCAAGGTTGGTTATTGTGAGACCCTGGCTCGGTGGTCATGCCTGCAAGGCCAGCATCCCAGAGGGGGCAGCAGGACAAGGAGAAATTTAAGGCCAACAGACTACATAGCAAAATGGAGGCCAGCCTGGGCTACAAGAAGCCATCTCAAAAGCAGAAACAAGGAAGAGCATAAACAAGCCTGCTGCCAACACCCGGGACCACAGGCAAGAGATTTTTCCAGAACAACCTAAGAAGATCCATCCTCCGCCAAAAAGAGCCAATGTGCAATCCACCCAGAGGTAAAAAGCAGTAGCTCAGGCTAGACCACAGAGTTCAGAGCAAGAGGAGTGTCCCTGTAGAGCTAAGGCTATGGTCCTTTACCATGGGGCAAAAGAACAAGAGTCAACACCAACACACACACGTGACACACCACAGAGGTCTTTTATCATTGTGTATTTGAAGAATGTTTACAAAGTAAAAAAATAGACATTTTATGGGGTCTGAGTCTGAGACCCACACATATAAATAAATGCTTTAAAAAGGCATGAATAGCTATAAATTAAGGTGGGGTCTTGGTGCATCCACACAGTGAAGAATTCCAGAAGCTGGCAGGAGGGTTCCAGGTCAGGCACACTGGTCTCCACTGGCCACACACTTGAGGTCCCGGGTGAGCAGGGGAAAGAGGTTGAGGGTGACATAGGCCTTCAGGCAGCCAGGGGTCTCCTGAAAGGACAGGGCTGGCTCAGGGGCTGCTGGGCCTCAGAGCTCCCAGGCCCTGCAGACCCCAGTCCCCTGCCCAGACTCACCTTGCTCTGGGCCTCCTGGAGTCTGTGCAGCCAGCGGGAGAGGCGGCGGCTCTGGGGCCTGGGCTCTGCTGTGGGCTGAGGCTGTGTCTGTGGATCAAGGATGGGGACTGTGAGGTTGCTGCTGGGACTCAGGGCAAGCCCAAGGGGCTAGAGTCACAGTGTGGAGGAGACAGGGCCCCAGGACTCACACAGGTCTGCAGCTGGGAGTGGATGTGGCTCAGTGTGTGGAGAGGCTGGTCCAGGATGGTGACCAGGGCTGGGTCAGTCATGTTCCTCAAGACCTTCAGTGTCAGGGCCACCTCAGCCTGCAGGGCCTTTTGGCGCTCCTGGACCTGAGTAAGGAGACACGAGAGAGGACCCGTGAGGGAGCAGTGGTGGGAGGTCAAGGGAGACAGGTGAAGGGGACAGGACTGGGGACATCTGAGATGCAGAGGGACAGGGGACAGAGGAGGAGCCACAGTCAATGGGCTCACACAGTGGACAGGTCGTGGGACTGCTGGTGAGGAAGAGAAGCAGGAAAGGGGAGACACAAACAGCACCCAGATGAGGAGGCCTCTGAGGGCAGGCCGTGTCCAGCTCCCACTCACCTGCAGCTGCTGCAGGTCCCCATCTCTGGGCAAGAGGCGGGAAGCGCGCCTCCACATCCTTCTGGGGCAGCCCTCTTCCTGGAGAACAAAGACACAGGTTAGCCTACACAGGAGGGTGAAGGTTAGGTCACCCACTGCAGTGGGGCTGGGGGTGGGTCAAGCAAGGAAAGATGAAGTTCCCGGCTATTAAGACAGAGATTCCTCCCCAGCACTGGTTACAAGATGGCCACTGCACTGTTAGTGAGCAGGAGATAGCCCAACTTGGGATTATCCTGGGGAGTGGGTTGGGGTTGGGGATTATCCTAGTGTGGGAGCTCAAAAAAAAAAAAAAGAGTCTGAGGTTAGCTCACTGAAGGAAGAGTAGAAATTAGTCTCCCGTGTGAATCTGAATAGTGGGGCTTAGACTATTACAGAAAATGTTGGTTTTCTGTTCCCACCCAAGAAAGGGTGGACACTAGCTCACTGCAGCAAGAGTAGCTTCAGCCCAGGGGCTAAGGTTAGCCCACTACAGCAGGTGTTGAGTTCAGCCCACTGCAGAAAGTGTGGAGACTTTTATCCCAGTCAGCTTAAGGGATGAAACCCAGAAAGGGAGGGGTGGATGAGGCTAGCCCACAGGAGGGCAGAGGGAGACTCACAAGGGCATCCTTGGCCTTTCTGAAGGCCTGCAGCTGTTGTGGGGACAGAGACTTGAACTGAGCAATGTTGCAATCCTTTGCTTCCACTGGGAGCCTGGTGGCCCTGGGCACAGGGTGAGCTTGGGTTCTTGTCAGCACTGTGGCCAGCAGCAGGAGGAGGAGGAGCATGTGGCCCCCAGCTGTTTCTGTGACACAGAGGGACAGAGTGAGATGTGTAGCAAGGGGTCTCTGGGGACACTCACCCACACACCATTCTGGGGACTCACCTGGCTTCATGTTGCTCGCTGAGGTCTGTGAGGAGTTGGGGACTCAAGTCTCCCTGGAGGTTGTCTCTGGGTCTTGCGTGGTGTCTTTGGCCTGGGTTTCCCTGTGGCTCTCAGCCTGTTGCCGTGTGGGGCCTGAGGGGCTGAGTGTCCAGCGGTGTCTGGAATGCACTGCCATCCCTGCTCCACGCTTTTAACCTGTCCTGATGGGCAGCCCCAGCTGATGTAGGAAAAGTGAAAATAAGGCAGCAGGTTGACACCTGCCACTAGGGGAGCCCAGGCTGGGGAAGCCCAGAGAGCAGGGTGTGGCGAGAGCAGGTGAGACACTGCAAGGAAAGAGAAAATGACAGAGATCCAGGTCACCTGGGGCAAGGTTCGTCAGGAGGTTCCCACAGGAGCTTGTGGCTGGGGCAGCTTCAGGGCAGAGGCTCAGGTCCTTGGTTTGGTCCTGCGGCAGATACTTGCCTGGGGTACAGAGAAGACCAGACGTACTGGGCACAATACTGAGAAAATGTCGGTGCTCAGAGGCGGGCGTGGCTCTCTGCTCATCTGAGAGTCTGCTATGGCTGTGGCACAGCTGGCTCTGAATTGCTTCAGTTTGATTCGAGTTAGAGTCCTAACTCAGGATTGTCTGAGAGTTCTGTTCCAGCGTCCAGGGTGCTGGCATATAGTTGTGAGCCTCCTTCACTAGCTCCCAATTTGTGAGCTCAAGGCCAGTCTGGTGTACACAGCAAGTTCCAGGATAGTGAGGGGTATGTAGAGAGATCCAGTCTAAGACCAACAAACAAAACAAAAACAAAAAACAAAAACAGAACCCCACTTTCTTTCCAGTTATTTCTTGGTGCTTTTGCACGTCAGTCAGAGGATACATTTTAGAAACTAGCTTTTTTTTCTGCTACGGGTGTTCCAGTATCAAACTCTGGTCTGTTAAGCCCTCTTCATGTTGAGCATCTCCAAGCTCCCCAATTTCTCTGCTTAGGAGAAGGTTTGGCCACCAGACTGGCTTGTGACAAACATCTTCATTTGAGGGCTGCAAAGATTGCTCCAAGGTTAAAAGTGATGGTTTCTTGGGCTAGAGAGATGGCTCAGCAGTTAAGAGCACTGACTGCTCTTCCAGAGGTCCTGAGTTCAAATCCCAGCAACCACATGGTGGCTCACAACCATCTGTAATGAGATCTGATGCCCTCTTCTGGTGTGTCTGAGGACAGCTACAGTGTACCTATATACAATAAATAAATAAATCTTTAAAAAAGGGGTGGGGCAGTGGCTTCTCTCCTAGAGGACCCAGGTTCAATTTCCAGCACCTACGTGGTGGCTTGCAAACACCTCAGTTCCTGAGGACCGACTCCTTCATCTGGCCTCCCATGGGCCTGTCCACATACAATGCACTGATATGCAGGCAAAACACTCATACACATAAAATAAATAAATCTTAATAAAAAACGAAAACTTCATTCATTCTGTAAGGATCCATTCAGCCCCTACTTGTGGTAGACACTGTGTGGGATGCCCGGACAAGGGGTTAGGTTGGGAACAACACAAGCCTTCAACAACCCAAAGTGCCTCCCGAGGGCTTTTCTTCAGCCTGTAGCAGTGAGTCTGCAACCTATGTTATGTCAGTGCTAGAGAAAATAAAGTGAGCAGCAGGACACGATGACTCTCACCTTTAACCCCAGCACTGGGGAGGCAGAGACAGAGGCAGAGGCAGACAGATCTCTGAATTCAAGGCCAGCCTGGTCTGTAATATGAGTTACGGGACAGCCTGGGCTACACAGAGAAACCCTGTCTCAGAAAACAAAAACAAACAAAAAACAAGGAGAGACAGACAGACAGAGACAGACTGACAGAGAGGGGATAAAGCAGACAAAACCACTGGTTCAGAAGGGTATCTATTTATTCACATATTTTAGCAATATGAGTGCTGTGGCTTCCCATCCACCAGAAGAGGGCATCAGATCATATAGATCTGATTGTGGCTGTGAACCACCACGTGGTTGCTGGGAATTGAACTCAGGACCTCTGGAAGAGCCGCCAAGTGCTCTCAACCACTGAGCCATCTGTCCAGCCCCAGGAGAGCATTTTTTTTTTTTTTTATCGGTGCAGTGCCTTGTGGGAAGATCATCAGGTAAAGACTCAGGGCAGAGGGAGAGAAAGCCCAAAGAAGAGCCTTCTAGACTAAATCATAGGCAGCACACAGTGAAGATGTAGACACCCCCTTCTGAGGAGCGTGTTCACGGCAACCCGTCAAGGAGGTTTTGTGTCAACATAGTATTGAAAACCCAAGATCACAAATAGATTGTGGCTCGCCCACCTTTTTTAAGGAAAAACAACTGCAGAGTCACAGAGAGCTGTCCAGATCCGCCCAGGGTCACCTATCAAAGACACAGTGAAAGGGCTTTGCCCTTTCTCTCTGAGCCACAGAGAGATCCGGGTGCCCCTTGATTATGTGTGCTGTTTAACTATGGGAGAACTGGAGAGACATTGGAGAGAAGGAGAGGCTGAGTTTTGACCATTGCTTCCACCAGTCCCAGCCCCCTTCCTTTTTATCACACAATGCTCCAGGGAGAGGTCAATAGTTCAATACCCAGTAAACGGCTTCCGTGTGGCTCGGCCATTGCTTTCAAGCCACAAGTGAGGCCTGGAGGTGGGACTGGAAGAAGAAACACAGGTTACAAAAGAATACATTCATTTGCATACTTATGTGTATGATTACCTACCAAGACCATTAAGCACCCATCTGGAAGACCGGTATGAGCGCTACTGAACTGTCTATAACCTCTTTGCTGTAGAATTATTATTACCAATATAATATTTTACTAATTCTTTGAGAACCTTACATAGTACATTTTAATCATACTCCAATTCCCCCCTAACTTTTTCTAGATCGACTCCCCACCTTCCCACTCCCTCACAATTAGTTTCCCCTCTTTTTTAAAAAAAATAGCTCACGGAGCCCAATTTCTGTTGACCACACTCCTAGGTATGGGGCCATCCCCTTGAGTGTGTTTGACATACCCTGGTGAGGGCACACTGTTGACGAAAACAACTCTCCCTCCCCAGGGAAACATCGACTGTCAGTAGCTCCTCAGTCAGGTGTAGGGGCTCATTTACCCTTCCTTCCTCCAGGCCAAAATGTTGACTGGCTTGTTCTTGTGCAAGTCTGATGCAGGTGGTCATGGCTGCTTTGCCATTGGAGTTGTGGCCAACCTCTCACATTTAGAAGTTTTCATTCCTCTCTGACCTCTGGTATTTACAGTACTTTGCTCTCTCTCCCAAGATCTCCAAGCCTTGAGGTGTGTGTGTGTGTGTGTGTGTGTGTGTGTGTGTGTGTGTGTGTGTGTACATGTGTGTTTGTATGTGTGCTTGTGTGTGTGCATGTGTGTGTGCATGTGTGTGTTTGTATGTGTGCTTGTGTGTGTGTTTGTATGTGTGCTTGTGTGTGTGTTTGTGTACATGTGTGTGTTTGTGTGTGTGCATATGTGTGTTTGTATGTGTGCTTGTGTGTGTTTGTGTGTGTGTGCATGTGTGTGTGTGTGTGTGTGTTTGTGTGTGTGTGTTTGTGTGTGTGCTTGTGTGTGTGTTTGTGTGTGTGTGTGTGTGTGTGTGTATGTGTGTGTGTGTGTGTGTGTGTGTTTGTGTGTGTGTGTGTGTTTGTGTGTGTGTGTGTGTGTGTCATGTGTGTGTGTTTGTGTGTGTGTTTGTGGGTATGTGCATGTATGCTAGATGCCCCACTTGTGACTTGACACTTCAATGACCCCTCACCTCTGCGCTCTGATGAGCTGTGAGTTCCGGTGCTCACACCGCCCGCTGCACAGAGAAGGTTCTCTGATGAAGTCTAAAAGCTGCGTTAAGCTATAGGTAGAGCGATGTGAGTGTAGAGTGGTTGTTCTCAACCACCCTAATGCTGCAACCTAATGCTGACAGTCCTTCTTGTTGTGGTCCAAATTTATTTTTGTTGCTACTCCATAACTGTAATTTTGCTACTGTTGTGAATCGTAATATAAATATCTGATATGTAAGACAGCTGATGTGCAACCCCTGTAATAGGGTTATTTGACCCCCATTGTGGTCTACACCCACAGGCTGAGAACCACTAGTTTAGCAGGTTGTTTGACATTATGTCTATTTAGCAGAACACCAGTATCAGGGGCCTGCAGACCCCCCCCCACCATGGGCTTCCTGACAGATTTGCAGCACCAGGAATGAGTTTCCTTCTCTGGACAAACCTTAAATCCAGTCACAAATGAGTTGGTTTCCACAATAACGTTCATACCACCATTGTGCCCATGGGTATATCTTACCTTCTAGTCATTATCGTCACTCACAGGTCCACAGCAATGCCAGATTGCTCGTAACCTTCCCCCAGCAGCCTACACAGAACCTTCCAGGACTTTAAAAGTTAGCCAACAGGGAAGAAGCTTCCTGGGCAGTGCCAACTGTACTTCCCCAGCCCTCTGCCAATGCATCACACATTCAGTGGTGTGGCCTCACCGTCAACTCTGGTGGGCAACCCAGAGCAAGAGCAACAGACTGCATTGTTTTGGGTTCTTGCTTTGCGGTTATAAAAATGATTTCCTAGATAAGGGAATGGAGATTCACAGAGAAGACATTTCCTAGAGCCATGCTGGAGGGTTGACTCAGCAGCTAAGAGCACTTTGTTCTTCTTGCAGAGAATCCTAGTGCCCACATCAGTCAGCTCATGACCCTTTGTGATTCAAGCTCCTGGGACCCCGATGACCTCTTCTGGCCTTGGTAGGAATCTGTATACATGTGTGTGTGCACGCACACATTCACACACACACTCTCTCACACTCTCACACACACACATTCTCACACACATTCACACACGCACTCTCACACACATGCATTCACACATATATACACACACGCATACACATTCACACTCACACACACGCACACACACACTCACACACACTCACTCACACGCATGCACTCACACACATGCACACGTACACGCACACACACACACGCACACACACTCACACACATACATACACGCACACACACTCATATACACATAAATAAAAATTTAAAAGAATATTTTTTAAAGCAGATTAGACTTTGAAACGTGAATCAATGATGGCAAATCCCATTTTAAGAATCTGTAGAGAACATGTGAAGTATGATCATATCCAACGTAAATAGTGCAAAGAACGTTGTTGAACAGCAGCAATGTATTAACACTTAGAGCGGGAACAGAAAACACACAGAGTGCACAAACTCAAACCAAATGCGTGTAACAGAATTGAGAAGTGGTCTTCAGTGACATTTCAGCTTTCTCTAGTAAGTACCTTAGGGAATTGGGCCCCACAGATGGGATCCAAGACTCTTAGATCCACAGAATGTCAAAGTGTGTGTGTGTGTGTGTGTGTGTGTGTGTGTGTGTGTGTGTGTGAGCACGTGCACGTGTTTCAAGTTAGGAGGATATGGATGCCCCACAAGAGATGTCTGTTAACCTCAGAAGCCAGTTGTGACCCTGTTGGCAGAGTTGATGTCCCTTCCATCCCCGTTCTGGAGCAGTTCTGCCAGCCCATTGCAGTAAATCTTCTTCTTGCCCTGGAACCTGTGGTCTCTTCTTTGGAGGCAGTAACAACACAGGGAAGGGAGGGGCGCTCAGACACAGTTCCCTCCCCCACCCCCCATCCCCCTGAGTACCACCAGCCTGAGGTCCCTAGTAAGCGGGAGCAAGGGGGTGAAGATGGCAGGGTCTAGGTTACAGACAGGTGGGTCCTGCAGTTGTAATGGCGATAGAGCGGACAAGATCAGGAAGGATTTGCCAATCAATTCCGTGCAAGCGCTTGACCCACCGTACCTGACTGGTCCCCTCTGGTACTTAACTCACATTTTCAGCTGCACTCATGGTTTTCTGATTTTTTTGTGCCATCTCTTTGGAAGTCTTGGGGACATCTTCAAGTTTCTTGACCGCCATCAGTCCCAGCTGCAGCTGGGACCGGAACCAAGTGAAAAAACTCAAGGCCGAATCTGGGCTCTTAATTTGCTCGAACATCCGGGAAATTGGGTCTTCAGCAGGATGGAGGTGCTAAGTGGGAGGAGCTGTAGGACTGAGGTCAAGGCACCCAAGCTCCAGGCCATCAACTGCAGGGAGGCCCTGATGCCCCGGGAAGAGCTCCAGACCATGGGGCAGTGGAACCCAGAACTGTAGGCACACATGTGAGTCAGAACTTCGAGGATAGGACCAGCCCTACCACGCCGAAGGTCCCGAGGGTCTGAAGCAGCAGGAGCATGGTCTCCTGAGCGGTGTAGCATTGCTTGATCTTTTCCTCTGTCCTCCCAGGATTTGCCATATTTCCTTTTCTTTCTTAATGATTTCTTTATTTTTATTTTATGTTCGTTGGTGTTTTGCCTGCATGTGTGTCTGTGTGAGGGTGCCAGATCCCCTGGAACTAGAATCGTAGGCAGTGGTAGCTGCCATGTGGGTGCTGAGAATTGAACCCGGGTCCCTGGAAGAGCAGCCAGTGCTCTTAACTCCAATCCTTCTTTTTCTTTTTTAAAAATTAAACTTGATCTGGGCGGTGGTGGCATGCACCTTCAATGCCAGCCTTCGGGAGGCAGCGGCAGGCAGATTTCTGAGTCCAGGACCAGCCTTGTTTACAGAGAGCATTCCAGGACAGCCAGGGTCACATAAAAGAAACCCTGTCTCAAAAAACAACAACGAAATTTAAACTTGGTTTATTACTGTCATTGCTTGTGTCTGTGTGTGTGTGTGTGTGTGTGTGTGTGTGTGTGTGGCATGTGTTTGCCATGTTGTGTGTGTGTGGAGGTCAGAGGACAACGTCGTTATGGAATTGGTTTTCTCCTTCCACCTTTGTGGGTCGCCAGGATTGAACTATCTTCTGATCTCCACACATGCTTGGTGGCATTCCAGTACCCAGACTTCACACACACACACACACACACACACACACACACACACACACACACACCAAAGCAAACAACTGTAATAAAAAAAAAGTTTAAATTAACTCAAACTATATAAGGGAACTAAACACAAAAATACAAAGCTAGAACATGGCTGGAAAATGACACAAGTGTAACAACAGTGAATTTAAATTTGTTCTTGACATTTTGGATACAGACTAGCTGTGGTGGCCCCACCCCTTTGATCCCAGTACTGGGGAGGCAGAAGCAGGTGGCTCTCTGGGAGTCTGAGACCAGCCTGATCTACACAGAAAGTCCAGGCCAACAAAGAGTACACAATATGACCGGTCTCAACACCAACAAAGGAAACCAAACCATTCTGGTAGCAGGGACAAGTGATCTGGCTCGGTTGTTAGTGTCTGCTTAGCATGCAGGTTTCTCAGGGATCTGTTCCTAGCACAGCATAAACTAGGGGGGGGGGGTTGGCACACATCTGTCATCTCAGCACTGGGAAGGTAGAGGTCAAAGAATCAGGAGTTCAAGGTTATCCTTGGCTACATAGCAAAGCCAGCCTGGACTGCAGGAGATGCCATCTCACAAAAGCAAAAGCAAACCAAACCAAACTAAATGTAAAAACTCCTCACACTGAGAAAGACACTGCTTTGTTTTGAGACAGGGTCTCTCTGTATAGCCCTGGCTATCCCGGAACTTGTTATGTACACCAGGCTGGCCTCAAACTCAGAGATCCACTTGCTTGTATCTCCTGAATGCTGGGATTAAAGGCATGTACCACCACGCCCAGTGAGAAAGGTAGTTAAGCCAGTGAAAAATATAAGAAGCATGAATCTCCTGCCTGCATCTCCACTGAGAAGCAGGGTTTCCAGAAAACGCTGGAGAGAGCACCTATGCTAACCAATAGTTACTAAATGAATCTGTTGAGGCTGGGACATGGGTGTGTGTAACAGATTCCCCTGACCTCTCCACATCTCCCACATGCTGGGGGCCACCACAGGCTGGTTTTTGGTGTTTATAGGGTACAGCCAAGTCATAGTACCAGGCACAGAGGGCATCCTGGTCTCCTCACAACACTCCAAATGATCGGTTCCTCCCCACCATTTCCCCCAAAGCACACCTACAAGTGTCCTGCCCAGCCCCATGCTGGCCCCAGGGCCTTGACTTCACCCCTATCATCATCTCCTTCTACTAGGAAACCCTTTTGGAAATGCAATCCCTTCCCAACCCATCTCCAATTATCCTAAATTGATCGGGCCATCTGTTTCCCGCTGGGTCATAACTGATACACTATAATTAAGGATGAGGGAGAATGCAAACGAGAGGTAATGAGGAGACAGAGAAGGCAGGCTACCAAACTGTATACAGCAAGCGTCCAATTTGGGGGACATTGCTCACTCAGAGGAAGAAAAGAAAAGAAACAATTACAAATTGTCAAGAATAGATTCACCTCCCTGAGGTGACAATCTGAGACTGACAGCAGCTGTCCAGGTTGCAGGCTTTTGGGTGGATGGAATACTTAGGAACCAGTGTTGATAACAAGAGAGAGCGCGCGCGCACATGCGCGCGCGCGCACGCACGCACGCACACACACACACACACACACACACACACACACACAAATACAGGCGACACTCCCTGTGCTCTGGAAAGACTCCCACAAGTGAAATGTGAGACCAACTGAGAGACGAGGGAGACAGTGGTATAGACAGGGTACCCCTCCCCAACTATTTTAGACTTTTCTGTGTTTAGTAAGCTTTATCCAACGAATGCAACTTGCTAATTTTATCAGGAAAAGAAGTAGTAGCTTTAATGTTTAGAGTAAAACAGAGGGCTGGAGGGATGGCTCAGCGGTTGAGAGCACTGGCTGCTCTTTCAGAGGTCATGAGTTCAATTCCCAGCAACCACATGGTGGCTCACAACCATCTGTAATAGGATCTGGTGCCCTTTTCTGGCTGCAGGCACACATCCAGATAGAGCACTCATATAAAATAAGTAAACAAAAATTAACTGAAAACAAATCTAAAATATGTTTAAAAAATAAAGTGAAACAGAGACAGAGTAGAGACTGACAGGGATAGAGAAGGAGACAAAAGGGAGGTCTATAGAGAGAGAAACAACAAAATGAAATAGAAAGTGACAAAAATAAAGGTTTGGGGCTACAGTAACATTAGAAAAGAAACAATTTTTTTTTCCCAGAGCTGGAAATGGAACTCAGGGCATTGTGTCTGTGAGGAAGCCCTATATTCTTCAGCTAAGTCCTCATCCCCTCAAGATAGATTAACAAAGTGCTCTGCCATGGAGCCACGCCCCCAGCCCCTCACTGGGGGATTCTAGGCAGGGGCTCTGCCACTGAGCCACGCCCCTAGCCCCTCACTGGGGGATTCTAGGCAGGGGCTCCACCACTGAGCCACACCCCCAGCCCCTCCCTGGGGGATTCTAGGCAGGGGCTCCGCCACTGAGCCACGCCCCCAGCCCCTCCCTGGGGGATTCTAGGCAGGGGCTCTACCACTGAGTCAGGCCCCTAGCCCCTCACTGGGGGATTCTAGGCAGGGGCTCCACCACTGAGCCACAGACCAGCCCCTGGCATGTGTAGGAAGCTGTGTATGTGGGCAGGGATTTGTTTATGTTTGGGGGACTCAGTTTTCCACCTGTAGGATTGGTCATGGTGGAAACCTCAGTTTTGAAGACTTGATTTGCATTCCTCTAGTACTTAGAGCTTGGTGGAAAGTGACTTCTACAGGACTGACTATGGTTATGGTAAGGGAAAGGGCACAGGATAAGGCAAAACCAGTGACAGATGCGTGAGAGGAAAAGCGGATTCGGTATCTGATGGTTGGGCAGCTACCATTCTGGCACAAGATTACTGGTTATAACATTCTTGCAAGCTAAGATCACACAGTGCCTGGAGCCAGAGATCATAATCTGAAAAACGTACTCCAGTTGGAGAAGCCCAGTTGTGAACTGTTTCTCACCCAGGCCCATAAAAGTCACCACGGGCTGTGCAGGTACCAGTGCCCAATGTGGGCAGCACCCTGCACACCATCCAGGGGACAGTAGAAGACAGGTCCTGCTGCAGGGGCCGACATTGAGTGCACACTGTAGGTGAGGAAAGATGCTGGGGTCCAGTCAGTCTCTGCCCCGTGTGTGACCATCACCGGACCACCTATGGATCCTGAATCTT
This sequence comes from Rattus rattus, assembly GCF_011064425.1. Taxonomy (NCBI): domain Eukaryota; kingdom Metazoa; phylum Chordata; class Mammalia; order Rodentia; family Muridae; genus Rattus; species Rattus rattus. Next base: position 167,487,423 of record NC_046155.1, read on the forward strand.
AGCCAACTTGAGGGCGTCTCTAGGGGAAGAAGGCTGACCTGCTGGGGCTTCGGTGTCTCTGATGCCATGGCCTCCTACAGGATCAGAGATGGAACCAAATAGTGGTGTAGGTTGGGTCCCTTGTATTGTGGACATTGAGTGGAAATGGATCTCATCAGGGTGACATTTGGCGATCACTCCTCTCCCACCTCCAGCAGCAGGACCCTAGGACTCTGGTGAGCACACCCAGCCACAGAGTTTACTAGCTAGCATATTAGACGGCTCAATAAAAGAATTCAGCACTTGAAAATGGCATTTCCACCCAGAAACCAAGAACTGAATTTTTGATAAAAGGTTTCTAAGTGAAGGCAATTGTATGCCTGGCTTTCCTCAGATGAATCAATTACAAAGAGAATCAAATCCTAGCATTCTGGAGCTGGGAACAGGAGGTTCATGAATTTGAGTTCAGCCTGGGCTACCTAATGAGTTCTAGGCTAACCTGAGCTACAAGAGGTACCCATGGAGTACTCACATAGATATATATCATTTCAAGAATACAGAAAGTTCCCATGAAACGAGGACGTGTAAGTGTCTCAAGAAATGGAAAAGCCAGAGCTGAAGACACAGTTTGGTCGATAGGAGCACTAGGACCTGGGTGTGGTTCCCAGCACCCACACGGTGGCTCACAACCACCTACATCGTCAAACTCCTATGCCATCTCCTGGCTTCTTTGAGCATTAGGCAAGCGGTGTTCATATATGCATGCAGGAAAAATTGACGCACAAAAATAAAATAAATCTTGTTTTTGAGCTCCATGAGACATGGCATCATGTATCCTCCAGAATTCTATTCTGTCGCCTTGGACGAGGTCAGACTCCATCTTCGGGGATGAAGGTCCTTATCACACACACCTTCACTGAGATGCTTGGCTACACCCGTCCCAGAGCCAATCATCCTAGGCATGGTGGTACAGATTCATAATCTGTAGGAGGCAGAGGCAGGAGGACCAGGAGCTCCAGGTCATCCTCGGCTACACAAAGAACTCTGGGCCAGCCTGAGCTACATAGAACTTGTTCCTCACTTTCTTCCCAAAATGGGGATGAAGAGAGAATGAACGAATGAAGAAAAGCTGCTCTGGACTCCAGCAGGAAACTTTTAGATCTGGCAAAACACGTTCAGTGACAAGCTGTAAGAGTCAGTGGCTGTTATAGAACTGGGGCTAGACCCAACATCAGTTGATAGACTGTTGCCTACGGTGACTGAGGCCCTGGTTCAGTCCCCCAGAGCTGTATAAACTGGGCATGGGGGAGCACCTCTGTAATTTCAGCATTCGGTGTTGAAGCAAAAAGGTCAGAAATTTGAGGTTATCTACATGTTGATTTGAAGCTAGCCTGGATGCATGGGACCCCGTAACAAAACAGTCAGCTTTTCTTATGCCAATGATGGACTTGCTGAGGAATATATTCTATTCACAACTGTTTCAGTGAAATAAATAATGGGGAGAGATAAGAAAAGGAGAGAAGGGGGCTGGAGAGTTGGCTCAGTGGTTAAGAGCACTGGCTGCTCTTCCAGAGGTCCTGAGTTCAATTCCCAGTAACCCCATGGTGGCTCACAACCATCTGTAATGGAATTTGATTACAGATGTGTGTCTGAAGACAGCTACAGTGTACTCATGCACATAAAATAGATAAATCTTTAAAAAAGAAAAAGAAAAGAAAAAAAAGAGAAGAAACAGAGTGGGTCACATCCATGTATGGAATTGTCAAAAATACATAAATAAATGCAGATACCCTAGGAATAAATCTAAGCAGGGAGGTGAAAACCTTTACAGCCTCTACAGTGGAAACATAGGGACTCGTAAAAAAGAAATTGATAGTGACACTAGGGGATAGAGACATCTCATCTGGGCTCCCAAATTCTTAGAATCAACACTATCAAAATGACCATCTTACCACAAGTAATCTGATTAAGAAAGCCCCTTCAGAATTCCAATAATAAAGCTGAATGTGGTGGCACACGCCTTTAATCCGAGCAGTGGGGAAGCGAGGCCATCCTGGTCTACAGAGTGAGTTCCCCAGCAGACAGAACTACACAGGGAAACACTGTCTCAAAGAAAACCAATGACAAATGCCAGTGAGGATGTGGGGGCAAGGGGAATCTTTATCAACTATATCTAGTGCTGAGGAGAACAAAATAGTGCAGCCACTAGAGAATCCAGCATAGAAGTTTCTAAAAAACAAAAAGTAAATAAAAAAATAGGACCCACTCTCCCATACCTGGGCCAACCCCAGAGGCCCGTAAGTGCCACCAGAGATGTGTGCACTCCCTGGTCTCAGATGCTCTTCTCATGGTAACGTGAGGAGACCATCCCAGATGCCCACCAGCAGGCAGATGATGTGGATGTGGGAAGAATTTGCAGCGGGATTTCATTCAGCCACTTAGAAAAAACCGAAAGTCCACAGAGCGCTGTGAAACGGACAGACAGGATACTATCTTAGTAAATGAGGTAACCCAGACTGAAAAAGACAGACAACCCACATTCCCTCACACGGGGGCCTACTATAGATCATGAAACTAAAAAGGGGACCTTGAGGGGGAAAATGAAGTGTTGTGGGAGGAAGGGGGAGGCAGAAGAGGACACAAGTGACGTGAGATGGGAAAGGTAGGGGTGGATGGGTTCGGGAGTGGGGAAGACGGACAATCCAAGGAGAGCATCAACACAAACACGGCATGTGGTGACATTAAGGGAGCCCAAAACTGTGATGATCTGAAAGAAACTGAAGAGTTCACGGGGTGACTTTGGGCACCTGCATACTCCTTTCCCACAGGAGGTGGGGTCTTGGGTTTCAGCCTTTAACCCCTCCAGCCAGCAGGCAACGCTGGGTCTCTACACCTCACCTGGGCAGCTCCTAGGGATCTGTTCCACAGCCTGGGTGGGACAATGAGCAGAAGGCAGGACATCTGCCTGTCTTCTCTCTAGCACAGGTATCTACCATGGACCTGAGCCTCTGCCCTGAAGCTGCCCCAGCCACAAGCTCCTGTGGGAACCTCCTGACGAACCTTGCCCCAGGTGACCTGGATCTCTGTCATTTTCTCTTTCCTTGCAGTGTCTCACCTGCTCTCGCCACACCCTGCTCTCTGGGCTTCCCCAGCCTGGGCTCCCCTAGTGGCAGGTGTCAACCTGCTGCCTTATTTTCACTTTTCCTACATCAGCTGGGGCTGCCCATCAGGACAGGTTAAAAGCATGGAGCAGGGATGGCAGTGCACTCCAGACACCGCTGGACACTCAGCCCCTCAGGCCCCACACGGCAACAGGCTGAGAGCCACAGGGAAACCCAGGCCAAAGACACCACGCAAGACCCAGAAACAACCTCCAGGGAGACTTGAGTCCCCAACTCCTCACAGACCTCAGCGAGCAACATGAAGCCAGGTGAGTCCCCAGAATGGTGTGTGGGTGAGTGTCCCCAGAGCCCCCTTGCTACACATCTCACTCTGTCCCTCTGTGTCACAGAAACAGCTGGGGGCCACATGCTCCTCCTCCTCCTGCTGCTGGCCACAGTGCTGACAAGAACCCAAGCTCACCCTGTCCCCAGGGCAACCAGGCTCTCAGTGGAAGCAAAGGATTGCAACATTGCTCAGTTCAAGTCTCTGTCCCCACAACAGCTGCAGGCCTTCAGAAAGGCCAAGGATGCCCTTGTGAGTCTCCCTCTGCCCTCCTGTGGGCTAGCCTCGTCCACCCCTCCCTTTCTGGGTTTCATCCCTTAAGCTGACTGGGATAAAAGTCTCCCCACTTTCTGCAGTGGGCTGAACTCAACCCTGCTGTAGTGGGCTAACCTTAGCCCTGGGCTGAAGCTACTCTTGCTGCAGTGAGCTAGTGTCCACCCTTTCTTGGGTGGGAACAGAAAACCAACATTTTCTGTAATAGTCTAAGCCCCACTATTCAGATTCACACGGGAGACTAATTTCTACTCTTCCTTCAGTGAGCTAACCTCAGACTCTCCTACACTAGGATAATCTCCACCCTTCCCAAGTTGGGCTATCTCCTGCTCACTAACAGTGCAGTGGCCATCTTGTAACCAATGCTGGGGAGGAATCTCTGTCTTAATGGCCATGAACTTCATCTTTCCTGTCTTGACCCACCCCCAGCCCCACTGCAGTGACCTAACCTTCACCCTCCTGTGTAGGCTAACCTGTGTCTTTGTTCTCCAGGAAGAGGGGCTGCCCCAGAAGGATGTGAGGCGCGCTTCCCGCCTCTTGCCCAGGGATGGGGACCTGCAGCAGCTGCAGGTGAGTGGGAGCTGGACACGGCCTGCTCTCAGAGGCCTCCTCATCTGGGTGCTGTTTGTGTCTCCCCTTTCCTGCTTCTCTTCCTCACCAGCAGTCCCACGACCTGTCCACTGTGTGAGCCCATTGACTGTGGCTCCTCCTCTGTCCCCTGTCCCTCTGCATCTCAGATGTCCCCAGTCCTGTCCCCTTCACCTGTCTCCCTTGACCTCCCACCACTGCTCCCTCACGGGTCCTCTCTCGTGTCTCCTTACTCAGGTCCAGGAGCGCCAAAAGGCCCTGCAGGCTGAGGTGGCCCTGACACTGAAGGTCTTGGGGAACATGACTGACCCAGCCCTGGTCACCATCCTGGACCAGCCTCTCCACACACTGAGACACATCCACTCCCAGCTGCAGACCTGTGTGAGTCCTGGGGCCCTGTCTCCTCCACACTGTGACTCTAGCCCCTTGGGCTTGCCCTGAGTCCCAGCAGCAACCTCACAGTCCCCATCCTTGATCCACAGACACAGCCTCAGCCCACAGCAGAGCCCAGGCCCCAGAGCCGCCGCCTCTCCCGCTGGCTGCACAGACTCCAGGAGGCCCAGAGCAAGGTGAGTCTGGGCAGGGGACTGGGGTCTGCAGGGCCTGGGAGCTCTGAGGCCCAGCAGCCCCTGGAGCCAGCCCTGTCCTTTCAGGAGACCCCTGGCTGCCTGAAGGCCTATGTCACCCTCAACCTCTTTCCCCTGCTCACCCGGGACCTCAAGTGTGTGCCAGTGGAGATCAGTGTGCCTGACCTGGAACCCTCCTGCCAGCTTCTGGAATTCTTCACTGTGTGGATGCACCAAGACCCCACCTTAATTTATAGCTATTCATGCCTTTTTAAAGCATTTATTTATATGTGTGGGTCTCAGACTCAGACCCCATAAAATGTCTATTTTTTTACTTTGTAAACATTCTTCAAATACACAATGATAAAAAACCTCTGCGGTGTGTCACGTGTGTGTGTTGGTGTTGACTCTTGTTCTTTTGCCCCATGGTAAAGGACCATAGCCTTAGCTCTACAGGGACACTCCTCTTGCTCTGAACTCTGTGGTCTAGCCTGAGCTACTGCTTTTTACCTCTGGGTGGATTGCACATTGGCTCTTTTTGGAGGAGGATGGATCTTCTTAGGTTGTTCTGGAAAAATCTCTTGCCTGTGGTCCCGGGTGTTGGCAGCAGGCTTGTTTATGCTCTTCCTTGTTTCTGCTTTTGAGATGGCTTCTTGTAGCCCAGGCTGGCCTCCATTTTGCTATGTAGTCTGTTGGCCTTAAATTTCTCCTTGTCCTGCTGCCCCCTCTGGGATGCTGGCCTTGCAGGCATGACCACCGAGCCAGGGTCCACAGTAACCAACCTTGCTTCACTAAAGACGCCGTGGTAGATCAGGTCCTCTGTGCTTTGCTCTTTTCTCGTCTGGACCCTGTGTGAGGACAACGTGTGCTTCCCAGAGCGGTGGCTCAGCAGCCCATCCCCTAGGACAGTGTTTCACGATGACACGCAGTCTCCTGAACCTCAGGCAGGCTTCAAACTCACTGTGTCACCGTGGATCCACCTGCCGCCACCTCCCTGGTGCTGGCATGACAGGCATGTGCCACCACATCTGTCTTCATACGGAGCTGGGGATTGAACCCAAGGCTTCATGTGTGCCAGGCAAGAGTGGCCCCTGAGTCACATCCTCAGCCATGTCCAGGACAATCTTCATCCACAGATGTCCACAGCGTGTGCTAGTAACCATCCTGGCCTCTAATACAGGCAGACATGTGTGAACTACAGAGAGACCAGAGCTTTGAAACAGGATGTGCATTGGTCTGCTTGTGGGGTGTGATGGTCCATGCCTTCAATCCCTGCCCTGAGGGAGTGGAGACAGGAGCATCAGCTCAAGGTCATCCTTGTCTATTTGGTGATTTTTGGGCTAGCCTGGGCTACATGAGCTCTTATGCCCTGTTCCTATTGTTTATCTACTGTCTACATAGTGATTCTGAAGTACTACTCACATCGACAGTGGTTATGTCTGAAAGTGGCTTCCACGCTGGGAGCATCCTAGCCCCATCTTGTCTTCCAATTGCTCTCCTGTGTCCCAGGAGATGTAGGCCTTGAGTCAACTCAAACGTGGTGTTGTGATGGCTCCTTTGTGAGTGTGCGTGTGTGTATGTGTACCTGTGTGTGCATGCTCATGCTTGCTCATGTGTACATATATGCAGGTGTGCATGCACATGTGTGTGTGCAGGTGAAGGATGTAAGTAGGCATCCAGTGTCTTCCTCCCGCCCTCTCCACTTTGATTATTGAGGTGGGTGTGGTCTCTCACCGAGCCAGTGCTCACTGTCTCTGATAGACAGTTTGCTCTGGGCATCGTCTGTCTCCATCTTCTGTGTGTCATAGGCAGGTCTCCATGCCCACCCATCCTTTCCAGGGCTGTCAGGGATTTGAACCCGAGCCCTCACACCTCCACAGCAGATGCTGTGTCTGCTGGGCCATCTCCCTGATCTTTTCGGTTTTCTTTCTCAAACGTCTCTTTCAGAAGACAGGCTTTCTGGTCTGATAAGACGGCTGTGTGTGTAGCAGCACTGGCCATGAAGCCTGGTGTCCTCACCGGAGTTTAATCCTGAAACGCACATGGTAGAAGGAAAGAACTGACTCCTGACTTTGATCTTCATATTTGCTTGTTGGCACAAGTACACAATACACACACACACACACACACACACACACACACACACCACTGCTTCTACTACTATTATAAAAAACAAAATTTAAGAAATAGGTGTGATGTCTCATGCCTTTAATTCCAGACCTCCAGAGGCAGAGAGGCAGGCTGTTTGGATTTGAAGCCAGGGTGATCTGCATAGCTGGTTCCGAAGGATAAAAGTACAGCCTCCAAGCCTGAGAACTTCAGTCCCGGCATCTCTCTATGTGGTGTGAGAGAAACCAACTGTCTGATCCCCTGGGGGTAAGTGTGCAGAACCTCCTCAAACAGAGACCCCATGGCAGCCTCTCAAAGCCTCCGCATCCTCTCCAGTGCCAGCCAGGGCACACAGAACAAGGGGACCCGGCCTTCATCAGGTGCAGAGATCAAAACATTTTCCCTGTGGTGCGCTAATTCCCAGCTTCCTCCTCTGCGTGTTGAGAAATGTCATTGAGTCAGCTCTAAGCTCTAACACCATCTGTAACTGAGAAGCAGAAAGAACTGGCTGGAGAAGCCTGGCAGGAGAGGCAAGGCAAGACAGCGGCTGTGATGGCTCCTGGGAACAGGCAGGGTGGCTTCTGACACTCTGTCCTGTAGACTGCATTGTGACAGGTGTGTGGCGTTAGGCGTGGTCTCCAGGTGCTCCTCTGCCCGAGCACTGGGAATGTGTTACTCTGAACGTCTGATCTGAGTGTCTGCACTGCATGTGCCAGTGCCAGTGAAGGTGTACTCTATTTCTAAGGACGAGAGAATAGGACCACATAGTATCCGTCTTTTGTAGCTTGTTTGTTTCCCTCATAATGTCCCCAAAGTTCACCCACAGTGTAGAGATGTCGGGCTACCCTTCCTTTTCAAGCATTGCGTTGTACATGGATCCTTAGGACCCTGTGCTGATGCATCCGTCCACGGCTGGAAGTTTTGAGTGGTTAGGCCATTATGTTCATGACGGTCTATTGCAGCAACCAATAGAGGCCAGAGATGCTACGTTTTGGTGGTTGGTCACTGAGCCATGGCCGAAGCCAGCAGTGATGAAGATGGACTAAGCCACAATGGACAGAGGTGGGGCACGGTTGGTGGACAGCAGCAAAGGGAGTCAGGCCAGGGGCAGCCATTGCCAGAGCCATTGGGATCTCAGGAGTGGCTTGCCCTGGTCCATATGGCAGGCCCTGGCCCAGCAGGAAGCAGGACTATTCTCTCCTCTTTCCTGTCCTCTGTTCTTATTTAAACTGAGTGGCATAGTGAAGATGGACGGAGGCCTGACTCCCAGACCTAGAGCAGAAGGGAAGAGAAGCTAGAACAGAAAAGAGACCTTTGGAGGCAGAGGCAGGAAAAATCTGAAGTAGTAGGTAAACATCAGCCATGTGGTGAGCCCCAGGCTAGCCCAGAATACATGAAACCAGGCTAGCCCAAGGAGGAAGGACGGATGGAAGAGGAGAGGGAAAGGGAGCTGTGGGGAAACCCTGCTAATTAAGGTCGCAGTCCACCATGTCCAGAGAGCTCCTCTGAGCTCTGCACAAAACAGAGGAGGACTCCCTTTTTGCAACAGGGCTTTCCCTTCTCTGATCTTGTGTGATGATCCCAGCCCCCACACTCCCTGGGGGGGGGGGAAGATCAAGTGTCCTTGGCAGACCTACAAGCTCACCTTCCTCTGAGCCAATAAGAACCTGCCTAACAAGTACCTGGGATTCCTGGAATGCTTCTCCACAAAGTGAGGCATTCACAGTTAATGACTTACCTTCACCCTGAAAACTCCTCCTCTCTCTCTCTCTCTCTCTCTCTCTCTCTCTCTCTCTCTCTCTCTCTCCAAGGTTCATCTATAGCCTTTGGTGACCCCAAATAGAGTCTACACATACAAGCCCATGCTGAATAAAGTGTACATGCACAAGCCGAGATTATCTAAGAGAGATGTTTCTTTAAAATCCTCAGAGAAGCCCTTCTACTCCCCAGCCCCACCCCTGGCACTCACTCCCAGCCAGACCAGGATCCTGCAGACACCCTTTCTGGAGTCTGCTTCATCCTTCCAGCCCAGTGTCAGAGAGAGAGAGAGAGAGAGAGAGAGAGAGAGAGAGAGAGAGGAGAGAGAGGCATGCTGACACAGCTGACAAGCACACCACAGAGATCCAGTTTAGTGTGTCTTATTTTCTTGAGGTACAGCCTAACTATGTCATCCAGGAAAGCTGTGAACTTAAGATCAGTCAGTCAGCCTCAGGCCCCCAAGGAGGCTACCAACAGTTTATAAACATATGTCACCATCCCAGCTAGTTGATTCTTGCAAAAGGCTATCTATTGTAAGGCGTCAAGAGGCTTAGAGAAGTGTCAAGACAGTTGGCCATTCAGGTATAAGAACTCCAAGAGCCCAGCTACAGATTTGAGTTTCCAGGGAATCCCTTTCTCCCTAAGGTCAGGATGCTGGCTGCTTAATTAGAAATTAATTTCCACCAGTATGATCAGAGAGTCCCACCAGTCAAGAAATGCCTCAGTGGTGGACTGATTACCCTAAAAGAATTTCCACAAGGAGGAAAAGAAAAATGGCTGATCTGCCAACTGATGTGTGGCTTTCTCCAGGCCCACCATTCACATCGTGTCTAAGAGCACCTGACTAGAGAGATCTACATGTAAGGCGGAGGCTCGGTGGATGGCAGTCTGAGAATATGTTTGCTAGCTCTGCAGCCTCTGGAGATGGGCGGGTGTAGCTAATGAAGTTCATGAGCGTATTAAATGTGCACAGTGGTCTCGCCAACACTCAGGAGAATGGTGAGTTCAAGTCCAGCCTGGGCTACGTTGTGGACCAGCCTGGTAGACATCACCAATCACTCCCCAAAATAAATAAAGAAAAAGTTAATAAATTTAAATCGTGTGGAAGAATTTTTGGTGAGGCACCAGCTAGTACTGAAGAAAAATTATTCTGCAGTTAGCAGCTGTGCTCCCTGTCCGTGGTCCTGAACCTCTCCGGAGCCTAAGGACGCTATGGGAGGAATTGAGGCTAATTTCCCCCCAAGGATTCTGGACCAAAAGAGGCAATGGTGGTAGGAAAAAACGTAGGGGCAAATGAAAATCCTCAGGCTATGGGGTCTCCCCTTATGGAGAAAGGTCTCCAGAGAACTGGAAGTCTCCTCAAAGGAGCACAGGTTCAAGGCCAGTCTGGTCTGTATAGGAAGTCCCTGTTTGGAAACTGTGCAGGGATCTGGAGAGATGACTCAGTCCGTAAAGTGTTTGCCTGGCAAGCTCGAGAACTGAGATTAGTTCCCAGAACCCATGTACAAAATTAGGCTCAGTGGTACACTCTTGTAACCCTGGCTTTTGGGAGGCAGAAACATGAGGTGATTAGAATTCTCTCAGCAGCCAGTGTAGCTGTGGGAGAGCCTCAGGTTCAGTGAGAACCCCTGTCTTCCTGTCTCAAAACAAAGAAAAAGGAAAAGAAAGAAAAGAGGAGGAGGAGGAGAAGAGAACAGGAGGAGGAGGAGAAGAAGAAGAAGAAGAGGAGGAGGAGGAGGAGAGGAGGAGAGGGAGAGGAAGAAGAAGAAGAAGAAGAAGAAGAAGAAGAAGAAGAAGAAGAAGAAGAAGAAGAAGAAGAAGAAGAAGAAGAAGAAGAAGAAGAAGAATGAGGGACCATGAAGAAGCCACAGAGAACAGAGCCCTTAGTATTCAAACCTACAACCTGAGATCGATTCCTGGAACCCGCATCGAGATGGGAGGAGAGAACCAACTCCTCTGACCTGCCAGGTGCACACTGCACACAGACATTACAAACGTACCTGATAGTAACAAATAGAACAATTCAAAATATAACAAGGTGAATGGTGTTCATGACACCCAAGGCCATTCTCTGACCTCCCCATACACACACACACACACACACACACACACACACACACCCAGACTACCACACACACACACACACACACACACCCCACACACACACACACACACACACAAACACACACACACACACACACACACACACACACACACACACACACACCAAACACACACACACAACACACACACACACATACACACACACACACACTACACACACACACTACACACACACACTATACACACACACACACACACACACACACTACACACACACACACCACATACACACACACACACACACAACACACACACACACACACACATAAACACACACCACAAACACACACACAACACACACACACACACACACACACTGCACACACACACTAAACACACACACACTACACACTATACAAACACACACACACAAACACACACACTACACACTATACAAACACATACACACTACACACACAAACACATACACACTACTATACAAACACATACACACTACACACTACACACCCACTACACACTACACACTACACACACAGTACACACTACACACTACACACACCACAGATACACCTACATACACATAAATGCACTACACACACCAAATATGCATACAAACACACCTCACAATATGCATACCTACAAACAGGACACACAACACACACATATATTCACACACACTGCACACATATACACTCTCACACACACACATACAGATACAAATACACCACACATTCCCACATGTGCACGCACACATACATTCACACAAAAACATACCACATACACACACAGAAAGAGAGAGAGAGAGAGAGAGAGAGAGAGAGAGCGCATACACAAATGCAAGTGAATGCAATTACCTATGCATATATGGAGGAGACCGGATGTCAACACCAGTTGTCTCTATTTTTGAGACAGAGTCTCCCACTGTTACCTGGAGTCAACCTATCTTCCTATCCCCACCCCTGCACCAGCACCTGACTTTTACAAGGACGCTGGGGATCTGAACTCAGATCCTTGCAACTTTTCACAGCAGGCATGTTACCCGCTGAGCCGTCTCCCCAGCCAAGGACAGACTTTTATAATGGAGACACCAAGCCGGCTCCAGCTTCTCCAAATCACCAATAAGAAGACGACAGGGAGACAAGATGTTCCTTCCAGTGGGACGCAGCAAGGACACAGCACCACTTCTGAATTATTCTGGGGAAATTCATATTTACCCTGAACTTAAATCAACAAGAAGGAATCAGATGAATCCAAGGAAAACAGTCTATAGAGTGGTTACCTTGGACTCTTCACAAATGTCAATGTCAGAAAAGAATAAAATGAAACAGAAAGGCTGTGGACCATTCCAGATCAGTGAGGAGAAGACAGTGTGACATTGAACTGTGATGAGCTGGTTTGTGTCTTGGATTTAAAGGTATGCACAGAATACAGGTAAATCGGATATATAGTCATGGGGCAGAGTACAGTGACACGCACGTATGAAAATGTCTACGGAGCGTCCTGTGGTGCCCACACTTGTAATCCTAGAACTCAGACAGACAGGAAGAGGAGGGACTCAAGGTCATCCTGTGCTGTGTAGTAAGTTCAAAGTTAGCCTGTTCAAAAACAAAAATAAATAAAATGGGTGGATGGAGAGGTGGCTCAGTGGTTAGGAGCACTTGTTTCTCTTGCAGGAGACCCAGGCTGGCTTCCTGTGTTGACGAGGTGGCTCACGATCACACACAGCTGCCATCCCAGAGGATTCGACGCCCTCTTCCAGCCTCCAAGGGTACCAGGGAGGAGCATGGTCTAGAGGTACAGAAGCAGGCAGAACACACATACATATAAAAAGGAGTTTTGTTTGTTTGTTTGTTTGTTTGGTTGGTTGGTTGGTTGATCTGGTTTTTCAAGGCAAGGTTTCTCTGTGTACCAGTCCTGGCTGTCCTGGAACTCACTTTGCAGACCATGCTGGCCTCAAACGCACAGAAATACACATGCCTCTTCCCCCTGACTGCTGCAGTTAACCACACCTGGTGACATATAAAATAATTTTAATTAAAAATGTAAACATATATATATATATTACAAACTCATACACACACATATATAATATATAACATTATATATATTATATATATAGTTATATATATTATAATATATATAATTTTTGGAACATAAATACATTGCATTATAGCTAAATTGACCCAGTTCAGACATGCATGACTTCCTACTTTTTAAGACATTTTATGTTTTTAAATTTGTCTGTTTGTGCACATGTTGAGGGGGGCGCTTCCTGTGGATTCCAGAGACCTTGGATTCCCTGGAACTGCAGTTGTGAACCATCTGACATGGGTGCTGGGAACCAAACTTGTCTCCTCTATAAGAGCATGAATGTCCTTAATCTCCAGTCCCATCTTATATCTTATCACACTATTTTTGGAGACAAAGTCTTCAAAAAAAAAAAAAAAAAAAAAGCCCAGGTTAGCCTTAAACTCACCTCCTAGCCAAAAATGACCTTGGACTTCTAATTCCCCCAGCTGTGCACGTGTGCAAACATTGTACCACCGATTCACGTTCCCTGCCCTTGCCGAATGTTCTTTTGCAACAAGAGCATTTGAAATCCACTGTCTTGATCTTTTTCTTTTTAAGTCAAAAAATTTGCTGTGTGTGACATGTGGTAGAGAGGGTACACACTCCATGGCCTGATCGGAGGTCAGAGAGTCAGCTCTTGCCTTCAACCAAGACTCTGGGGATTGAACTCAGTCCTCAGACAAGTGCGCTTACCACTGAGTCATCTCACCAGCTATCTCCTGGGCACACTGGGATTTGGGGGGTTGGGGCATTGTCTTTTGTTTTTTGTTTGTCTTTTTTTTTTTAAAGACAGGGTTTCTCTGTGTATCTGAGTCCTGGGTACACTGTTATTAACCACAGCCCTGTGTTGCAGACTAGAACTCTTGGAGTCATCTCTCTTACTCTGATATTTTATATCCCTTGAACAGGGCTCTCCAGTCCCCATCTCCAGGCCAGAACCTGATAACCACCATGATATTCCCAGCCTCTCTAAATCTAATACAATATTTTTTTTCTTTTTTCTTTTTTTCGGAGCTGGAGACCGAACCCAGGGCCTTGCGCTACCACTGAGCTAAATCCCCAACCCCTACAATATATTTTTTAAAGAATAAAACTATGGTAAGCCAGGCAGTGGCGGCTCACACCTTCAATCTGAGCACACGGGAGGCAGAGGCAGATGCATCTCTGAATCGGAAGCCAATCTGGTGTACAAAGTAAGTTCCAGAACAGCCAGGGCTACACAGGGAAAGCCTGTCTTGAAAAACAAACAACAGGGGCTGGAGAGATGGCTCAGTGGTTAAGAGCACTGACTGCTCTTCCAGAGGTCCTGAGTTCAATTCCCAGCAACCACAATGGTGGCTGTAATGAGATCTGATGCCCTCTTCTGGTGTGTCTTAAGACAGCTACAGTGTACTCCTCTATAATAAATAAATAAATCTTTTAAAAAAAAACAAAGAAAAACAAACAACAAAACAAAATGACTATTATTAGTCCTAGTGGGCAAATCCGCAGAGGGCGTATGTTAGATAACAAAGTGTTATTGGGATTAACAATGTTTTAACTATTCTGAGCAGGGTGGTTCATATACTAGCATGTTCTTGGTGGAGAAATATCAAATATTCAGGCCTGAAACATTTCAGTTCTGTGACTTACTCTCAAGTGGGTTGAAGGAGGTACTATCACTATGAATCCCACAAAAGGTGACAGAGGTGTCCATTGTCCTACTGTTGGAGCTCCGTGGCAAGAGTGAAAATTTTCTAAATAAATAATTGGGAAAGCATCAACTGCATTTTTCTATTCAGACATCTACTATAATTTGAACAATGACAAGAGTGTTTTCTATTGTTCTGCATCAGCCAGGGCTACCATCATCCAACAGTTATTGAAAGCTGATTGTATGCCAGGCATTGTTCCAGGTGCTAGGGGAACAGAACACACACAAACTCTTGCACTCACGGGATTTTCCCACATTCTAGTGCAAAATGTTCTATAAACTGGCACTTCTGTTCTCCACATCTGTGTCCTCACCACCAGGGTGCAAGTGGTTAGCAGACAATGCTAACAAAGAATGCTAGTCTGTATCTATTTCTACATATTCTTTAGTAGTAGAGGTCTCATTCAATCACAATGTGTTTTATATGACACTTTTCTTGGACAGACATAACACAAATATCTATTCACTCCAGGGAAAGAACTGATGACAGACTAAATGATACCATAGGAGACAAATTTAGTGAACCAGTAAGTTTATTGGAATGTTTCAAGTAAGAGTCGGTTGCTACACAACAGCGTGCCTGGCTAGAAGGTATTACTAGACTCCCTTGCAGCTAGGATAGCTTTCTAAATTGGGATAGCTGTTGTTGTGCTGAAACAACATGATCAAAAACAACTGGGAGAGGAAAGAGTTTATTTCAACAAACAACTTTCAGGTCATACTTCATCACTGAGGAAATTCAAGGCAGGAACTCATGGCAGAAGAAAGGATTTGGGGCTGGGCAGATGGCTCAGTGGTTAAGAGCGTGGACCGTTTCTTCGGAGGACCCACGTTCAATTCCCAGCACTTTCATAGCAGCTCACAGCTGTCTGTAGCTTCAGTTCTAGAGGCTCTGGCATCCTCACACAGACATACATGCAGGCAAAACACCAATGCACATAGAGTAAAAATAAATCATTGAAAATGTTTTGAGGAGAAAGGATTTGTTTTGCTCATGGTTTAGAGCCTTCAGCCCATCTTGGTGGAGCCAAAAATTGGAGACATGAGTGCAGGCTCCTTCCCTCTCCCAGCCCCCCCCATCTCTGAACTATCCTTGAAGAATAGACCCCAATGATCTAATTACCTCTCTTTTCTTCCTTCCTTCCTTCCTTCCTTCCTTTCTTTCTTCCTTCCTTCCTTCTTCCTTCCTTTCTTCCTTCCTTCTTCCTTTCTTTCTTTCTTTCTTTATTTTTTTAAGATTTAAGACACACACACCAGAAGAGGGCATTGGATCCCATTACAGATGGTTGTGAACCACCATGTGGTTGCTGGGATTTGAACTCAGAACCTCTGGAAGAGCAGTCAGTGCTCTTAACCGCTGAGCCACCTCTCCAGCCCCCTAACTGACTCTTAAAGCTCATCACACCCACAGCAGCTGAAATCGAAGAAGACATAGGACACCTACACACCTACGGTACTATAGGACCCAGAGGAAGCCCGAGGGGCGCGGGGAGAATGAAACCAGAATATCCAAGTTTTAAGTGATCAAGGTGCTGACATTCTTTACTCTGAAAAGATGCCATCTCATGAACAATGTTACCGGCTTAACTATGAAATGTACCCTCAGCGCTAGCTCCTCAGTCAGTGGGGCGAAGGGAAAATTAGCTTTGACTGAGCTTCCTTGGAGGAAGCAGTGGCTGAGGATAGGACCATAACGGTTATAGCTGGCTCCACCCTTCCCAGCTCTGTGCTGCCAGTCCATCTTGAGGTAAACGACTTCCTCTGCCCCTCCGCTGCCTCTACGTTGGTGTTTCTCAACCTGTGGGTCGCGACCCTCATGGGGGTGGGGCGTATGTCAGATATTTACATTACGATTCATAACAGTGGCAAAATTACAGTCACGAAGTAACAATGAAATAATTTTGTGGTCGGAGGTCACCGTGGTCTGAGGAGCAATATGGGCCGCAGCATTAGGGAGATTGAGAACCACTGCTCTAGAGCACGAAGTAAACACCCTGGTTCAGCGTCAACAGAGCGAAGATCTATGGAACTGAAATCTATGAAACTGTGGACTAAATGAAACCCTTCCTTTCTGGTTTATTTCTGTCAAGCATTTGATCACAGGGAAGACAAAAATGACGAACAGCCACGGAGAGTGCACAGAGCCTCTGGAGCCTACAAACGTGGGATTCAATTTCAGGATTAGCTTTTGCCAGTTATGTTAATAAGGTTTGGGGTTTTTCTTTTCTTTTCTTCCCTATGCATTATTCATTCAGGATCCAGTGCCTATTATAAAATCCTAGAAAATGTAAACTGATCTATAAAGACAGGAAGTAGATCGTTGCTTCTGAGGGAAGAGACATGGGCGGATAAAGCTGTCGAGACTCGTCAATGATCCGTGTTAAATATGTGCAGACCGTGGATGTAAATCACACCTTGACTCTGCGGCGCCTTTTCTGTGTCAGCTCAGATAGGCTACGGGGCCCAGTTATCCCATTAACCACGCAGCCGGTGCTTCCGTGAGGCGCTTCGGAGAGGCCATTAAACCCACTGTCTGGTGACTTAAGGAAAGATTAGCCTCCATCTTCTGAGTGGACTTCATCCAAGCAATTGAGAGGCCTTAAAGGAAAGCTGAGGTTTCCTCGGAGCAGGAAAATCCTATCTGTGGCCTCCAGCATGGAGCCTGAATACGCCAAGAGCCTTGATCCCCCTTCTTTTTCCTCTCCTGGGGATGACCCCAGGTCCTTGCACATGCTAAACAAACACTAACCACTGAGCTACATACAAGCCCTCTTTTTATTTTTCATTTCTTTCATTTACTATTTGCTTCTTCGAGACAGGTCTCATGTAGCCCAGGCTGGCCTGGAACTTTGTTATGTAACTGAGGATAGCTTTGAATTCCTGTACCTTCTCCTTCCACCCGCCAAGTGGGTTACAGGTGTGTACTACCACACCCAGCTGTGCTTTCTGTTTGGGGCAGAGCCTAGCTAAGTTGCCCCAGTGGGACTGGAACTCACTCTGTGTCCCAAGTGGGTCTCGTTCCTTCAACCTCCTGAACTACCCACTATGCTCCCCTGCCCCTCTCAATTCATTTTTCTTTTCATTTCTTTACTTTAGTTTATTGAGTGTTCAGTGGAAGAGGGCAAATGGGTTGGGCGATAGGTAGAGTATTACCTGTGAGTCAAGAGGAAGTTCTTGGGCTGGAGAGATGGCTCAGCGGTTAAGAGCACTGATTGCTCTTCCAGAGGTCCTGAGTTCAAATCCCAGGGTCCACAATCATCTGCAATGGGATCCGATGCCCTCTTCTGGTGTGTCTGAAGACAGCTACAATGTGTACTCATATACATAAAATAAATAAATAAATAGATGATGAATGATGGGTAGATGGATGGATGGATATAAATATAGATGATAGACAAATGGATAGATAGATAAATAGATAATAGATAGATAAAAACAATGGAAGGAAAGAAGAGAGGAAGGAAGAAAAGGAGGGAGGGAAAGCTCTCAATCCATTCTTTTAAAAACTGCTCTTATTTTTTTTCATTTGCCTAATATAACACTGACTAATACACTTAATAATTTTTTTCAAAATCCAAATGAAAGCTGAAAAGCAGCCCAATATGATGGTGCATGCCTGTGATCATCAACACTTGACAGTTAGATGAGAAAGATCTCAAGTTCAAGGCCAGTCAGGGCTACAAAGCAAGACCCTAAGCCACATCACAAGAAAGGGGGCTAGAGAGACGCTCCATTAACAGCACTTGCTTCTCAACCTGGGAGCCAGGATGCAGTGCCAGTACCCACGTTGGTGCCCACAACCCTGTAACTCCAGCTCCAGAGGATCTGATGCCCTCTTCTGGCCTCCTTGGCATACACACAAGTAGCATACACCCACACCAACACATACATAAAAGTAAACCTGGAAAGTCATGTGTGTGTGTCTCTGTGTGTGTGTGTGTGTGTGTGTGTGTGTGTGTGTGTGTGTGCCAAAATGCACATAGACGGAAGTCAGAGAATAATCTATGGTATCAATTCTTTCCTTTCACTGTGTGTTCTGAGGACGAAAGTCAGGCCATCACATTAAAAGAAAATGGCTTTGCTGCTGGTACATCGCAGCAGCCCCATAAACCTTTAAAAGTTTTGAATGGGCGGAACTAACTGGGCAATGGTGGCACCTGTCTTTAATCCCAGCACACGAGATGCAAAGGCAAGCAGATTTCTGAGTTCAAGACCAGCCTGGTCTACAGAGAAAGTTTTAGGACAGACATCTGGGACTACACAGAAAAACTCTGCCTCAAAAACAAACAAACAAACAAAAGCAAAAAACGGGGAGTGGAAATATTGGAGAGATGGCTTAGCAGTTAGAGCTTTGGCTGGTCTTCCAGAGAACCTGGGTTCAATGCCCAGCATCCACAGGACAACTCCCACAACTGTCTGTAACTTCTGAACCCCACACACAGACATACATGCAGGCAAAACACCAATGAGTATAGAATAAAAATAAATTATTTTTTTTTTAAGATGAAGGATTATCAGGCTCAGTGGCACATGACTTGTCCCAGCACTCGAGAGGCTGAAGCAGGTGAATCTCTGAGTTTGAAACCAGCCTGATCTACAGAGTGAATTCTAGGTCAGTTAGAGGTATACACTGAGACCCTTAATAAATAAATAAGGATGGGGTGGGGGTGTCTTAGCTAGGGTTTGTATTACTGAGAAGAGACACCATGACCAAGGCAACTCTTGTTGTTGTTCTTTTTTTTTTTTTTTTTTTTTTTTTTTGGAGCTGGGGACCGAACCCAGGGCCTTGTGCTTCCTAGGCAAGCGCTCTACCCCTGGGCTAAATCCCCAACCCCCCAAGGCAACTCTTAAAGGGGCAACATTTAACTGGGGCTGGCTTACAGCTTCAGAGGTTCAGTCCATTATCACCATGGCAGGGAGTGTGGCAGTGTCCAGTCAAACATGGTGCTGGAGAAGGAACAGAAAGTTCTGCGTCTTGATCGAAGGCAACCAAGAGAGACTAGCATCCTCAGGCAACTAGGAGGAAGCTCTCTTCCACAGTGGGTAGAGCCCGAGCTTAGGAAGAGAGCTCCAGAGTCCACCCCCACAGTGACACACTTCCTCCAACGAGACCACACCTCCTAACAGTGCCTCTCCCTATGGGCCAAGCGTATTCAAACCACCACCGGAGGTAAAGAGATTGGCCGAGTAGGTAAGAATGCTTACTGAGAGAGCGTGAGGGCCAGAATTCAGATTCCCAGGATCCACATAAAAGAAAAAGAATGTCGATGCTGGGAGGGGTGTGAGTATTAAAGACAGGTGACAGTAGCTTGCTGGATACCAGCCTCGCATATCAACACTCCGGGTTCAGTGAGAGACCCTGTGTCAAAGAAACAGGGCAGAGACTGAGAGCAGAGGACATGTAGTGTCTTCCTCTGGACTTTGAATGCTCTTGCACCTGCACATACATCACACGTCACACACCAGACAGACATATACACAAACCAACAAGAAAACCAGGAAGGAAGTTTCTGTTACACTCAAACTTTAACTGGGGGTGAAAGCACCCATGTCAAGTGATCATTATGTGCCAGTCATGAACTTAGGCCTGGGAATTTAGCATGGACCCACTTGGTGTGAGTCCCTTGCAGCCCACAGTCTAGTGGGGGAGGGGCAAATGGACAAGAAGACACACACAGTAGAGTGTGGGTCAGGTTGGGTCTAGTAGGAAACAATGCTGGTCTCCCAGAATGGATTCATTCTCCTAAGAGCACGCTGCCGTGAAGCAAGGCTTCCCTGTACACTTGGCTGTTTGTTTCTCTTTCCCTCTTTTTGCCATGCTATGATAACTCCAAGGGGGCCTGAAGCAGGGGTCAAACACATAGCATCGACTGCATGTTGGCCTTTTAGCCTCTAGGAGTATAGACAAAGTAAATCTTTTTTCTTAAGCAAGTACCCAGCCTCCAGTTTTGTGTTATAGCCACAGAAGACCAGCTGACATAGAGGGTACAGAATAGGTGCTTATTTGGGTCTATATGATATGTACCAATAGCTAGGGGGATCTGAGTACACATGAGGCACAGAGGCCACCTGGTCTGCTAAACAGAAGAAGGTAATATAATGCTTTATTAAGAAATGCCAAGGGGGTACACAGAGAAGGCCAGTCTTGGAAACAAAAGCAAACAAGCAAAAGAGAAAGAAAGAAAAAAAGAAATGATGGGATATCAGAACGCCACCACCAGGGCAAAGTTCTCTGAGTCAACTGATAACAAAAAAGATCCCTAGATGCCTGCAGGCCAAGGCAGGTGGAGGGTGCATAGAGTAGGGTGCCGCTGACTCTGATGGGTATAGATGGATTTGGAAGTTCAAGAGGAGCTCTGCAGGAGCCTCAGGCTTCCAGCTTGAGCCAGTTGGATGGGAAGAAGACTTCTTTAATCTCCTGACAGCACCCCCATACCATGTCCCTTCACCCCAGCATATGTCCCGTTGGAGCTGGGAAAGGACCTGCAAACAACTACTAAGGCTAGCTTCTGCAGAGACAGTTAGATACACTGTAGCCAGCTAAGCATGTGGGGTCAGGGGCATGGCCAAGATAGCCACTCCTTCTCCATCTCCGTGTCCCCCTCCTCACACCTAAAGAAACCACAGAGGGCCAAGCAGTGGACCAGCCAGAATCCTTACTCTGTCTGTCTGGCAACCTTCTTTACTGCCAGTGTCCCTCCATTGGCCAGGTGGGCCAAGTTTCTAGTCTACAGAGGAAAATTCTGAGAGGGGCCAGGGTGTCCTTTGATAGCTATGAACTTAACCAATCATTGATTGAAAACACCAAGAGGCGATGAGCCATAGTGACTCACGCTTTAATCCCAGCACGCAGAAGGCAGAGGCAGGCAGATCTCTAAGTTCGAGGCCAGCCTGCTCTACAGAGTGAGATCTGGGACAGTCGGGACTACACAGAGAAATGAGAGAGAAACACACACACACAGAGAGAGAGAGAGAGAGAGAGAGAGAGAGAGAGAGAGAGAGAGGGAGAGGGCAGGGGGGGATGCTGAGTAGCATGGATGGGTCTGTAATTCTGGCACTCAGAAAAGTTAGGAGGGTTATGAATTATGTAGTAAGACCCCTTTCTCAAAAAAGGAGAGCTGGGAAGATGGGTGAGTCAGCAATGTGCTTGTTGCATAAGGGTTAGGACCTGAATTAGACCCCCAACACCCACATAAAAAGCCAGGGAGGAGAAGGTAACAGACTGGGGCTTGCTGGCCAGCCAGCCTAGCCTACTTGTTTGATAGCAGGCCAGTGAGAGGCTCTGGGTCAAAAAAGAAAAAAGAAAAGGAAAAGAAAGGCAGAAACCAAGGTTTCACGCACACACACACACACACACACACACACTAAACAAACAAATGAATATCCAGGGCCAGCAAGATGACTCAGAGGGTAAAAGAAATTACCCTCGAAGCCTGATAGCGCCAAGAAGCACCACATTGGAAGCCCACACGCTTGCCCCCCTACAGGGATAACCTGTTGCACTTATGATGAAACCTATCCCCCCTCATGGAAACCTCCAGTATCAAACTTCCAGAGCCCTGGCATCTGGGAAGTAGTTCTGCAGTCATGTGACCTCAACTCAACCACTGTGAAGTTCTGCAGAGTCATGTGACCCCGGTTCAACCAATCACACACCTCACAGCAGATCAGGTTGGGAGTGGGGGGGCTCTGAAGTGATTCTGAGCATCTGTAATTGCAGAGATTATGAGGCTGAGGCAGGAGAATCAGGAGTTCCATGATAGTTAGTCTTCATTGCAGAGAAAACCCTGTCTCAAACAAACTATAAGCAGGGCATGATGATGGGAGTGCCTGAATTCTCAGCAAGCATTTGGAAATTATTTGGAAATTGGAAGCAGGAACATCAGGAGTTCAAGGCCCTCCTCGGCTACATGGTGAGCTTGAGGCTGGTCTAGGCTATATGAGATCCTGTCTCAAAATGCCAGTGTGTGTGTGTGTGTGTGTGTGTGTGTGTGTGTGTGTGTGTGTGTGTGTGTGTGTACTGTCTATGTGGTGTACCTGTGTGTCTGTATGGTGTGGGTGAGGGTCTGTGTTTGTGTGTGTAGGAGCTGTAAGGGTGGCTTGATGTTTACAGTGAAATTTCAGTGTGGACAGCACTGTATTGGATTATCTTGAGGAGTCCACATAATCACAGACATAAAATAGAGGCTGAAGATTTGACTTAAGTGGGTAAAGTGCTTGCTTAGCGTGCATGGAGCACTAGGTTTGATGGGGGTGAGGTGGGCATGCCTATAATTTCAGCACTGTAGAAGTGAAGGTCGGAGCTTCAAGAGTTCAAGGTCACCCTTGAGTAAGTACATAGAGAGTCCAAGGCCAGCCTGTATAGAAGTGGTGGGGGCGGGGAGCAGGGGGCCTGTTAATGGCACAGGCCTCTAATCCCAACCTTCAGACAAAGGCAGGAGGATCTCTGTGAGTTCCAGACCAGCATGTTTTACATAGAGTTCCAGCCTGTAAGACCCTGTCTCAAAATAAGGAAAGAGGGAGGAAAAAAAAGAAAACTAAGGGGGCGGGTAGAAAAGAGAAAACGGCTTCTGGCACATTTCATGGAACATAGTCACTCTCATTATTTATTACGGGGTGTGGCACAAGTCATCCAAACCCATCATCTTTCTTCTGGCACCCCCCCAAAACTCCTACATGTGTCCCCTAAGATTCCAAGAAAGGCCTCCTCCGTGCCCCAATTTCTTTAAAAACATCTCCCTCCTTGCTGTGTGCCTTCGCCATCGCTAGAAATTCGGGGTGAGTCAGGGCAACTTCCTCTCCTCCCACCATCCTCTAGGTTCTGAGGATTTTCCAGTCAGGGTTCCAAACTCCAGTCTCTTGGGCTTCTCTTTCCGACCCAGTCTTCAGTCCCTCATGTTCTGGCCCCGCCCACCAGGTATCTCTCCACCCCATCTCCTCCCCACCTCACCCCGCCCTGCGATGACATCAGCAGAATGGTCTCCCGGTCATTCCCAGGGGAACTCTGTGGACTGGACAGCCGGGCGACAGTCCTAGAGACGTGACTAGTGCAGTCGCCTTCCCCCATCGCCACGACCAAACTGAAACCGGAGTGGGCTGGAGGCATGCCTGCAGCACGGACTTTGGGGGTCCCGGCCTTAGAACTACTGACTCAGGAGCTCATCAGAGAACGTGCATATGGGACAAGATCTCAGGTGACCCAAGCTGTGAGAATCGCTGTACCGCGGAGAGGGAACAGTTAAAACTCACGTTACCGCTCAGGAGGGAGGAACCTGGGCCATTTGCAGGAAAAATGGATGCGACTGGGAAAGCCTCGTGTCAAACGAAATAAACCAGACTCAGAAAGGCAAATATCACGAATTTTCCCTCCTATGCAGGATCTACATTTAGCAGTGTATGAAGGAAAGCCATAAAAGCATAAGGGGAATTATTTGGAATAGGAGAGAGAAAAGTGGGGAGCGGGGAGCCGGGGAGTCATAAGCACCTGTGACTCCAGCCCCAAGGGAGTAACGACCTCTCCGGCTGCTGTGAACACTTACACACATGTGCAGAGACAAACACACAATACACATAATTAAAAATAAAAAACAAGGGGCTGGAGAGATGGCTCAGCAGTTAAGGACACTTGTTGCTCTTCCAAAGGATCTGGGTTCAGTGTTCAGTCATCCAAACTCCACTTCCAGAAAATCACAGATCTTCTGATCTCCCAGGGTACTGCACGCATGTAGTGCATAGACATGCATGCAGGTAAAACACCCATCCACGTAAAATAAAAATAAGTCATTTTTACAAATTAAAAATAACATCTTATTTTAAAAAATTAAGGTAAGCCAGGGGGGCAGTGGAACACACCTTTAATCCCAGCAGAGGCAGGTGGATCTCTGAGTTCTAGACCAGCCTGGTCTATAGAATTCCAGGATAGCCAGGGCTACACAAAGAAACCCTATCTCAAAAATAATAAAAAAAAAAAATAATAATAATAATAATAATACAAAAAGAGAAATGGAACACATAAATGATGTCATAATGAAACCCATTATTCTATATACTAACTAAAAAGGAAAAACCCTTCCTCCCCCCAAAGGGTCATGCACAGACCAACAGCATCATCTGGCGAGAGCGTCAGGGATGTCTCTTGTTGGGCACAGCAGCATGAGTCTGCAGCCCCAGCCACTCAGGAAGTGGGGCAGGAAGATTGCTTGAGCTCAGGAGTTTAATGACAGCCTGGGCAACAAAACTTGTCTCAGAGTAAAATAAAGAAAAAGAAAAAGGGCTGGAGAGATGGCTCAGTGGTTAGGAACACTGACTGCTCTTCCAGAGGTTCTGAGTTCAAGTCCCAGCAACCACATGGTGGCTCACACCTGTCATTAACTCTAGTTCCAAGGGATACATAGTATCAGGCATGTACAAGGTACACATATACATGCATGTAGGCAAAACACCCATACATACAAAATAAATAAATCTTTTTTAGAAAGAAAAGAAGGAAGGAAGGAAGGAAGGAAGGAAGGAAGGAAGGAAGGAAGGAAGGAAGGAAGAAAGGGAAAAGCCAGGAACCGCTACAAAGCCTAACATCCTAAGTTCAAATCTTGGAACCCACATAGTAGAAGGAGAGAACTGACTCCCACAGTTTTCTGACTTCTGTGAACACACACACACACACACACACACACACACGCTCACTCATGCTGAGAACACACACACACATACACATGTAACCTTTGAAAGACAAGGAGGAATGGAGGGACACAGAGAGAGGTACTGCCATCTAACGTGGCTTGTTTCCTCGGGCTGTGTATAGCAGCCTTCTCGCCTGCATTCCTAACTGTGGTTATTAGTCACCCCACCGGTCTCCTGGTGGTAGCTCCAGGATAGCTTCTTTCGCATTTCCGCTCAAGGTTTCTGTACTGGTGTCTCGTGTGTTCCTCTCCCTCGGAGATCTAAGTTTATCTGCTCTTGTCTCCTGTCTGATTCCTACTGGGTTGTTTGTTGGGTTTCATCTTGTTTTTGTTTTGTTTGGGGGCGAGTTTTGCTTTAATTGCAGAGTTTTGCTGTGTAGTTCAGGCTAGCCTCAAAGTCACGATCCTCCGCGTTCTCCGGATTACCCAGTGCTGGTGTCACAGGCATGCGCTCAACAGCTAGAACAGGTTGTTTTAGTTCTGTTTGTTTGTTTGTTGTTTCGTTGAAACAGGATTTCTCTGTGTAGCCCTGGCTGTCCTGGAACTCACTCACAGATCTGCCTGCCTCTGCCTCCCGACAGCTGGCGATATCCTCCATCTTGTGCGGGTCTCTCTCTCTCTCTCATGCCCTACTCCCAGCCCTGAGACAGTGGTGCAGAAGTCACACAGAACACAACTCCAACTTGATCCTGACAGAGAAGCTCTATGTTCAAATTACATTTGCTTTATTTTTATAAAAGTACGTTTATTTATTGTGCTCCTTTTTGACGCATGTGGAATCTCAGAGCACAGATCCCAGGAGTCGGTTCTCTCCTTTCACCACGTGGGTTCCAGGTTTTGAACTTGCACTGTCAGGCTTGGCTGCAAACACACCCACTGAGCGCCAGCTCGCCAACCTGAAGGCTGTAATATTTATTCTCCAGCTCTGCTCCTGGGTGGGGATTGCTCCTGAAGAAAGCACTAATGGTACTTCCACTTCCGGTCCGCTCTGCATCGGCACAAAAGAAAGGCCTAGAGAAGCCGGAAGATCCAGGCACACGGGTGGGAAGCTGTCAGTGTGTGGGGAACTGCCCACCCTTTCCACGAGTGAGTGCAAAAGTGCGCCCATGGGATGTGGTGGGAGGGTACCAGCTGGTGTGCTGCAGAAGGTTCTAAAAAATCTCCCACACAGGGGACAGGTGTGAGCCTTATGGGAATAGGGAGCTAGAGGCAACCTAAGTGCCCATCTCTGGGCGAGTGGGTAAGTACAGGCGCTGTGGGCGCACGCCGTCACAGTTCCACAGGGAACTGGATGTCCGCAGCTGTGTGGGGAGATCTCGGAGATGTGGTGTTAAGTTTTGCTTCCCCCCCCCCCAAAGTTAGTAGATTTATAGCGCAATCTCATTTGTGTAAATTGGAAACGCATAGACAAAGTCACAAATTAAAACGGTGCCTCTCGGCAGTTGTATATCAAGCCCGCTGAAGTGGGTGTCTGGGAGGCGGACGGGTGGGGGGTGGATTGGAGAGGAGGGGAGTCTTATGGGCCCATTGTGGTTCTGCGTTATGATCTGAAAAGTATGATTAACAACCTCGGGCGCCGAGAACTGAGAGGAAATGAAGAAATAAAAACTGCAGACGCATCACAGGAATTGGTTACTGGTTGTACGGATCCGATGACTGCTGGGCTGACCAACAACAGCAGAGCTCCAAACCCTTCCCCAGCCTCCCAGAGGACCCTAGAGA
Organism: Rattus rattus; assembly: GCF_011064425.1. Taxonomy (NCBI): domain Eukaryota; kingdom Metazoa; phylum Chordata; class Mammalia; order Rodentia; family Muridae; genus Rattus; species Rattus rattus. The sequence continues at coordinate 167,514,389 of NC_046155.1, forward strand.
GTGCCCTTGTCCCTAGCAAATGAGGACACGTCTTTCATGTCACCCAACAGTCAGAAAGGAGACACTTGTGACAGTTGAGGGGGGTGTGTGCACTCGAACACGCATGTATGTGTCTGTGGGGGGGGCACGAGTGAGTGTGAGTATGTGTGCATGTATATGCGTGTGTGCACATGTGCGCGTGCATTTGTGAGGGTGTATGTCAGTGCGAGTGCACATGTAAGTTGCTAGCAGGTGTCTTCCTCAGTCGCTTTTCAACTTATTTTATTTTGTGGGCCTGGCATTTAATCTGGAGTTTTCCAACTGGTAAAGACCAACTAGCCAGCAAACCCCAGGGGTCCTTTCGTCTGCCTCCCCCAGCACAAGGATTGCCAGCATCCACTGCTGTACTTGGTTTTTTGTTTTGTTTTGTTTTTCAAGACAGGGTCTCTCTGTGTAGCCCTGGCTGTCCTGGAACTCACTCTGTAGACCACACTGTGCCTCTGCCTCTCCAGTTAAAGGCACCAGAACTGCCAGGCATACTGGCTTTTTATATGGGTCCTGGAGATTAGACTCAGGACATGACGCTTGAAGGACAAGCATTTTTACCAACTGAGCCGTCTCCTCAGCCCTTCTCTGGCCCTTTGCTTTCAGAGATAGTCTTGCTATACAGCTCAGTCCGGTCTCAAATCATTCCATCCTCTTACAAGTACAGGCTCTGTGGACACACTCAGTCACAGTTACAGACAGACAGGGAATTGGATGGCCGCAGTCCGTGCTGGGATTCTAAGCAGCTGCTACTACACCCAGCCCAGCTTGGCCCAGGCTCTTGTCCCATCTCTCAGTAGCATGCGCAGTGGGGTGGGGACGGAGAATTCAGTTCACACCTCAGCCTGTCATTACTGAGTGGAGGGACCTCAAAGGAAGTCATCGGAAAAGTGGGGCAACCATTATACAGGGCAGGGTTCTTCTGAGAGACAGAATTGCGGGATACACGGTCACGCAGCCCTCAGTGAGGGAGCACTGTGCTCAGTGAAGAGTGTAGAAGGGTCTTGTGGGGTTTTTTGGTTGTTGTTTTGTTTTTAAATTTTTTTTATTTATTTTTAGTGTATGAGTGAGTGTCTGCCTGCATGTGTGTATTCGTACCACATTTGTGCCTGGTGCCCTCAGAGACCAAAAGAAGGCATGCGAAACTCTGGAAGTGAAACCACAGACATTTGTGAGCTGCCATTAGAGAATCCAGGTCCTCTGCAAGACCAGAACGAAGTGGGGATTTCTAGTTTCCTTGGAGACTCAGTTGTGGCATGTGATGTTTCTCTGGAAACGGTCTTATGAGAGGATGTTTTGCTGAAGCAGATATGTGGGAGGGTGTTTTGCTGAGAACAGACACGTGGTGTTTTTCTGGAAGCTGTCTTGTGAGAGGGCATGTGATGTTTTTTTGAAGCAGACACTTGAGGAGGACACAAGATGTTTGAGGAGAACATAAGTATAGCCCCACAGACAACGCTCTTGCATTGGTTCACCTTGCTTTCTTCTCTGATTTTCGCTTGTCATAAAGAACATCTGGTGGTGTTCTGGCTGCTTCCTGCTGCTTCAGCAGACTTTTTTTTTTTTTTTTTTGAGTTATTTATTTTATGTATATGAGTACACTGTCACTGTCTTCAGACACACCAGAAGAGGGCATCAGATCCCATTACAGATGGTTGTGAGCCACCATGTGGTTGCTGGGAACCGAACTTGGGACCTCTAGAAGAACAGTCTGTGCTCTTAACCACTGAGCCATCTCTCCAGCCCTCAGCAGACTCTTGTACGATCAACAGAGCCTCTTGGTATCTTCTGGATTGAGTCATTGCTGCTGAGTTTTGTGTTTTGCTAGTGGACTGGACTGCTGACAACAAAAACTGGAATAGCCCCAAAGAACTACTGCTAAGAGGCTCATGTTCCCCTTGTCCTGTTGGCCATTTTCCTCCCCTACCTTTAGTTGGTGGGCTATAAAGGAGGGTAAAGCCTTTTAGAACCCTTATTAAAATAGGTTTGAAAAACAGAAGCTGGGGTTGGGGATTTGGCTCAGTGGTAGAGCACTTGCCTAGCAAGTGCAAGGCCCTGGGTTTGGGCCCCAGCTCCGAAAAAAAAAAAAAAAAAAAAAAAAGAAAGAAAAGAAAACAGAAGCCTACACCAGTAAGTGTCCTTGCCCACTGCCATCTTCCTCAGCCCCTGAGAATGAGGAGTTCCGACCTCTGAGAGTGCTCACCTCCACTTCTACCTCCCCTGGAAGTCCTCATTCTTTGGGAGGCTCCTCTCTCCTCATACATCTCACTGACTCACAGGCCCTCCTCTTCCCCAAACACCCTCAAATACCCAGAAATGAAGCCTTTCCAGCTACCAGGCTACTCTGAGCAAGACGACACCTGGAAAATAAACCTCACAGTCACTGCAGCAATTACTCACGGGGATTTTACTGAGACGCTCTTCTCAGACAGCCTCTTCCACAGGCACTCACCCTCCACCACCTCCTGGCACCCCTGTGACCTCGAGCCGTCTGCCAGCTCCCACCCTTTCTGCCTCACTCCCTCTCCCACTCCCTCAAACCCTCTCTCCCCCATCCAATGTAGTCTAAATTGGGAACCCCAGGATTTGGTGGCCTGAAAGAGATGGTTTTGCAGACTACTGACACTGGGTTCAGTTTCTCTGTCCTTCCAGACCTGGCCACACTCACACCCTCTCACTTACTTGGCCACACCCACACCCTCTCACTTACCTGGCCACACCCACACCCTCTCACTTACTTGGCCACACCCACACCCTCTCACTTACCTGGCCACACCCACACCTGCTCACCCACCTGGCCCAGGCCTTGGCTCCGCCTATCACTGCCCCCTAAGCACACATTTTCCTCTCCTTTATCTCCCCCTGTCCCTCCTCCTCGAGGATGGTACCTGTAGCCTGACCTAAAAAGCAGAGCCATGCAGCCCAGGAGACTCTGGGACTTGGGCCTGGCTGCAGTGTGGCTGCTGGGTCTGGTGACCATGGTGCTGGGCTTGACCACAGTTGGTCCTGTCCCTCCTTCCAAGCCCACTGCAGCCAGAGCAAGCTGTCACATTGGTACTTTCCAGTCTCTGTCACAATGGGAGCCAGATGCCTTTAAGGACGGCAAGGAGGCTTTAGTGAGTCACTGTGACCATAGAGGGCTACCCTACATCATTTCTACTGGGATGAAGATGGTAGCCTGCCACTGTGGGCAAACCTCCAATCATCTGCTATAGGTTAGGCTTGAACCTTCCAGCTATGACCAATCTAAGTCTGTCTTTTCTGCTATGGGTTCAGTTCAAATCCTCCTGCCAGGCTGTTTCACTCTTGCTGCTGTGAACTGTGTGGAGACCCCAACTCTCCTGTGTGGGCTGACTTTCCCCTTTCCCTTCAGGAAGAATCGCTTCAGAAGGACCTGAGCCAGCGGCAGGTGAGTTGAAGCCCAGTCAAGATGACCCCATGAAGTACCCCTCCCCTCCTAAAGTGGCTCCTTTGCCTGTCCCAAACCCTTTGTCCCTCAAGTGCCTCTGTCTCGTCCATGCTTAGCTAGCTTCTTCTCCATCTCTGTTTTGCAGGGAGGGGGAGCCCAGAGTCTCACCGGCTGCTCTTGCAGAGGACCTGAGTCCCAGCCCCCACATGGTGGCTCCCAACCATCCAGAGCTTCCATCTCGGGGGCAATGATGGCCTCTTGTGACGTCCATGACCAGAGTCCCAGGCACACCCTAGGTATACATATATACACGCCAGCACTCGGGTATGTGCTTAAAATCAAAATAAATACGTGTTTCCAAAGAGATGGAGATCAACTGAGGAAGATACCTGGGATTGACCTTTGGCCTCTACGTGTACATGTAAGCTCACATGCGGGCACGCAGCACACGGGCACACATACATCTAAAGAAAGATGAGGAAAAGAGAATTCAACTCATATGGCAAAAACAAAAGGAATTTGTCAGCACAGAGCATTAGGTCGGCATAATCGCTCTGCCCCAAATCTATGTTCTTAAGCTTCATAGCCAGCAACCAAGGGTGGAGGGAGAGAGCTTACCTTCCACCTTGTCCTCTGACACCAACCCTCGGGTGTGCACGTCTAAAATTATTACTATTATTATTATTATTATTATTATTAGTGTGAATGGATGTTCTACTTGAACGTGTGTCTGTGCACCAGATGCATGCCTGGTGCACACAGGCCAAAAGACATTGGATCCCCTGTAACTGGAGTTAGAGATGATTGTGGGTGCTGGGAATCAAACCCAGGTCCTCTGAAAGAGAAGTCAGTGCTCTTAAATTCTGAGCTATCTCTGTCTCCGATCCCAAAATGTAAGTAAATAAGTAAATAAATAATAAGTAAGTATATGTACCATTTTGAGTGTGATGGTGCACACACGCCTGTAATCTCAGCACCTAGAAGGAGGAGGCATGAGGGGTCAAAGTCATCCTAGGCTACAAATCCGGTTCAAAACCAGCCTAGGATACTTGATACTTTACCAAAAACAAAAAAGAAATAACCCAACAAACAAAAAAGATTCACACATGTGCAAGGCTGGAGAGGAACCTTTATCCCTGCAACCTGCTCCGGGGAAGAAGATTGCAGTTACACCCACAGCAGAGAGAACGTGTGGCGGGGCGGGGCCATGTTCTATTGAACATGGAGCTTGCAACTGTCAATTTGTCTCACAAAACTGACTTCTAGTGGATCTCCCATGATGCGTTACTTTTGTTAGTGTGTGTGCGTGCGTGTGTGTGTGTGTGTGTGTGTGTGTGTGTGTGTGTACAGGTGGAGGTGAGTACACAGCTGTCACCCATGATGTGTTACTTTTGTTAGTGTGTCTGTATGTGTGTGTGTGCTCGTGTGCATGCAGATGTGTGTGTGAGTACACGTGGAGGTGAGACGACAACCTCAGCTGTCACCCCTCAGTAGCTGTGCACCTTGTTGTGTTTCCTTTTGTTGATTTAGTTTTGCCCTGTAGCTTGTCTGTTAGGCGTTGCTATCTGTACGGTGAGCCCCAGAGATCCTCCTGTTTATGGTTCCCTGGCACTGGATTACAAGCACAGGCCACCATGCCTGGCCTCCTCCCACTCCTGCATGAATTCTGGGGATTCGAACTCGGGTCCTCAACCTGTGCAACTGGCACTTTACCTCCTGACCAGCCATCTCTCCAGCTATAAGAGTGCATGGCTTCATCAAAATATAGAAATGTATAAGTTTGAGGTCATCTAGGACTACATAGTGTTAACAGTGAGGGGGGGGAGAGGACACTTTGGGAGATGTGGGGCGTTGAGGGCTGGGGATGCAGCTGGAAAGATAACTTAGCTATTATGAGCCCTTGCTATTTTTTTTTTTTTTTGGTTCTTTTTTTTTCCGGAGCTGGGGACCGAACCCAGGGCCTTGCGCTTCCTAGGCAAGCGCTCTATCGCTGAGCTAAATCCCCAACCCCGAGCCCTTGCTATTCTTGAAGAGGACCCAAGTTCACTTCTCAGGACCCACCCATATCTGGTGGCTGGAACTGAATCTCCAGGAGTTCTGGTGCCTCTGGCCTCTGTGGGCACCTGCACACACACACACACACACACACACACACACACACACACACACACACACACCTTAAAAAAAAAACTTTAGCATGGTGGTGCATGCCTTTAATCAGCACTCGGGAGGCAGAGGCAGGCTCATTGCTGAGATCAAATCAAGGCTACCCTGGTCTATAGAAAGATTTCAGGTCAACCAGGGAAGGCTACACAGAGAAACCCTGTTTCAAAAAAGAAAAAAAAAAAAAATCAAGACACGAGCGCAATTTCAGTCCTCTGTACCCAGAACCTCTGCATTCATGCATACAACCAGCCTCTAATGAATGGGACATGTTCAAAAACTCCAAACCCACCCTGTGTCTGGGCTAAACACAATGTCCAGGATTCTCCTTGTCTCAATCCACTAAACCAGAGAAAACCAAAGAGCATCTGAGTTACAATGAACGTAGCCTGACTGTCATCTGGAGAGGATTTAGGGGGAAGGTGTGTGTGTGGTCCCCTGAGTATTCTGTATGAGGGACTCCAGCATCTCCAGATGCCTGTATTCTCCGGGTTCCTGTATCCAATCGCTTAGGAGCACCAAGGGACCAGTGTGGAATAAGAAAGTCGCCGTTCTAGAGACGCAGGTTTGATGAAGACCTGACTAACTCCCTAGGCAAATGGAGCCTGTGCCCCATGACTCAGAAGCACGTGTTCTCAGACCCAGGGGAAGAACCGCAGGACACCCATCTTGGCAATTGGGAGGATGAGGGAGGAAGATCGGGAGTTCAAGCTAGTCTGGGCTCCAGCATCAGACACTGCCTTCCCATCCGAACATGGTGGCACATGCCTTCAATCCCAGCACTTGGGAGGCAGAGGCAGGCAGATTCCTGTAGAAAGAATATCCTATGTATTGTATCAATGTATCGCCTGTCCATTAAAAAACCTATGGCCTATGGCTTAAGTCAGAAATAGGTGGAGGAGAAAGGATTCTGGGATAGTCAGTCACAGGGAAGTCGGCCCAGGAAGATGTGAGGACAGATCACCAGCCATGTGGCAGAATGTAGGTTAATATAAATGGGTTATTTTCACTTACGATTCTAGTCAGAGAAGAGCCTAGCTGTATGGCCAAGTTATTTGTAAACATATTTTGAGTCTGAGTCTTATTTCTGGGAGCATGAGGCTGGGAAGCAGAACCAGGCAGAACTTCAACAGATCCCTGTGAGTTCTAGGCGATCCTGGTCTACACAGTGAATTCCAGAACGGCCAGGGCTGTGTTGAAAGACCTCGTCTCGAAAAACAAAACACAACAACAACAACAAAAAATGATATAAAGATAGATGGACAGACAGACAGACAGAGCTAGCTGGTGAAGGTTCAGCAGGTAAAGGCATTTGTCACTAAACCTGACAATGAGTTCAATCCCAGGGACTACATGGATAGAAGGAGAAAACTAACAATGCAAATTGTCCTTTGTCTTCCACATGTGCACATACAATGAATGAATGAGTGGATGGATGGATGGAATGGATGAATGGATGAATGAATGAATGAATGAATGAAGAGTGTATATAGTTTAATAAAGAAAAGTCAAGCACGGTGACTCATGCCTATAATCCCAACACTTTGGAGGTAGAGTCAAAAGGATCCTGAATTTAATCCTTGGCTACACAAGATCTTGTTGAAAAACCCTTTAAAAAGAAAAGAAAAGAAAGCCTGGCATGGCAGTGGACGCCTTTAATCCCAGCACTTTCGAGGCAGTGGCAGGTGGATTTCTCAGTGAGTTCAAGGCCAACCTGGACTACGTAGGGCACTCTCGGTCAGACAGGGTTACATAGTAAGATGCTGAGGGCAAGGGAAGATGACAAGGAAAGCCAGCTAATATGTTTTAAATATTTAAGACACCCTATCGTGGAGCTGGAGAGATAGCTTAATATTTAAGGGCACTGGCTCTGCTTCCAGAGCTTCCAGTTCGGTTCCCAGTACACACATGACAGCTCACGACCACCAGTAACCCCAGTTCCCTTTCTGGCCCCCTCCGGCACAAACCACAGTCATAGTACACAGATAGGCATGCAGGCAAAACACCCATGCACATAAAATAAAAATAAATGTTATATCTTCTGACTATATTTGGAATTTTGGAGTTTGTCACGGACCTGTTTTCTGTGATTTTTGCTACCTCCCTCCAAACGGTAGCTTTAAATCCTAAGCTTAATGCTAGGCAGTCACAAAATGGGTGCAGGATCTGCAGGTCTCACATCCTTGTACCAATAAAGTAAGGAGGAAGGAAGAAACAAATGGAAAAGTCCCCCTTTTTTTTATATTGAGGAAGAAAAATAAAATTAGTCCTGGCTGGCCTCAAACTTATAATGATGAACCTCTGATCCTCCTGCCTCAGCCTTCTGAATGCTGGGATCATAGATGTGTTCCACCAGGGCCATTTTCTTGTTTGTGGCTTTTATTTTTGAGACAGGGTCTTACTGTATCCTCGGGTGGCCTGGAATTTGAGATCCTCCTGCCTCTGCCTCCCAAGTGCGGACTAAGGCGCGTGCCGTCAGGCCTAGCGGTTTGTCTATTTTATTCATTGTTAAAGCCCCTACACTGAGCCAGTAAAGCCCAGCTCAGTAAAGCCTTATCAGTTTGTGAGTGGCAGAGCAACCAGAGTGCTGTATTGCAGCCCTGCTTCTTACAGCAGTCATGACCTTTCCTGGGTGCCATGTGTAGTGCCTTGGGCTCTACGCTATACTGACTTGAACATTTAGGTGGGGTGTGTGAGCACAGAGCCCAGCTAGTGGAGCACTCTGCACACAGGTATCTTCGTGAATGACCTGTATACTGGGCCAATGGGTAAGGCATCCACCTGGCCTGAAATTCTCCAGCTCTGTTGTCCTTGCCTCCCACCCTCTCTGCCCAGACCAGCTTCCTCCCTCTGGCTCCGTTTCTATTTCTGTCTTGCTTTCCTCCCCCCAAGGCCTCAGGGGGCCCCTGGCTAGCTTGAAGCCTTCTTCCTTTTTCACCGGAATTCGGAAGGAGTTTTCATGGCAGGGAATCTGCAAGGACTGAGATGCTCAGAGCCCCTGACCTAGACCCAACCACTTTTGCCTCCCTAGGCAAGTCCCTGGGTAGCCCCTCCTCCATTACCCTCCACTCTGCAGCAGACCCTGCCCCACTTGGGCTCACACAGGTAAGCACAGAGGTCTCCTCCCCCTACTCTTTTAACAGCTGGCTTTGGAGACCCCAGCTCGGCTAGGGTCACCAGAGCCATTCCTCAGCCTCCAGACACAGCTCCAGAGGCAAAAATGCCAGTTCCACTCTTTTCTTCATGGGAAGCAGAGCAGGGAGGAGCCCTCTGGCAAGGGGCTTCCCTTCCCTCTGGTTCTGACCGCTGCCTATAAAAAAAGAATGTGGACATCTATCCTACAGTGTGGGCACCAGGCAGGGGCAGAAACTGCCCAGCGGAAAAAGCTTAAAGTGGAGGACGGGTCAGGAATTGCCCACCTGCCTTTTACTGTCACTGATGTTTGCAGGTTTAGACAGTGTCTGGCTATGTTGCCCAGGCTGGCCTCAAACTCCTGGACTCAAGCAATCAGCCTGCTCCAGCGCCCTGAGAAGCTGGGAGTCCAGTTGTGTCATCTTGCCCAAATCCACCTGCCTTTAAAAGACAAAACAAAAACAAACAAAAAATCAAAAGCAAAACAAACAAGCAAAAAACCCCACCGTACTTTGTTGGCAAAAACAAATAAACAAAAAACCCTAGGGTCTCATGTAGACCAAGTTGTCTCGAACTCCGCATGTGGAAGAGGATAGTCTTCAGTTTTTTTTATCTTTAAAAAAGTGTTGATTTATTCTGTGTGTAGTATGTCTGAACGTATGTCTGTGCATCACATGCCCACAGAAGGCAGGACATGAGATCCCCTGGAACTGGAGTTGCACACAGTTGTGAGCTGCCAGATGGGTATTGGGAATCAAACCAGGCCCCTCTACAAGGTCAGTGGGTGCTATAACCTCTGAGCCATCTCTCCAGTCCCTAGTTTTGAACTTTAAAAAAAAAATTTTTTTCCCTCTGTGTAGCCCTGGTTGTCCTGGTACTCACTTTGTAAACCAGGCCTGGAACTCAGAGATCTGCCTGCCTCTACCTCTCAGAGTGCTGGGATTAAAGGTGTGTACAACCACCACCTGGCTGTAATTTTAATTAATTAATTAATTAATTTTAATTAATTAATCAATTGGAGGTCACATGTGCTATGTCACTGGATTCCTAGAGATCAAATACGGATTGCCAGGTTTGGTGGCAAATTGTCTTTACTCACTGAGCCAACCTGCCAGCCCAGTCTCGAACCTTTGACTCTCCTGTTTCTACCTCCCAGGTATCAGCATTTCATGTATGCTCCATCTTGCCCAATTTCTACCTGCTGTGTTCTCTGGTTTTCCAAGAAACCCACCTATAAACCTGGCACTCCAAAAGATAAGACGGTATAATTGAAAGTTCAAGGCCAGCCTGGGCTACATTTTTTTTTTTTTTTTTTTTTTTTTGGAAGTTGGGGACCGAACCCAGGGTCTTGCGCTTGCTAGGCAAGTGCTCTACCACTGAGCTAAATCCCCAACCCCCCTGGGCTACATTTTTATCAAGATCCTGTCTCAAAAAAAAAAAAAAAGTGTTTGTGATGGCGCATGCATACAGTCTCTGCACTCGAGAGGCAAAGACAGGAGGATCGCCACCAAGCTGAAGCCAGCCATATATGTGTGTACATGTGCGCATGTTTGTATGTACTTCTGTATTTGGGCATGGTAGTGCAAACCCACAATCCCAGCACATGGTAGAGGTAAAGATAAAAACTGGGAGGCTAGCCTACTATATCTAGGGAGATTCTGTTAGAAACAACTATACACACACACACACACACACACACACACACAGAGACACGTATGCTTGGAGGCTAGCCTGACCTATATAGGGAGTTTCCAGGGCAACCCAGTGCTGCACAGGGAGACTGTCAAAAACAACCACCCACACTCAGGTATGTATGTATGTATGTATGTATGTATGTATGTATGTATGTATGTGCGTGCTTGAGGGGATATCTCAACGAATAGTGTTTGTCATGCAAACATGGGGGAGTGCAGACCCCCATTACACTCATAAAATATCTATAACTCCAGTGCTGGAGGCAGAAGTGGATAGTGGAGGCACTGGCCTGGAGTTCACTGGCCAGCCAGTCTAGCCTAATTGATGAGCTACAATGAGTTTCTGTCTCAACAAATGAGGTGGATGGCACCCGATATTTACCTTCGACCTCGGCTCTCACACATAAAGAGAGTGCAGCAGCACAGGAGTGTATATGCCACACCCACATACTAAATCAGTAAGAAAACACTGCATGGAGAATTGCTTTTTTTGTTGTTGCTTTCAGATAAACTTACTATGCAGCCCTAGCTTATCTAGAATTCATTCTGTAGACTAGGCTGGCCTCAAGATCAGAGATCATAAGACATCCCTCAGTCTCTGCCTTCTGAGTTTTGGGCTTAAAGGCAAGAGCCACTATGCCCAGCTGGAATCAATATTAAATAAACGAATCTTAATTTTCCACCCTCTGGTTATGCCAGGACATGTTATCTATTCCACCTGTTCTCAGCGTTCTCATCTCTAAAATGGGCTAACAGTATGATGTCCTAAGATAATTTTAAAGATTGGATGGTTTAAAGGTTACCCACATACTAGCCACCTGTCACTATCATTTTTGTTTCTCCCCACCTCCGAGTCTGCCTTCCAGTCTCCTCATGCCCACTGTCATGTCCTCTTCAGTATGATTCAGAATCCTCCTACCCCCAAAACACGCGCGCGCGCGCGCGCGCGCGCACACACACACACACACACACACACACACACACACAGGTCAGCAGAGCCGCCTCAGACACAGAAAAAAGTTTAATTCTGCTGCGGCGGAGGGTCCCGGCTCCGGAGTGGGATTTGGTTTTTGTTTGTGTGGGGAATTCATTGTGGGGATAAGGAAGATAGAAGAGTCTGGTCCTTCAGTGGGACCTGCCCGGAAGATGGTGAGGACAGGGAATCGGGAGAGACACGGACACTGGACAAAACAAAAAAACAAAAACAAAAACAAGGGAGGGCAGAGGGAGAAGAGACGACTATGGGACAGAAAAAAGGGAGACAAGTAAGGAAGGACTTAAAACAGACGACAGAGGGCAGGAAAGACAAGGACGTAGAGAGAAAAAAGAAGCCCCTCCCTCCAAACCAGACTGGTGGGACCAGGGATGGGGCTGGGTGAGGGGACGGGAGGCTTTGGAGGCCGCCGCGGGGCAGAAGAGATCTAGTCCAGCCAGATACAAGGAATGGGCCCCTCGCCCCTGCCCCAGGGTCCCGGGTAGGGTAGGGGACTCGTGTCTCAGTGCTGCAGTGTGGGGGGGCCCCGCCCCTCCCCGCGCTTCGCTGTGTAAGGCACCGGCTCCGGCGAGGTCCGCGAGCGCGCGGGGGACAGGGCAGAGGGGTGGAGTCGGAGAGGCTGGCAGCCTTCCTCCAATCCGGAGGCGGGTGGGCGTGGCCTTGACTGCGGTCGGCCCCGCCCCTCGCGCGTCCCTTCTCTCCAGCCTCCCCCGCATCCGGCCGGGCTGGGCAACTAAGTGCGGCCCACAGGCGTCCCGGTGCCCGTGCGCCCGCCGCTCACACGGTACTCTCCAGCATCCATTCGGTGCTGGTGAAGGCCAGGCGTGCCCGGGCGGAGCCCAGCCCCAGGTCTCCGTCCTCCCCGGCCGCGCCCCCTCCAGCCCCGTCCAGGTGGGGCGTGGACCGGTGGCGCTTTGTCCGCCGGGCGCGGCGCGGGTAACTGTGACTCTGGAACAGCGCCCCGTAGTCCCCGTCAAAGGAATAGCGTTGTTGTGGCCTCGGCCGGGCCGGGGCTCCCCCAGGAACCAGAGCTAGCGTTGGGGGTGCTGAAGTTGGAGGCCCCAAGGCCCCCGAACGGCTCCTTCGAGGGCCGGTTACGGCCCTAGATTCCTCCCCTGAAGTTTCCTCGGAGGGCAGCAAGCACAGAGAGGTGGCCGAGCCACCCAGAGAGCGTCCAAGCACCACCTCTAGCTCAGTGGAAGTCGCCTCGGCCTCCATGGCCTTTGCCTCGATGGCTGCAGGGACAGCCACCTCCCGCAGCGCCTCGTAGCGGTCTGGAGCTGGTGGGGCCGAGGCTTGCTGCGCACTTGAGCCATTGGTCTGAGAGCACACGTGGCTGACCCGAGGGGGCGATCTTGACGTCCCCTTGATTCGGCGGCTGTCCCCATCGCCATACACTTTGTAGCGAATCATGAGCAGAACGATGAAAACCAGGACCGAGGCTACGATGACGCCCCCGATGGCGATGATCATGGTGCCGCCCAAGAAGTGGGCCCTCAGCGGGCGGCATGGTGCAGGATCTCCCGCGGTGGTGAATTGCACACAGCCCACCACTCTGGTGGCCGGCAGAGCGGTGGCCCCGTCGTCGTAGACTGCCAACACACACAAATCATAGGCGCGGCCAGCCGCCAAATCATTCACCAGGAAGGTCTGGCTGGTAGAAGGGATCATCCTGTGGAAAGGGGTGCGATCAGGACGCAGTTAGTCCCATTCTTAACCATGTCCCTTCACTTTGCGCCCTAACGGTGGGAAACCGTGCTACTAGTGTCTACGCAGACTACAGGATCCAGTCAAGTCTCTCCTCCAACAATATATTGCCAGCCTTTCATCACTGCTCCAGACCACACCCCCTCATCTATATGCCCCGCCTCCAGAACCACCAGCCTTTAGCATCACCTACTGGGACTATCTCTGCTCTACCTTGGACAACTGCCACTCAAGCTCCATCGCCTGTACTTAGCTACAACAGTTTAAGGAGATCAATGCTATAGCCACTCCCCCTAATCTACATGTTCATCCTCCTTCCAGATGGACACTGGAGTTAACAATGGTGGACTTGTAATTCCCGGTCTTCATCCAGTGTCCACTTCCTGAATGCTGGAATTTCAGGCTTATAGACATGTACAGACATATTGGTTTGTTTGGTTTTGTTTTTGTGGTTGTAGGGAACAAATCCGGGTCTTCCTGGAAGTACTCCATCAATCGAGCTACATTTCCAGCCCTAATTCCTCTTTGATACACACTTTCCTTTGGGGGAGGGAGCCGGCTGCAGAACATGCCCCACCTTTGGATAAACCTCTAGCGCCTGGCTCAGTTTCCCAAGCACCTCAGCTACACTTCCCCACTCCTTGTCCTTCTAATTGCGCTCTGGCTTAAAGCCATATCCCTTCAAGGCACCTTGGGACAGCTCCTCTAGAGGCAACCGCTGTTCCTTGAACACTCATCATTGTACCATTGGAATTCCTGGGACCAATTCACCTAACCTTACTCCCCAAATACTCATCTACAACTGGCTAAATTGTAGCTAAGCACGGTTTCCTTCTTTGCCATAGACTCCTGTCAAATGAGGTGCACAGCATAGAGAAGTCTTTCAGTTAAACGCCCGGGAGCCACAACCTCTCTACCCTTTACTAGCTCTGTGACCATACACAGGTTTTTTAACTTCTCTGTCCACCACTTCCCTCTAACAGGGACGATGAGAATTTCTGTATCTTTGAGATAGCATAGGGAATGAATGAGTTAAAGCAGCTAAAGCCCAGACTGTCTAAAGTTAAGGATGTGACTACGAGGGGTTGGGGATTTAGCTCAGTGGTAGAGCGCTTGCCTAGCAAGCACAAGGCCCTGGGTTCGGTCCCCAGCTCCGAGAAAAAAAAAAAAAAAAAAAAAAAAAAGGATGTGACTATGAGCTAATGTCCCGTCCAGTGTTTCCAGTAACTGTGTGGGCTCTCACTCCCAGGCTATCTGCCCTTCTCTGTTTCTTTTTAGATTACATTTACTCTACAACGATACCATCGTTAACCGGCCTGACCTCATCTAAATTACATTTATTAACATGTATATACGTGTAAGGAAGAGGAGGTCAGTGGACAACTTGCAGGACTCTGCTCTCTCCATCGACCATACGTGACCTAGGGATTGAACTGGGGTGGATCGGGCTTGGTAGAAAGTGCCCCAAGCCGCTGAGCCATCTCACCAGGTGCACCCTCTACATTCCTCTAAGATCCACCCTAGGGACATTCCCTCCCAGACTTTGGTCTCTTTTGATGAGCGTATCTTGGCACAGTCTGTTTGGGCTACTTCCAGCCTCGGGGAATCCAGACTGTGGAGTGCGCCCTGACTGGCATGCACTGCACCCAACCTTGCAAGCTCGCCTCTCCTGCCAAGGTTCTTAGTGGCTCGCCAGAGACAAGCACCGCCCCTTCCTCTGCTTGAGACCAAGCAGAACAAGTTCCACCCCCTCTAAAAAGCCATGCCTCATCTCCAAGCATGCTTACCTGTCAGAGCTCCACAGGCCTGCCAGTGAGGCTGCCTGCTGGTCCTGAGACCCTCAAGAAGGTTCCTGCCTTCAGGCACCACCCTCTACCCCAATACTTGAAGCATAGGTCCCATCCTCCCCAAAACACCCCACATTCTGTTCTTCCTTTTCATAAACCACCCATCTGGAGCTGCCCTGACCCCCTTCTTGGCTGTAACTTTCCCTTTTCTTCTCCTAGAGGCTTGGATTTCCTTGGTTCTTCTCCCCAAATAACCAGTTGCTAGGGGCTTCCCCCTCCCCCCTTTTCAAGGACAGTCACTGGCTCCTTAAGAAAGCCTGAGCCCACGAGTCTCTCATTGGCTGCCAGACCAGAGCAAGCAGCTGAGCAGGCTTCTTGTTGGATGTCACCTCAGCCCATGGCTGCAGAGAAGAAGTTAACCCCTGCAGTGCCATCCTACATGGAATCATCTGCAATGGAGGATGCAGGATAGAAGTGGGGCCCTCAGGGGAGAAGAGTCGCTGCCTAATTGGGGAGAAGGGACCATCAAGATCTGCTTACATGCTGGGTTTGGAGTTTTCCCCACCCTGCCTCATGATGGCTATGGAACAGAGAGGAACAGTGAAGGGAGATGAAAAACCACACAATCCGAATGACTGACAGAAACGCATCATCCATCTACTCACCATCCCAGCCTGGCAAACACTAGGTATTCAATAAGTGTGCATTCAACCATATGAAAGATAGCTCTGCCGCTCTCTATGTCTGAGAGCAAATGATCTCTCCCACAGAGCATAGAGTTCTGTGACTGAAAAAAAAAAAGGAGAACTGAGGGTGTGGCTCAGTGGTGGAGCCCCTGCCTAGAATCCTCCAGTGAGGGGCTGGGGGCGTGACTCAGTGGTAGAGCCCCTGCTAGAATCCCCCATGAGGGGCTGGGGGCGTGACTCAGTAGTAGAGCCTCTGCCTAGAATCCCCCAGTGAGGGGCTGGGGTGTGGCTCAGTGGTAGAGCCCCTGCTAGAATCCCCCATGAGGGGCTGGGGGCGTGACTCAGTAGTAGAGCCTCTGCCTAGAATCCCCCAGTGAGGGGCTGTGGGCGTGGCTCAGTGGTAGAGCCCCTGCCTAGAATCCTCCAGTGAGGGGCTGGGGGCGTGGCTCAGTGGTAGAGCCCCTGCTAGAATCCCCCATGAGGGGCTGGGAGCGTGGCTCAGTAGTAGAGCCCCTGCCTAGAATCCCCCAGTGAGGGGCTGGGGGCATGGCTCAGTGGTACAGCCCCTGCCTAGAATCCCCCAGTGAGGGGCTGGTTTATTACAGAAGGATTGCCTAAAATGTGTGAGGCTCTAAGTTCAATCAACAGCATTATAAAAATGAATTAATAAAATAAAGGCTAGCAAGATAGCTTAGTGGGTAAGGGAACTTGCCACCAGCCTAACAACCAGAATCTAATCCCTAAAACATGGTGGAAGGAAAAAACTGATGCTCACAAGATGTCCTGATTGCCACATGTATGGCGCGTGTGCGCGCGCGCACGCGCGCGCGCACACACACACACAATGTAATTTTAAGAATACTAAATGACACGCATAAAAAAATGTAATTTTTAAAAAAAATGCAGTTTTAAAAAAAATGCAGTTTAAAAAAAATGCAGTTTTAAAAAAAAATGTAATTTTTCTTCTTTCTTTTTTTGTTTTTTGTCTTTTATTTGTTTAAGAGAGGGTTTCTCTGGGTAGCCCTGGCTGTCCTGGTACTTCCTCTGTAGACCAGGCTGGCCTTAAACTCAGAGATCCACCTCTCACTGCCTCCTAGTGCTGGGATTAAAGGTGCACACCACCACCCAAAAAGTAACTTTTTTTTTTCCGGAGCTGAGGACCGAACCCAGGGCCTTGAGCTTGCTAGGCAAGCGCTCTAACACTGAGCTAAATCCCCAACCCCCAAAAAGTAATTTTTAAATGAAATAAATGGGGGTGATAGCAAACAGCTGCATCTTTGGGCATAGTTTGTGAAGGCTTGTGTTTGGGGCCTTGGTCTTCTGACTGTAAGAATGGGTCCATCTCTCTATCTAGGGAGGGCTTCTGACACACAGGATGTCCTCAGTTCTGAACGAAGTGAAATGAGGAAATGTGTACTTGGTGTAGTGATATAGTCCCTGTAATCTCAGAAGATAGAGATCCGGGTCAGCCTGGGCTCCATAGTGGGTCAAAAGCTAGCCTAGGGTACAAGGGCAAGAGCCTGTCTTCAAAACAAAAGCAGAGCCAAGGGAAAAGAGAGGGTCCTGGCAAACAGACTGGCTAAGAAGACCCAGATGGAGGCCAAGAGACAGGCTTATTTTGAAGGGCTAAGCACACTCAAGTTGTTGGGCCCACCACTTATAGGGAAATGGTTCCTAACCCTCTAATAACCCAAAGACAGTGAAGCACAGGTCACGCCCTCAGCAGACCTTACAGTGCAGACGGAAGGCAAGAACAACATGTGCCTCTTCAGCCAACAGTCATTCATCAAGTGCCCACTGTGTGCCATCCCTGCTGTGCCAGGGTCTGTGACGGGAGCCATGCTGACAGACGACCACGATGGAGAGACCACAGGGCACAGGGACTGATTCCCAATGGGCCCCTACTCATCAAGCTGTGTACTCCTTCAGGGCAGGGACTGCATCTCCTGATCTCTTCAGGGCACAGGTGCCTATGGTCACGATGAAAGCAGCCATTTTATTTTTACTGAGACAAGATCTCACTATGTATCTCAGGCTGACCTCCAAGGTACTACACAACCCAGACTGACCTTGCACTGAAGATCCTCTTGCCTCAGCCTCCCAAGTGGCTTGGATCACAAGCATGTGGCACCAATGTCTACCTAAGAGCTGTTTTTCTTATATTCAGGAAGCACATATATTGAATACCTACTGTTTCCCAAGTAAGGATGGAGGGGGGTTAGGTAATTATTTCTTTATATACTTTTATTTCAGAGCCAGGTGGTGATAACACATTTTTCCCAGCACTCACACAGAAGCAGGCAGAACTTTGTGAGTTCAAGGCCAGCCTGGTCTACATAGTGAGTCCCAGGACAGCTAGGACTACAAAGAGAGACCCTGTCAACAACAACAACAACATACTCTTATTTTGTTCATTTCTTTCTATCTTATACTCTTTTCTCCTCTATACTCATAGCCACGCCCAACTCAGGGCCCAGTATAACCCAGAGTCCAAATGCCTAGTGGGGGAAGGAGGAAGAGAGAGTAGAGACAGACAAGGAAGAGGGAAAGACAACAAACTCTGGAGATGGTGAGGAAAAGCAACTGACGTGTCTACACTACAGCCTGTTCACCTTAAAACGGTGGCTTCTAATCCAGATGGGCATGGAAATTCATAGTCACTGATTAGTGTTTTATCAATTTGACACAAACTAAGCTCATCTGGCAATCTCAACTGAAACAATGTTTCCATCAGATTAGGGGGGGCGGCTTTCCTTGATTAATGATTGACATGGGATGGTCCAGTCCACTGTGGGCAGTCTCACCACTGAGAATGTTGTATAAGGTGGTCCAGGGTCGTCATATAAGAAAGCAGGCTGAGTAAACCATGAGGAGCAAACCAGTAAGCAACACTCCTCTATGGCCTTCAGGTTCCTGCCTCCAGGTTCCTGCCGAGTTCCTGTTCTTCTCACATTGATGAACTTTCCACCTTAGAGCTGTAAGATTAAAAACTAAACTTTTTCCTTCCCAACTTGCTTTTGTTGTTGGCTTTTTTTTTTTTTTTTTTTTTTTTTGTTCTTTTTTTTCTTTTGTTACTGTTGTTGTTGGACAAGGTTTTTCTGTGTAGCCCTTGTTGTCTTGGAACTCACTCTGTAGACCAGGAAATCAGATCTGTCTGCCTGTCTGTCTGTCTGCAAAGTAATGGGATTATAGGTGTGTACTACCATTGCCTGGCTTGGTCATGGTGTTTATCAAAGCAACAGAAACCAAACTAGAACATTATATTTCTACTTTTCTCATGCTTTTTGCTTTCTGTTTCTATAATGTAGGGGACTGGAACCGTAGTATTGACATAAATAGAAATATAACTATAAACGCGTGTGCTTTATGTGACAATGCTTAATTGGTGGAATTCACGATCAGAAGCCTCTGGAGAGCAAGTGATGTTGACCATGAACTCTGAGATATTTATTGTTTGGCAGTTCTGGGATGGACCTCAGTGCCTTCCAGCTTAGCAAGTGTTCTGCAGAACCATGCCCCAGCCCCTCGCTGGAGGATTCTAGCAGGTGCTCTACCACTGAGCCACACCCCCAGCTCCTCTCTGGGGTGGGGTGGGGGTCCTAGGCAGGGGCTCTACCACTGAACCACGCCCCCAGTCCCTCCCTGGAGGATTCTAGACTGGTGCTCTACCACTGAGCCACGCCCCCAGCCCCTCACTGGGGGATTCTAGGCAGGGGCTCTACCACTGAGCCACGCCCCCAGCTCCTCCCTGGGGAGGTCCTAGGCAGGGACTCTACCACTGAGCCACACCCCCAGCCCCCTCACTGGGGGATTCTAGGCA
The DNA here is from genome assembly GCF_011064425.1 of Rattus rattus. Lineage (NCBI taxonomy): Eukaryota > Metazoa > Chordata > Mammalia > Rodentia > Muridae > Rattus > Rattus rattus. Next base: position 167,533,805 of record NC_046155.1, read on the forward strand.
GGGGCTCTACCACTGAGCCACGCCCCCAGCCCTTCCCTGAGAGGGCTTCCTTTGAGCGAAACCACAGCTTCTCACTAGAGAATTCTAGACAAGAGCTCTCTCACTATAAGAGCTATATCTCCAGTCCTCTTTTCTTCCAATTTTTAAATTTTGAGACAGAGTGTCTCCAAGTTGTCTAGGCAAGCTTTGTCCTTGCTGTCCTCCTGCCTCAGCTTCCCTAAGAGGGTAGGATAACAAGCCTGAAGCACCACTCCCTGCTCCTCGCTTTAACTCCACTGCCCAACCCTGCATGGCTCCTGTTAAGTATTACACAGACATCTCCTAAGTGCAGGAAACACAAAGACTGAGGAGTAGGAAAAAACAAAAACAAAAACAAACCGGCAACTACAGACCTATCCGGAGTCGGAACTAAGCAAGGTCAAGGGGATGAATGGGCAGGTGGGAGGAAAGGAGACAGGATGTCAGGGTGAGAGAGGAGGATCTAGAGCTGTGCACCACACTCACCTGTAGACTAGGGAGTCATCCGCAGAGCTGTTGTATTGCACTTGGTACATGCGGATGCCAGGCACTGGCCTCTGGGCCGGCCAGCGGATGAGCACAGAGCTGGACGTAAGTTCAGCAGCCACAAGCCTGCGCTCAGTGGCTGAGTCGTTGGCACCAGGTCTGCCCGGTGTGGCGATGTCAGAAGAACCAGGTTCAGTGAGAGGCGGCGGGGCAGCAGGTGGGGGCGCCATGAGTGGCAGAGGCACCACACATACCTCCACAGGTGCAGTGGCTTCCCCTGCAGCATTGGAGGCTATGCAAGTGAAGGTACCGCTGTCCCTCAGGGTGGTGATAGTCACATCCAGCGTTCCGTCACCACGGACCCGAGTCCGGCTGGAGTTCCCCAGCAGCCGCCCATCGGGTGCCACCCAATGCACCACGGGCTCTGGGTCACCCACTGCCCGGCAGCGCAGACTGACAGCCTGGCCCTCCACAACTAGGGCCCGGCCGCCTGCCTGTCGTGTGATGAGCGGGGGCTCACAGAGAAATTCCTCCTCGGGGATGGACCAGAAATAGCGGTCAGTGAGATGCTCGGGCGTGGCACACGTCTCCAAGTCATCCTCCCTGGTCAGGCGCCGAAGCCAGAGCAGTTCACAGTTGCAGTGCAGCGGGTTGCCACCGAAGCTGACGGTCAGTGGGGTAGGTGGCTTGGGCCCACCGCCCTGGGACCTCAGGAACAGTCCGTCGGGGGGCAGTTTATGTAGGCGGTTAGAGGTCATGTCCAAGCGCACGAGTTTGTGCAGCTGCACGAAGGTGCCCTCCGCAATGTGATCAATGAGGTTGTGGTCCAGCGTGAGGGTGTTCAAGTTCACCATCTGACCCACCGCCTCCCATGGCAGTGCCTCCAGGTTGTTGTAGGATAGATCCAGGTCCTCCACGGTGGACAGGAAAGCGTCAAAGGCTGCCGACTCCACCTTGCGGATCTGATTGTTGCCAAGGATCAAGTGGCGGAGGTTACCCAAGCCCCGGAGCTGGTCCCCTCGCACCTCTGCCAGACGGTTGCTGTCAAGATGCAGGGCCCGGAGAGCACGGAGGTCAGCAAAGGCGCCAGCTGCTACCTGGCCAATGGTGTTGCGAGACAGGGTGAGGTGGACCAGGCTGGTCATATTGGCGAAGTCTCGACGGCGCACAGCCGCAATGAAGTTGTCAGTGAGCCGCAGCTCTACCACACGCCTGTCGATGGCGGGTGGCACGAAGAGCAGGCCGGTCTTGGCACACAGCATGGTCAGTGTAGGTGCCACGTTCTGACAGATGCAGCGACCGGGGCAGGGCTGGCCGCGAGATGCTCCTGCCCAGAGCAGCAGCAGAAAAGGGAGAGCAGCAGGTGGTGGCGAGAGGAGCCCGGAGGAGAAGGGGCCTGGAGCCATGGTGCACGGGGGAGGCAAGAGGAGTGGGAGAGACCTGGAGGGGAAGAAGATAGTCAACCAGGTTTTGTCACCTCTCCTGCAACCTTGGGATGTGCTGCTGAAAGTCAAACTGGATCCTTTATCCCCTAACGAATGGGTTCTGGACAATAGATCTCAGAGCAGCTAGCATACATGGCCACACCATCTTTTTCTTTCTTCCTGTGCCCCCCCCCACCACACTCCAGAGTGGGGGTGGGGAATACAGAGTTTCAGTATATAGCCTGGCTGGGCCTGAAACTTGCTTTGTAGACCAGGCTAACCCCAAATGCACATAGATCAGCCTGCCTCTGCCTCCCCAGTGTTAGGATTAAAGGCCTGTGCCACCACCCTGGCTTCTTTTTTTCTGAGATAAAGTTTCACTGTATATCCCAGGTTGGCTTTGAACTCATAATCTTCCTGTGTCTGCCTTCCAAGGATAAGGATCACAGATCTGGGCCAAAGCACCCAGATCTGAGTACAACATTTCCATAGGAACCGGCAAATCATTACTGCATTACTCTGAAGTCTTCAACCCTCCCACTGATCATGCCTCTGGGAGCTTCCCAACTTCCTGTGACTCCCCCCGCCCCCTCTGAAATCACTGTTGGCTGAGATTTAGGACCAAGGATGTCAAACATACAACTCCTAGTTCAAATTCCAGCTGTGACACTTACTAGCTGTGTGACCTCGGGCAAGTGTCTGAACCTCTCTGAATCTCGGTTTCTTCATCTGTAAAATAGAAAGAAAAAACTTTGGTGAGGACTATGTACACTCATGAGCAGACCCGTAAGATGGGTTCAGCACATATTAACAATTATTAGCCACAACACCACTGGATGCCTGATAATACCAATGCCAGAACGGGGCCTGCGCGTTATGGTAAGAGAAAATTTCATTTTAAATTTTATTGTTACAAATATTGCACGTGTGCAGTTGGGTCAGAGAACAACTTTGTGGAACTGATTCTTTCATTCTACCTTCATGTGGCTTCCAGGAATCGAACTTGGGCTGCTGGGCTTGTGCGGCAAGCTCCTTTACCTGCTAAACCCTCTTGCTGACCTGCAAGTGCTTTAAAAACAAAGGCATTCCAGTAAAAATTCTGGTTCTCTCACTTACTTACTCTAGAAGACCACAGCCATGATCCCCACACCTACACCAGTGTTTATTTTTCTTTCCTTTTTAAAATTTGTGCTGTTATTTTTCACCTGTTTGTTTGAGGCATGGTAGTAGTATTATGTAGCCCAGGCTAGTCTTAAACTCACAAACCTCCTTAGGCAGCAAGGTTTCACTCTGTAGCCCACCCAGGCTGACTATGAATCCACCTGCCTCTGACTCTCAAGTGCTGGGATTAAGGGTGTGTACCACACGCATCCTGTTTTGTTTTGTTTTTTAATTATTTTGTTTGTTTGTTGTTTGTTTTTGAGACAGGGTTTCTCTGTGAAGTCCTAGCTATCCTGGAGCTCAGAGAGATCCACCTGCCTCTGCCACCTGAATGCTGGGACTAAAGGCATGTGCCACCACTGCCCGGTCCATCTTGTTCTTTAAGCATGACGGTATGTAGTCCATGCTAGTTTAGAACTTGCTATTGCCATACAGTTGAGGCCGGCCTTGAACTCTGGATCCTCCTGCTTCTGTCTCCCAAGTACTGGGATTATGGGTGTGTGGTACCACACACAGACAGGCCAAAATTTCTTCACTTTATATATCAAAACAATACCATCTTCACTGGGTTTCTGTATGGGAACCACTGAGTACAGGGCCCAGCTCACAGTAAGCACTCAATGAAGATTAAGTTCCTCCACCTAAAGTAATAGACACAAAAACAAAAAGGTGGGAAGAGTTGAGGGAAAAGCATCAGAGTTTCCCATCTCAGTCTGGGGAGGTCTTCCTTTGAGTATGACTTCCTTCTAGGTTCTTCTGAGCTCCCAAGCAGGGCTGACTGATAGCAACTGGTACACAGGAGGCCCATACATGCCTACAGGCACATGCGTGTATGCATACACACTATGCTTCTGCTCCAGGCAAAACCTTCCGGCAGGGATTCCCCCTCCAGCAGCTGCAACCCACGACATGTCAGTTCCCATCATAACACGCGGTGGGCGGTGGGGGGTGGAGGGTGGGGGTAAAGCAGAAAGGATGGGAAGGGGGTGTCCTCAAAGCTATTTTCATCCCACCCTGTCCTGTGCCCCAGCCCTTGCTGACCAACCTCTGAGGAATCTGTGTGGAATGGTGGCCATGTGTGACCTTGATCTTTTTACCCAGGGGAGAATGGGACCAAGAAAGTCAGAGAATGGCTGAGAGAGTCAGAAGGAAGCAAGTGGGGAGGAATGGACTGGCAGAGAAAGACAGACTGAGAGTAAGACAAAAAGAGAAAGAGTTTCCCAAGAAGGTGATATAGGTTCCAAGTATGGCTCAGCAGAACATGTGCCTGGAATCCCCCAGTGAGGGGCTGGGGGCGTGGCTCAGTGGTAGAGCCCCTGCCTAGAATCCCCCAATGAGGGGCTGGGGGCGTGGCTCAGTGGTAGAGCCCCTGCCTAGACTCCCCCAGTGAGGGGCTGGGGGTGTGGCTCAGTGGTGATATGCTTTTCTAACATGCTTGAGATCCTGGATTCCCTCCCCAACACTGCAAAAAGGGGACAGCCAGGTATGGTGATTAAACACCTATAATCCCAGCACTCCAGAGGTTGAGAGATGCAGATCCGTCTGGGCTACGTATGGAAACCCTGTCTCAAGAAACTAAGAAGGCGGGTTGGGGATTTAGCTCAGTGGTAGAGCGCTTGCCTAGCAAGCGCCAAGGCCCTGGGTTCGGTCCCCAGCCCGGAAAAAAAAAAAAAAAAAAAAAAAATATGCAAAGAAACTAAGAAGGCGATGAAAAGACAGGTACCCATGGGACAAAGAAATAAAGAAACATCTGAGTGAAGAAGGAAACAGACAGAAAAGAGACAGAGCCGGGTGGAGGGAAAGAGGAACAGAGGAAAGAGAGTTAGAGGAAGAAAGAGACAGGAGTGGGGCTGAGGAGAAACTGAGGCAGAGCCAGGGCAGCACATGCTGAGCACCCCCACCCAGATTCCACCTCCCCCTCTCCCTCTCCCCCTCACCCCTCTCCTCTCCTCTCCCTCTAGGTTACTGTTCCATACTGACTAGAAACCCCGGTCTAGAACGTGGGCCTCCACCATGAGGAGCCCTGGCAGGGCATCCGCTGGCTTGGGTCTCTAGGGCCCAAAACCCTGTTCTAAGAGTTTCTCCTCACACAGCTGCAAAGAAAACACCCTGAGCTTACCCAAAGGCATCATAGCACCACAGGTCAGAACCTGTCTCTCTGCCAGAATTCATACCCAAGACCCAGTTGTTTGTGGCTTTGGGGAAACAGCATCCTCCTCTCTACCTTCCTGTACTCATCCACCATGACCATGGCACCTGGCTACCTCACCGCACTGTGAAGAGAGCTCAAGGAGAATACTTTGTAACATGTTTAGGTTTCAGAGTACATAAATACGACATTGATGTTAGATGATGCTAACAGTGTGTGTGTGTGTGTGTGTGTGTGTGTGTGTGTGTGTGTGTGTAGTGCTCAGGATAGACTGCAGGGCCTTGTGCACACTAAGCAAATACTCTATGGCCAAGCCACGCCCCTACTCTCTCACTGATGGATTCTAGACAAGTGTTCTTCAAATGAGCTATATTCTCCTTCTCCTTCTCCTCCTCCTTCTTTTCCTCCTCCTTTTCTTCTGCAACTGGGTTCTACCGTATAGCCCAAGATGGCATTAAACTCGCAATTCTCTTGCCTCAGCCTCCTGAGTGCTGGGATGACAGGACGGACTATACCACCAGCTGTCAGGATTATTTCACACTTAGAAATCTTCATGGAGCCTTCCTGATGTAAAGGGACTCCGCTTTCCTGATCACCTATCTCGAGAGGTGTCACATCCTGACATGAGGCCCCTCTGAGCCTCCTGACCACCATGAGATGAATGCTTACCCAACGCCAATTCTCATAGGCCTATTTCTACTCTTCACTGGGAGAGGGCACCTGCCTCCCTAGACACTGAGGTATTCTACACTTGGGTCCACTTAGGCAGAGCTCTGGGCCTGGGTGGGCTCATAACTGGTGTTCCCCTCCCCCCCCCACATCTCTTCCCCAACCCAGGTACTATACTCACCTCTCTTCAAGGAGTCAGGGCCTGGGCCGGTACCTGCAAAAGAACAAAAACGCAGTTAGCGTCTTCTAGCTCCTTTCTAATCACCCAAACCTACCTTGGAGATCATCAAAGCCAAGTAATCCCTATAGCGATTACTTTCTCAGGCCTCCCGCTACAGGGTCATCATATTCTCGGAGGGACCCAAAAGTCATGTCTAAACCTTAAGAGACTGGGCCTCAGAGTCATTCACCCTCCAAACCCCAGGAGTCCAGCATGTGAACTTTGCCCTCTGAGGTCTCGGGAGCTCTGAACCCTTGCCCTCCTGCTCTGGTTCCTGATTATGGAATTTACCCACTCTTCTTAGCAGCTCTAGAATTCTCAATGCCAGCTTCTCCTCTTGAGACTCAGATGTATGGAGCAGACACCTCTTCCTTTACAACTCAAGAGTTCTCGTCTGGGCTCCCCAACTTCAAAGTCATGAGCGGGATCCAGAGCCCAGAAGCACTAGGGTTCCTATGCTACCGTCTCCTCTCCATGCACATACACACTGGTGGATCTCTCCCGATCTACGTGAGTCCCAACCCAAGCTCTACCAGGGAACATCAGCCCAGTCTGGGTGCTCCCTACCCTTCAGGACACTGAGCCCAGGATACGGTCACATTTGTGTCCAGGACCACGCACTATGCCTTGGCGTGCTACAGATCACACTCACTAGACCCAGAAGTAGGGCCAGTCTTGTGCCCAAGGCCCAGTACACGTGTGTCTTGCAGATACATGTGTAAACATACAGAGCCTGGTCCCCAGAGACTAAAGTAGGAAAGGACACCCAGGATAGACACACACCCTCAAGGCTGGCGTATCTGCATCCAACACACACACACACACACACACGCTATCCGTTGCACACTCACAGATGTGCAGATACAGAAAAACCCACGCGCCCCATAATAGACAACCAGACACCTACATCTATATAGTCCTTGCACACTTGTCAACACACAGTGGCTCACACATGTAAGACTCACCTGCACAATGAAAGATACATAGGTGCACACTCTCACACAGCGAAACGCATCCGTGCCACTTCACGTATTCCCACTGGCAGCCATAGAGCAGATAAAGCACCAACAAACACACGCACGCACAGCTGGTACACACATACCTTACACATGGACACAGATCCCCTAGCGCGAACACACGCTGACAAAGCGGGGAGCCATGAACAAGCACACAGGCACTTTGTAAGCGCTCTAAGAGAGCTCACGCATCACAGATACACTCAGGCCACAGTCCCATGAGGAACCAACTCACTTGTAAATGCACACAAAATAGCAAAGCACAGAGCACAGTCAACAGACCAGCTAGATTCACACTCACAGTCACTGATACCTATCCCTCATGGCCCTGGCACTCCTGCCCCACCTACTTCCCAAGCCAAATACATTCTAACACCCCCTTCCAGTCCCTGTTACACCCTTCCCCAAAAAGAATCAGGCGCAAGCCAGGGCTAAAGGTCATAGTTCAGCAGGTGGGACTCCATCAGGAAGGAATTGAGTCTCCAAAGCCGGGTTCCAACAAGATTCTGCCACCAGCAACCCCCAGAGTTTCCCCAGCCTTACCATCAAGATATAGGCAACTGGGGCGCTATCTGCAGATATCCGGCAGGTGGGGGAGTTAGGGTGGGGTGGGGTGGGAAGAGCCAGGTCTTCAACCCCACCCTCCACTCTCCAACCCTCAGCCCCCACCCCAGGGCCCATCTGTCCATCCCTCGGCCTCTCATTCCTCCATCTGTCCACCTCCCGGCCTCCCATCCCCCCCTCCCCAACCAGCCACGGAGAAGAGGAGAAAGACATGGCCGTCTCCCCCAAGGATCACTGAGGACCCCCTCCTCCAGTTGACATGGACCGAGGGATCAGCCAAGTCCCCTCCCCCCCCACATCCATTCGGAGGCCTGGCCCCACTATGCGCTTAGCCATAGCCCCCACCCCAGCAGGGTACCTGACACAGACACACAGACACACAGACACACAGACACACAGACACACACACACCCTTGGAGACATCCAACCAGTGCACGCACACACGGACACGGACACACACAGAGACACACACATACACACACACCCGAGCGAACACACCCGGCTCCGCAGCCCCTCGGATGGACATCCAACCCAGCCGGACACAGACCCCCAACGCAGCCAGCCGCACGCGCGCACAGGCCCGCTGGGGGCCCCCCCGCACACCTGGGCGCGCAGCCCCCGCACACACCTGCACACAGCCCCTCGGACGGGCGCGCCACAGCCCCCCAGATCCGGCGCCCCGGAGTGTGTGGGACACACGCGCGCACACACGCACACATGCACACATGCACACGCACGGCCGACCACGGCCCCGCACACGCCCGGATGGCCACACCGGCGGGGCGCCCGGCATACACACAGGGCCGCGGGCCGGCGCACGCCGGGCCCCGCCGCAGCGCCGCGGACACACTGGCACGCTCGTCCCCGCGCCCCCGCCCGCCGCTACCAAAGAGCCCCCTGGGGCCGCCGCGGGCCGCGCTCACCCAGCCTGGGGAGGGGCCTGGGGCCTGGCCCCACTGCCGCCGCCACCGCGCGCCGCGCCATGGTGGGGGAGGGCCGGGGGGGGGCGGTGCCGCGGGGCCGCCTCCCGCCCGCCTCCCGCCTCCCGCCCGCCCTCCCGCGCGCCGCCGCGCTCCGCCCTCCGCGTCGCCGCCGCAAGGGGGGGAGGGGGCGCGGGCCGGAGGTGGGGCGGCCACACGCACTCCCAGGTCGCCGCAGACCCCCTCTCCACTGCAGAGCGCCAGAGTCCAGCCCCCGCCCCGGCCCCACCCCTGTCCCCCAGACCACGCCCCAGCGGCTGCTTGGACCCCTACACACACCGCTGCTCTCCCCATCACATCCTCAAAGTGCGGGTCTTTGAAGCCTCAGACCGTGTTGGAGAGCCACCTGAACCAGGAACTATTCAACTCTTTCGTGACCTCAGACAGGGGTGAAGGCACACCCTGTCAGGAACCCTAGACCATACACCTCTAATTCCAGAGGCACCCCCCAGATCATATCACAGCATCTCAGGGGATCCAGACACTAACCTACCTCCCAGTCATCCTAAATCAAACCCAAGGCTCAGATAGCCCAAAGACCACACCCCGGAATCCAGGGAAGACTATATGTCAATGTCCACAGAGAGCTTACCATAGCTTGATTCACTGGGGAACCCTGGGGAGCCACGCGATGTTTCATAGTCATCCAAAGTAAAAACTGATCCAACCCCAACAGTGTCCTTCCTCCATCAAGGACTTTAAACCATTCCTTGCCCACCAGAAGGAATTGTATGCCATGGCTAATGCTTAAGGGACCCCAAACATCTCTTCTGCCTGCGGGAAACCCTTAAACTCTCATTTCCCCCAACTAAACTTCAGGTCTTCCTTTCACACTCTCAGGAACCTTGGAACTTTCCCTCCGTTCCCTTCAGAGCACCCCTTAGTTTACCACCACCCCCATTTGCTCTAGGTTCTTTCCCACCCACGCCCACCCCCACTCCCAGCAATCAGTCCTGCTGCCTTCAGCCTCCCTGCAACCTCTTCCTCACTCTGTGGATCCCTGAATACCTTGCTTACTCCTTTGGACCTTCAGTATTCAACTCCTACCCCAGAGCTGACCTCCCGCCCTGTTCTTAGAGTCCACTGGGTGTCTCAGGCCATGTTCCGTCTCTTTCTGACATACACGCTTGGGCCCCCAAACTCAGTAAGGCCCATATATATATATATATATATATATATTTTATATGTTTTTATATAGTCAATTTTAATAGCAGAGAGCTCTGGTTCAGTTCAGCTTCTCACTGTCAATCTGTAGAGACTATTTCAGCTTCTCTGCCTTCTCCTTGTCTGTGGTGACCAGAGTGTAAAGGTATCTGCTGCAGTGAGCCTTGAACTTCATTCACATGATCCTTGGTCTTCTTGATCTTGACATATGTGGCATCTCTCTGCCAGGCTGTGAGCAGAAAGTCCTTGACTTCCTCAAATTTCCAAGGCATGGCGCTGTGCACGCTGCTCTGGTGTCAACGCCTGCCCATAAAACTCATAGTGGCGAGAACTAAAAGAAAAAAAAAAAGGAAAAAAACTCAGTATCTATCTTATCGCAGTCCCCAGATCCCTAGTGTCTTAAACACTGCCCGTTTAGGGACCCCTCACCCAAACCCCATAAATCCTTCTGAGTCATACCTCCAGAACAGCTCACAGGTGCAGATGACAATAGTCCATTGAAACCATGAGGAGCACCAGGGGATGCGCCCAGTCTCCCCTCTCCAGACTCCGCCTGCTCCACGCTCTCCAGGTACTATCTCCACCTCACCTTTTAGCTAGAGCAAGGGGGTACAGGGTTGAGGAGACAGAAGGAGAAAGAAAGGGACTGGGGAGATCTCTCAGCCTGTGGAGAGCTTGCTGTGTAGCACAGGGGGATGGTGGCTTGCTCCAGTAACCCAGGCTCTGTGAAGGCTGAGACAAATGGATCCCTGGAACTTTTTGACCACCCCATGTAGCCTAATCTGCCCAGCACTAGGCCCCAGTGAGGGGTTCTGTCTCATAAGCCAGGTAGAGCAAGGCTGGAGTAATGGCACATCTGTTAAGAGTGCTCATTGCTACTGCAGGGCACCCAGGTTCAATTCCCAGCACCCCGTCTGTGATGTATGGTGCTGACAATGGTAATTCCAGTCCTAGGGGATCCTCAGCCCTTCTGACCTCCACATGCACCAGATATGCAAGTATTGCACAGATGTGCAGGCAGGCAAAACACCCACACAGATAAAGTAATTTAAAAAGAAAGAAAAACCAGGTCATGGTGGCTCATGCTTTTAATCCCAGCACACAGGAGGCAGAGGCAAGCAGATTTCTGAGTTTAAGGCCAGCCTGGTCTATGGAGGGAGTTCAAGGACAGTCAGGGCTACACAGAGAAACCCTGACTCAAAGTGGGTAGGGGACTGGAGAGATGGCTCAGTGGTTAAGAGCACTGGCTGCTCTTCTAGAGGACCTTGGTTCAAGTCTCAGCACCCACACAGGTGGCTCACGACTGTACCTCTAGTTACAGGGGACCTGACACCCTTGCCAGGCATGTGTGCAGGTAAAACACCAACGCACATAAAAATAAATCAATCATTAACAAAAACAACAATAAATAAATAAATAAAAATAAGGTGAACCAATTTCTGAGAAACAACACCTGAAGTTGACCTCTGCCATACACACACGCCACACACACCACACACAGACACACACACACACACACATACACTCACATGTGTGCACACGTACCACACATAATGAGGTAGAACAACAGCAAACAAACCAGATAGACATAGCAGGTATTCAAGTAGGAAGGAGCTTCCCTGACTATTCCTATTTTACAGATGAGAACCACTGAGGCAGAGAGATCTAGTCACTTGCCCAGCGTCATGCAGGTGATAAATGGCAGCAGCATAGCTTATGAATGAAGAGGAAGCCCACATATGCAGACATAGCATATAAGAGACTGGAGGTGTGGGAGGAGGGGAAGGTAATAGAAATGCATGATGGATACCTGAGAGAAGCACACAGTGCAGTCGCCTGATCAGAGCGCTAACTCCTGCAACAGATCTTCCAACACAGACTCATGAGCTAGCCTCTAATTCCTCACCTGGGCCCTACCCCCAATTTTGGTCCCACCTGCTGCCTCTAAAGCATAAATCTAGCTCTAGATGGCAGGCTGGCCCCAAATTTGCTGTGTAAACCAACCTGGCCTTGAACTAAGATATCTGCCTGCCTCTGCTTCTCCAGTGTTAGGAGTAAAGGCGTGCGTGCACCACTACACCCAGCCTGAGACCCATAATTCCTATTCTTCTCTTTTTTGTTTTTTTGTTTTTTTTCAAGATAGGATTTCTCTGTAGCTTTGGCTGTCCTGGAACTCACTCTATAGACCAGACTGGCCTCCGATTCCCAGAGATCCACCTGCCTGTGCCTTCCCGGTGCTGGGAGTAAAGGCCCAAGGGCCATCCCTGCACCATCAACAACCACCACCAACCACCACCAACTATTTCTAGGCTTAATTATAATATTCATCCTAGTTCCACCCACAAACTCAAGCCCCACCCACTACTGCTTAAGCCACACTCTGCATTTTTGCCTTCCTGCCCAAAGAATACACACACACACACACACACACACACACACACACACACACACACACACACACATATTTTTTCAATTTAATAAAACCCACATTGCAAAGTATATTTAAAAAAAAAAAAAAGGTTAGGCAGCAGGGTGCTGGTACTTCTTGGAAGATGCTGGTACTTCTAAGAAGACTGAACAAACCCATCGAACTGCCCCCCTCCCTTGCTTTCCAAACTTGCTCTTGATTGGACAAATCACTTACATGGCCCTTTCTGATTGGAGTATTTGCAGTTCTACCCGAAGGATAGTGAGGAGGGAGGAGGGAAGGGAGGCGAAGGCTGTTGAGGCCCCAAGAACCCTGGTGTGGTCCTTGGGCACGGGATAGTCTATGCTTTGGCTTCTGCGCCTCCGTTTCTTTGTCTTCAAATTGAGGTTAACCATGGCTACTTCATGGCTAAGAAATTAGTTGAACTAATGCTTGCTTGTATGGCGCCCCCAAACACATGGCTCACGGGAATCGCGCAGTGGGGGAGTTAGCTGTTAAGCATTTGAGTTTGTGACTGCGAAAACTCAGACAAGTTCCACCGCCCCTCTGATCTTGACAGCCCAGGAGTTCCTCAACCTCTTCGTTAGATGCCTCCTCTTAACCCCAGACCTCTCTTTCCTACCTCCAGCCATTGGGGACTGAGGCTGTGATCGGAAGTAACGTGGATGGGGTGGAGCCTCTAGCAGAGGGACAAGCTTGATCCAAATGTCCCAGAACACGGAAGGCTAAGGGCATTTCTCCATAGCCCAGTTTAGAGATATTCTATGCAGAACGTCTCCACAAAGGCTTTGTTTTGACTGAGGACAAGGGAACATGGATTGAAAGGGGATGAAGGAGTGGAGAACCTGAAGGCTGAGAAGGAGAGGCGGGGTTAGAATTCCCTTTTAGGCTCATCTAAGAGCGCCAGGGTTGGAGGAGGGACAGCCCAGGCCCAAGGTCACTGTGTCATTGTTACCATGGCAACGGCCACCTCTCAACGGGGAACCTGGAAAGAGGTGGAGGGAGGGAGTTCCAGGGGCCTTGGGTATGAGGATTGAGGAACCATGGGAGACAATGGGAGAAGCAGAGAAAGTATGATTCATCTCTGTGATGACTGCCTATCTCAGAGCCCTGTATGCCTTGGGTGCTCAATACACGTCCTTCAAAGAGAGACAGAGGTCTGAGAAAATTCAATGCCCTGGTGTGCCAGAAAAAAAAAAAGAAAAAGGCTAGAGTATAAGGAGTGTCCCTTTCCTTGACGCTTCAAGCCCTCTAAGTGAGTTGGGAATCCTCTCCTCTCACAGTCCTGGGCCTTTAAGCTTAGCAAACCCTTAAACTATCCATCCCTCAGCATCCTCCTGAGTGCCTAAAGCAATTACATTTTGATCCTTTGACTCTTTTTTTCCTTTAAATTCTTCCTACCCGAGGGCTCGGTTGAGAAAAGTAGCGTTTAGCCAAAGATGCCTGCAAGCCCCAGAGCCGGAAACTGGTGGAGAAAATGGGTGCCCCGCGCTATCCCGTGGAGGGGCTTTATACGCTTAGGAGTGACCCTTCACAGATTCAAACATTCCTTCACATTCTTAAGGGGAACCAGACTACCCGGTTCCCTTCCATCTCGGGAAACCCCACAGTTCCCTCCCTTGGTTTCTGAGAAACAGGTGTCTGTTCTCCTGGGACCAGCTTGGTTTCGCTGGAAACGTCCGCCCCCTCCCGGCCACAAGTTGGAACTGTAGGGACTGTCCGCCCGCACCGACAAAGAGGCGCAGATTCCGAAGGTACCGAGTCAGAACCGAGTTAATTAACATTCCTGAAGTTTTAATCTTTATTTAGCTCTTGGATGTTCATATCCTATCAGTCTGAGTCTTCCGAAGTAAAGATTCCAAATCCCTGGCTCAAACGTCAACGAAAGAAAGCTAACTTTTCCTTAAGCCAGGTCTCGGTGAGGTCGTCTGTGGTGCGGATTTCAAACACCTAGATAAAGAGCAATCTAGCATTATGATCCAAAGAGGATTCCTAACCCCACTAGGACTCAGGAGTCCAGATTCCAGCCATCCTCCTCCAAATCCAGGAGTCCGCGCCCCAGTCTCTACTAGAAATCCAGGAGTTGTCCTCCTCTGTTTTTTTGTTTTTGTTTTTTTTTTTCCGGAGCTGGGGACCGAACCCAGGGCCTTGCGCTTGCTAGGCAAGTGCTCTACCGCTGAGCTAAATCCCCAACCCCCTCCTCTGTTTTTCAAAAAGCCTTCCTGCTTCAAATCCAGAAATCCGGGTCTCCACATCCCTCCTTTTTCAGACCCTGGAGTCCAGGCCCATTCCTCTCCTCTCAGACCTAAGGATCCAGGACCAGCCTTTTTCTCCGGGGTCTAGAATTTAGCCCCACCACCTCCCAGCCCCACCCCCGACTCCAAGGGCCCAGCCCCTGGCTCGCTCCCTCAGCCCCTCCAGTGCTGTGGGGGCCCTCAGGACCTTTGTAAGCTCCGCGATCTGCACCAGCCTGTTTTTACTTCCCGCGTACATCATCTGTTGTTCAGGCTTGCAGCCTGTGTGAGAAAGGGAAATGGATGTGGTTGGGAACACAACATAACTTGCAAAGCTCTAGTAATGTCCGGTAGGCACAGAGGTTCAAGGAGCCTTATAGGAGGACCTTGAAGGTCATCCGTCCTCAAGAGTTTCTACATTTGTTTGGGAGCTTCAAGTTGTAGTGAGGGTCTCTGGGAGAAGATTTAGAAGCCTGTCGGGGATTTCCAGGTAACATGAAGAGGATTTCATGAGCTCTTGATGAATCTAAATGCCTACCTTCACTTTATAGCTCCCATGTACAAAGCACACACACACACACACACACACACACACACACACACACACACAGTCACGCACTTTTATTTTTCTTTTCCTTAGACAGGGTCTCGCTACGTAGCCCAGATTGATCTTGAACTCACCGTGTGAATTCACAAAGATCTGTTTGCCCTTGCCTCCTGAGTGCTGGTTTTTAACGACTTGCACCACCATGCCTGCCTACTCTCCTTGTTCAGATAAATTCTCACTTTGTAGTTTAATCCGGCCTGGCATTCACAGTCCTTTGCCCTCAGCTTCCCAAGTCAGAACAGGACCAGGCCTGGCCATGGTGCCTTTATGGGGTGAGTGTGTGTGTGTGTGTGTGTGTGTGTGTGTGTGTGTGTGTGTGTTTCTGCACGTAGGGGGAATTGTTGTTTGAGACAGTCTCTACATAGCTCTGGCTGTGTTGGGACTTGCTATTCACACCAGACTGGTCTCAAATTCAGAGAGATCTGCCTGCCTCTGCCTCCTGTGTGCCGGTTTTAAAAGGTGTTACTATGGGGGCTGGAGAGATGGCTCAGTGGTTAAGAGCACCGACTGCTCTTCCTGAGGTCCTGAGTTCAAATCCCAGCAACCACATGGTGGCTCACAACCATCTGTAATGAGATCTGATGCCTTCTTCTGGTGTGTCTGAAGGCAGCTACAGTGTACTCATACAATAAAATAAAATCTTAAAAAAAATAAATTTATAAAAGGTGTTACTATTATACTTGGTGATGTTGATTTTTGTTTTGTTTTGGTGCTGCTGGGGATAGAACTCAGGGCCTGCAGCATACTGGGCCAGTGCTCTTCATATATATATATATATATATATATATATATATATATATATACTTAAAGGTGTCTGTACCCACTTACAGACATATTCGTAGTCTCACACACACTCATAATCACTCACACACACTCACACTCTCGAACACACTCACAGACTTACACTTACAAACATACACATCATATACACACACTCAACACACACACACTCAACAATTACACACACACACACACACACACACACACACACACTGCTCCTCAGAATCTAAGACCCTTTCCTCACCCACGGGGCTGGAGAAGATGAAACACAAAGGGTAGGACACCCTGCCGTCGTCATGCACGTACTTATAGCTGTAGACCACGAACCTATGGAAGAGAAAGAGAATTCACACTCAGAACCTGAGAAGCTGCGCCATTGATGCTCTCCGAGTTCACATCCTTGAATCTGGGGCTAGGACCCCCGACTTCCCTATCCCAATAATGGGACCTGAGTGCTGGCTCAGCAGTTGCATGCTGGGAACTGGTGCCTGACCCAGGAGCTGGAACTGCATGTGAGCCAAGGTGCTAAGCGCCACAGTCCGATCAATCGGATGTCATAGAAAGACAAACTTAAGATAAAACGCTAAACAAAATCAGCGTTGAACCCCTACTCCCGGGGGCGAGGCCCCCTTCTGGGCCCTGGCTCTTTGCAGTTGCCAAAAGTTCCTGAGCTGGGGAATGAGGTCCCAAAGCTGAGAGACCCCAAAAGAAACGAGTCAAGATGAAAGATGAGGACGACCAGCTTGAGTCAGGCAGAGAGGCAGCAGCCTCTTATACCCAGAAGGCTAGAACAGGAGGGTGGAAATCAGACGACCGGGAGGGGTAGAGGTAAAACGATCGGGAACCCAGGGCTGACCTTGGCTGTGTATTGAGTTCAGAGCCAACCTGGTACACAGGAGACTGTGTTTCAAAGAAACGAGAGGAGCTGGAGAGATGGCTCTGTGACGGAGTCCTTTTCTGTTCTTATGTAGGGCTACAGAGCAGTTTCCCAGGACCCGGTATCAGCTGGCTTACATACACACATGCACATACTTGGACACAGACACACACGTGAATAATACATTAAAGCCTCTTTTACAAGGGGGAGTGCTAGAAGAGATGTTTCAGCAGCTAAGAACAACCGTTGCTCTCACAGAGCACTGCGTTCAGTTCCATGCACCCACAAAGTTGGTCACAATGCTCTGAGACTCCAGTTCTAGGGGATCCACAGCCCCCTTCAGGCCTCTAAGGACAGACATGCACGGAAACACGCATACGCAGAAATTTAAAAATAAAAACTTTTTTGAGACATGGGGCTCACTATCTAGTCCTGGTTGCCCTGGAACTGTCTTTGTAGACCAGGCTGGCCTTGAACTCACAGAGATCCACCTGCCTCTGCCTCCCAAGTGCTGGTATTAAAGGTACATGCTACCGCCACCTGACCTTAATTTTTTTTTTAAATACCCTCCTGATTTGTTTACCCCTTAAAAATTTAGTAGTATTAGGGCTGGAAAGATGGGTCAGTTTTTTAAAGCACTTGGCTGCTCTTGCAGAGGACCTAGGTTCCATTCCCAAGACCCATATGGTAGCTTAATACTCCAGTTAGGAGATCCTATGATGTCTTCTGACATCTGCTGGCACTAAGCATATATGAGCTCTGCAGTCATAACTGCAGGCAAAATAGTCATGTACATAAAACAACTAAATAGATCTTCAACATACTAGTGAGAAATTCTGCAATAAAAGAATACTAGAGGGGTTGGGGGATTTAGCTTTAGTGGTAGAGCGCTTGTTTGTGGAAGCTGGGAGGCCCTGGGTCCGGTCCCTCAGCTCCAAAAAAAAGAACCAAAAAAAAAAAAAAAGAATACTAGAACAACAAAGTCTAGGCTCTGACTTCTTGGCTTCAAACTCAGAGACCCTGAGCTCATAAACACAACTAGAGCCCAACAGTCCCCCAATTTATAGTAGGTCTATCACCCCCCACCCATATTCCCCCACTCTATCCCTTCCCCACATATACCTGGGCTGTCTCTCTGGCAACTCCAACTTAAGTTCCTCTGGGGAAACATTCTGAGCCAGAGAGAGAGAGAAAGAGAGAGAGAAAGAGAGAGCAAACAAATGATTGTCATTCAATTCATTAAATGATTACTTAAAATGTGCAGAGACATTGATCTAAGAAGCGCATGTGGATTCATTGAGATGTCTCAGAATCCTGCAGGAAGGTCTTATTATGCCCACTTAACAGCTACAGAAACTGAGGCCCAGTAGTGTATGTCAAGGGGCTTGCCCCACATTGCACAAGACAGTAAATGCCAGAGTTCCGATTTGTGTCTGTGTTCCCATGGTAACCACTCTACTATACTTCCTTTTAGGGGGCCTAAGGGAGCCTAGCTCTTCCTGGTCAATACCCTTCTCTGCCAAACAGCCTTAGCTCCAGAAGGAAGGAAGGAAGGCTGTTGCAGAGGGCAAGGCCACAGTTTATCCAGTTATATGGGGTTGCTAGTGGCTTTGGGCTACCTTATCTAAAATGAAAACCCTTTTTGTTTTTTTAAACTCTAGGGCCTTGCTCAACAGGGAAGGGCTCTGTCCAGTTGTCTCCCCAACCTTTTCTTTTTAATTTAACTCCCATGCTGGCTAGTTTATGTCAACTTGACACAGAGTCATCTGAGGGAGGGAACCTCAAATGAGAAATTGCCTCCATTAGATCAGATGTAGGCAAAGCCTAGCGGGCACGCTCTTTGGTGATATGGGGCCACTCCTGGGTACTGTAAGAAAGCAGGCTGACCACACCATGAGAAACCGGCGAGCAGAACCCTTGCACAGCCTCTGCATCAGCTCCTGCCTCCAAGTGTCAGCCAGCTTTGAGATCCTGTCCTGACTTTCCCCGGTGGACTGTGATTCAGGCTATGTAAGCCAAAGAAACCCTTTTCTTCCCAGCTTGCTTTGGTCACAGTGTTTCATCACAACAATAGTAACCCTGACTAAAACACCTGGCTTTTTTTTTTTTTTTTTTGCAGAAATAAGACCTGGAACTTACTATGTAGACCAGGTTGGCCCCTCTTGAGTTCAGGCATTAAAAGCCAGTGCCAGCACACCCAGTCTTTATTTGGCTTTTTGATACAGGGTCTCTTGTAGTCCAGGCTAGCCTCCAACTAACACTATAACCAAGAATGACCTTGAATCCTGGTCCCTCTCTCTCCACCCCTAGAGGGCCAGCATTACAGGCATGTGTCACTGTGCCCTGTTTATGAGGTACCTGGAACCAACCCTGGGAGCACTCTTACCAACTTTGTCCCCAGACCTCCCCCTGTATTTAGGGGATCCAGCATCCCAGCCCCTCACCTGGAATTCGTCTTCTAGCACCACCATCTGCCGGTCTTTGTCCACTTTCACTGGGGAGGGATAGAACACAGGTTACAGACCCTCCCCATCCCAAGGGATACCAGCCCAGCTTTCCCGCCTTGTCCCCCCCAGCACGACCCTTCACAGGGCAGAGGTCACTGACTTATGATGGCGGCATTGTTGGTCTCTTTTCGGAAACGGAATTTCCTCAGTGTTTCCTTTAGCTCCGGGTCCACGTCACACACCACCAGGGAGTCGGACTGCCAACGGGACAGGGGGATGCTGAGCTGGCTTAGCCTCTAACCTGGCCCCTTTCCTGATTCAGCATTTCCATAAGTCAATGAAGAAGCTGAAGGTAGCCCATATGAAAGGCCTTTAGCAAAGGCCTCAGAGGGTCGAGGGTGGTGGGGGGAGCAGTAACCAAGACACACAGTTCAGCCCCGAGGTCTGCACAGAGGTCAGGTTCCGCCTTCCGGTGGGGACTCTTGGATTACTCCAGAAGACCCAAGGATCTGCTCGCCTGGGGCCAAACCACCACCTCTATGACCCCGCTTTGCCGCAGCTGGGTCCCTTCCCTCCCTGCCTGTGACCTTCATCCCCCAGTTGACCTCCATCTAGGTACCCTCTTTGTTCCAGGTCACCCTAAACCTCAGCCCCCTCACCCTTCCGTGTCACCCAGGCCCTCTGACCATGTTTTTTTCTGTCCTCAGGCCTCTTCTCAGTTCCTCTGTCTTCTAGGGGTGGGGGCCCGGGCTGTGAAAGGGGGAAGCTTTCATCTAACACCACATCCTGTTTATGCCTGGCCTAGGACAACTGTCACAAAGGGGCTCCTCCCCTTCCTTCCTTCCCTGCATCTGTCAGAGGCTCAGTCACCCCTAAGATGGGGGTTCGAATACTGCCTCACTGTGCCCTAGATAAATCATGTCTCTGGTCTGGGATTGCTGTAAAGAGAAAATAGCATCGACTGTCCCCAGGTTGAAAGGGATACCTAATAAAGAGTAAATAAGCCTGGTGTTGTGGAACACACGTTTATTTTTTATTTTCTTGATTTTTCAAGACAGGGTTTTTCTGTGTAGGTCCTCTCTTGTAGACCAGGCTGGCCTTGAACTCAAAGATCAGCCTGTCTCTGCCTCCCAAGTGCTGGGATTAAAGTTTGTCACCACCCACTGCTAAATTCAACTATTTTATCAACTCCATCTCCCAGGTCCTACTGCCCCTAGAGCAGTGACAGGCTACATCGGGAAAACCCTGTCTCAAAATTAATAAATGCTACAATGGAAATGGTGGCCTATTATTAGAGATGTTTTTGTGCACTGCGGGAAGATGAATCTCTGCCCTTCCTTGCCTGCCTAAGGTACCTTCTGATTGGTTAAAATAAAAAGCCTGTGGCCTATGGCAAAAGGCAGACTAGCAAGGTGGGACAGAGAGAGGAACGCTGGGAAAGGATCAGGCGTGGGAGATGTGGAGGAAGTGGCTGTATGAAACTGAGGAGAGGTAACCAGCCACATGGCGGAACTTAGATTAGTATAAATGGAATAACTGAGTTACAGGCTAGCTGGGAACAAGCCTAGCTTAAGGCCAAAAGCTACTAAATAACTATAAAGATTTCCGTGTTGTTTGGGAGCAAGGGCAGGCATAGAAAAGGCCCAGTTACAGCACATTTTATATAGATACACACACATATACATATAATGTTTATATATATATACACCTATATACCATTATATATGTGTACATATATTATAATACATTATATAATTTTAAGTATATAATTAAATATGTTTAATTAAATCTATACAATTTAAATCCAAATTCTAATGTTTATTAATTATATAACGTAATTTTATATATCTCGTCCAGCAGTCAGTATTGCTACAAGTCTGAGGCCAATCTGGTTGACCACAGTGAACTCCAGGCTAGCCAGAGTCACACAGAGACAATGCATACCAAAAGACCAAAATAGGGCCCGTGAGATGGCTCAGAAGGTAAAGGCCCTCCCCATCAAGCCTGAAAAATTGAATTCATTCCTTGGACCCACACAAGGAAGGAGAGAACTGATTCCCACAAATTGTCATCTGGCCTCCACCGGTGGGATGGGGCACGTTCCTGCATACACAAACATAAACAAATGAACTGCAATCTAATAAAAAATGGAGAAGCTAAGAGCAGATGCTAGCACGGCACAGCGATGCAGTCTGTCATTCCAACCCTGGGGAGGCAGAAGTGCAAGGCATCCTGAGCTACACAGTTCAGATTCTTGTCAGAAACAAAACAGTTGCCCCTTTAATTTCAGAATTTGGCAGGTAAAGACAGGAGATCAAGAGCTAAGGACAACCTTGGCTACATAGCAAATTTGAGATCAACCTGGACTACAGTGAAGCCAGCCTGGGCATACAAGATCCTGTCTCAACAAAACAAAACAAAACAAAACAAAACAAAACAAAACAAAACAAAACAAAATCATCAAAAAACAGGGGGTTCCAGAGATGCTCACCCGTCTAAGACCAGTTAAGAGTACTGGCAGCCGGGAAGTGACGGTACACACCTTTCATCCCACCACCCTTCGAGTGTGAGGTCAGCCTGGTCTATCCAGTGAGTTCTGGGCTCGCCATGGCTATACAGAAAAACCCTTCTCAAACAAAACAAAACAAAAACAAAAAACAAACAAACAAACACAAACTCTAGGAAATCTGATAAAATAAACAGGCATTGAGGGGTGGTGTGTAGCTCAGTGAAAGACATGGCCGTCTCGCCCAGATCACTGAGGACCCCCTCCTCCAGTTGACATGGACCGAGGGATCAGCCAAGTCCCCTCCCTCCCACATCCATTCGGAGGCCTGGCCCTATTATGCCAGGGTATGGCCCACCCCAGCAGGGTAACACACACACACTCACACTAGCATGCAAAGGGCCTGGCCTCTTGATCTCATGTGTGTCCCACACAAATATTAGAATGTTCATATTGTTCCCCTTCCCTTGAAATAATTCCTAGACAATGCGACCTACTTATGTGCATAAATTAAAAAAAATCAATTCATAAACCCAACTGTCCTATAAAGGAGAAATAAAAGCAAAGTAACTTATGAGAAAACCATATGTATTTTAGTGAAGAAATATAGGCAAGCAAAAGAAAATATTTGTTAAATCCTTGCTCCACTTGGTTTTCTGTGCTGACTCCCCTCCATGCTACCTGCCAGGCCATGTCTCCAGCTCTTCTCCCACTCTTCCTATACTCTGTCCCTGCCCCCTGATGGATCTTCCCCCGACCCTCCATACAATGTTAGTTCTTCTGTTTTAAAAACAAAGAACCCTATCTCCAGCTTGGGTGGTGGTACACATCTCTAATCCCAGCACTCAGGAATCTGAGGCAGGAGTCTTGGCCAGCCACAAATATCTAACAAGACATTGTCTCCAAAGACCAAAAATAAAGGGGGAGAGGGCTGGAGAGATGGCTCATTGGTTAAGAGCACTGACTGCTCTTCCAGAGGTCCTGAGTTCAAATCCCAGCAAAAACGTGGTGGCTCACAACCATCTGCAATGGGATCCGATGCCCCCTTCTGGTGTGTCTGAAGACAACTACAGTGTGCTCATATACATAAAATAAATAAATCTCCAAAAAAGAAAGAAAGAGAGAAAGGAAGGAAGGAAGAAAGAAAGAAAGAAAAGGGGGGGAGATAGATCAACAGTCAAGAGCATTTATTAGCTGCTCTTCCAGAGAACCTGCATTTCTTTCCCAGAACACACACTATGTTCTGAGAGCTGTAACTACAGTTACAGGAGATCCGATGCCCTCTTCTGGCTTCTATGGGCACCAGGCACAAATATGCATCAAAAAGCATGCAGGCAAAACACCCATATACATACAATAAAAACTAACCTATAAACAAAGATTACATGTAATGTGGCTAGCACTATAGCTCGGTTGGTATAGTGCTTATCTAGTATGCACGCCATGGTTAAATCCCCTGCGCCATATAAACTGTATATACTAGCACACCTAGCACTCAAGAGGTGCAGACCGGTGGATCTACAGTTCAAGATCATTCTTAGCTATCCGGAGAGTTAAGAGGCCAATCTGGGCTACAAGACCTGTCTCAAAAAAAGAAAAAAAGAAAAAAAAAAGAAAAGAAAAAGAAAAGGAAAGGAAAAAGGAAAAGAAAGAAAGAAAAGAAAAAGAAAAAAGCTGGGTTTGGTGGTGCATGCCTTTAATCCAGATAACCCAGGATGTAAAGGTGGGTGTAGCTCTGTGAATTTGAGGCCAACCTGGTATCTGTAGTTGAGTTCCATGACAGCCAGAGTTATACAATGAGACCCTGTCTCAGAACAAACAAGGCTCAGCAGTTTTCTCAGCAGACTCAGGTGTTTAGTGGCAAGCTTAACTACCTGAGTTTGAACCCACAGGATAAGACAGAAGTGATTCCTACTAGCTATTCTCCGATCTCCACTTGTATGCCATTGCAACCACATCTGTTAAGGTTAACCTCCTTCCAAACTTTCCCAAAACAACCATCTATAACTCCTTGCTACAATGTTAGCTTAAGAGAGGGAGAAAAAAAAAAAAAAAGACAATATATGTGTTTCTCTGTGAAGCCCTGAAACTCTCTATCCTGGAACTCGCTCTGTAGACCTGACTGGACTCGAACTCACATAGCCACTTGCTTCTGCCTCTGTGTCGACCAGGCTAGCTTCGAGCTTACAGAAATGTCCTGCTGGGATAGGATGCGCCGCTAAGCCTGTCTACTCTTTTTTGTGGTATCTTCACAGTCTTGGTTTAGTGCTCATTTTTTTTTTTCTTTTTTTTTTTTTTTTTTTTTTTTTGGTTCTTTTTTTTTTGAGCTGGGGACTGAACCCAGGGCCTGCTTTGCTAGGCAAGCTCCTACCACTGAGCTAAATCCTCAACCCCTTAGTGCTCATTTCTTTTCTCAACTCATGTGCCCTCATTTCTCCAAGTTGCGTCTGGTCCTTGTCTCCATTCATCCCTCATACCCTCCCTGGGATTGGTCACCAACTCCCACAGCTTCAATTACCATCTCTAATGATCCTTAAATCCTGGTCTCCAGCTTCAATTTATGCCCGAGGTGGGGCAGTGTTCTTGACCTCAGTGTTGGGTGTCCCACACGGAGCTTCTCCTCTGGGACCCAGTCTCCCAGAGGGCTTTGTCCTGGACTTTTCTCTTCCGCTCCATGGCAAAAGGGTAGTTCAATGGGCCACCTGGACGTCCCTCCCACTTCGCACCGCCTCCCTCCCCATGGTCCCTCCCAGATGCAAACCCGCCCCAAATTCCCGGGCAGCTCCCTGAGGAGCTCTCCCTTCTGTGTTCCATTCCTTCTCATCCCATTTCCCAATGTAAGCCAGAGGCGTCCATTCCAAACTCCCAAGTCCCCGAGATCTGCCTGGCCATGAATCCCTGCCCGGTCCGTCACCACTCTAGTCGCTTGTGCTGAAGGCAGTCTCCCTCCAGTGGCCAAACATCTGGCCGCAGCTCATTTCCTACCACTCCCTGTCGTAAATTCGACACTCCACCCTGTGTTTCTTGGAGTTCTCGGAACAAGCCACGTCGCTGTCACCCTTCTGGAGCGCTGGCCCCTTTCCAATCAGTTCACCCCGACGCAGGACAGATTGTGGATGGACTAAGATTATGACAAAAGTGATGGAAGCCATCTCCATTTATTGACAGCCTCTTATGTGTGGGGTCTTTCCACCCTTAAATAAGGTTCGACCTCGCTCTTCTTGAGGAGTCACTTGAGGCACGGCCGATCGACACCAGGAGCCGGGATGCAGCATTGTCATCCCAAAGGACCACGTTACTACTGGACACAGACCCTGGGCGGGACGTGACCGAGGGGCGGGAGGAGGGGGGTCCTTGAACGCCAGAATGAGGAATTGTGACTCGGTTCGCCGCCACTGAGTTAGACCAGCGCGAGACTGCCCCCTGCGGGCCCGTAGGTCCAATCGCGGGCTCCGCCGGCCCGTTGCCCGGGGCAACGCGGCGCGCGCCCCTCCTCTTCCCGGCCCTCTGTTCTCCGCCCAGGGCCTGGCCGTCTGTCTGTCACCTTCTTGTCAGACCAATCGTAGTGAGGAGAGGGCGGGCCTCTCAGGCCTCGTTCCAGCCCTGTCGCTCCCCTCCAGGCCAGGACCCCGCCTTTCTCGCCGCACACCTCCCACCCTTCGGGCTGCCCTCGCCGCCAGTTGGCTGGGCTCACCGTCTGTCAATCGGGTGTGAGCTAATGCTGGCGCACAGTGACCCTCCGGGGCGGGGCCAGGGGCGGTGACGCACGGCGCGGTGACGCAGCGCGACGGCGGCGGCGGCGGCGGCGGTGGTCGGTGCGGGAGGAGGGAGGGGAGCTCTCGGGCCAGAGAGGGGGCGACGGCGGTGGCGACGGCGGCGGCAGCGGCGCTGGTGGCGGCAGCTGCCTGAGGAGGCGCGGGTGGCGGCGGCGGCGGCGGGAGGCCGAGGCGGTGAGTCTCGGGCAAGGCCGGGCCGGCGGGCGCGGGGCGGCGGCGGTCGAGGCGCGCGGCGCTCCTCTCAGGGCGACCCAGGCCGCGCGGCCCCCTGCCTCAGGGACCCCGCGCCGCGGGCTGCGGCGGGCGGCGGACTCAGGCTTGGGAGGCCGGAGAATCCTGGAGGACCCCAGATCCCTGACTCAGCCCGCTTCTCCCCCACCCGGGCCCCTTCCTCAGTTTCCCTCCCAAACCGTCACGCCCTGGGGATAGCCAAGCGGCCGGGCCCGGGGACCTCTGTCCTGACCCGGCACGCATCTGCCTGGTCCTCCCGCAGGACTCCAGCGGCCTCCCCGGAGACCACCCTCAGCTTTCAACTGTCTCCTCTGGGGACGTTCCCCATTGATCCCCGCCCTTTGGTCCTTGGTTCTCTCCCCACATCTTCCTTCTGGATCGCGACACATTCCTTGGTGGCTACTCGTCATATGTCTCCACAGCACATATATTTCAGGCATTTCCCCCCAGGAGCCCCTCTGAAGCCCCCAAACCGCCCCCATACACTCTCTGCATCTAACCCCCCATCTGCATCACATATTCAAGCCATCTCCTTCAGACTTCTTCAAATACCCCAAGAATTTACTCTCCTACCTCTCCCCATTCCAGAAATCTTAGAGATCTTCACTTTTATCCCCAAATTTTTCAGGATGTCCCTGGTGACCACTACATCATCCTTGAAGAGTTTGCATATCCCAGAACAGTCTTCTTCAGATACTCATGAAGCATGAAGTGCTCTTAGATACCAAAACTCACCTGGAGGACCATCTCCTCTCTTTGTGTCCATCTTCTGTATGCACCCTGTTCTCTTCTCATACTTCTTGGACCCTGCTGTAGATTTCCAAAATCTGTCCCAGAGACCTCATGTTCCACAAATATTCCCCACCTTGGAATGCTCTAGGTGCCCTAAACCTTTTCTCCTGAGCCTCTACACCTACTAATCTTCAAAGTCTCCAGAGTTCCTCTCATATTCTCAAAACCTCTTCCAAATCCCCTCTTCTGTATCCCAAATCCTTTCCAGTAACACACACCACATGTTTTAAAAATAGTGTACAGACTCCAAAATGTTTCCCCATAGTCTCTGTTCCTCTAGAACATTTCTTGGATAATCTGAAAATTCAAAACTCCCCTTCTAACCTTAGATAAACTTTCTGGAGCTCTTGCTTACAATCCTGAAACACCCCTCTAAACTACAACTTTCAGGACCCCTTTGCATCAAAGAACTTAGTAACCCTAAAATGGCCTTTAAATGGCCTCTTAGAGATCCTGATACTCCTCGAATCTTTTGAATTATTTCTCAGGCTTTCTTAGCTATCTCTTCCTTAGAATCTCCCCCCCCCCCAATTCTCTAGAACCATCTTGAGAAAGCCTTACACACCTACCTAGTCTTCCTTCAGTATAGCTGAACACCCAGAATTCTTTGTGAAAAACCTATTCTGATGCTTTCAGGTCTTCACTAGGACTCTTCCCCCAGCCCTATATGCTTGTTTTTGTTTTGTTTTTTTAACTTGGTTTCCTCATAAAACCCACCCCACCCCCCCAACCCCTGCCCTATCCTGTATTTAAAAATCCCTCTCTTGGGACCTTTCTCAGAAGACACTTCCTCAGACATTCTTTAAAGATTTTTCTCCCAAACCCTGTGTCAGTAATCTCTAGCACTTTCTGGGAACCCTCCCTCAATTTTCTCCTCTGACATCCCCAGTCTTATTTCAGGACTCTTTCAGATGAAAGAGTTAGGATGAATTTCTTCTTTCTTTCTCCTATCTCTCCATTCTTATTCCTTTGAAATTATAGACCCTTCTGGATTCTCAGCCTACTTCCCCCACTATTTTTACAAGAGCCCCACCATCCTTCAGACTTTCTCTTCCCAAACCTTCTCTACTTCTGGAAATCCCAGTGCTTGGAGACTCTTCTCTCAATAAACCAACTGACTGACCTATTTTCTTTCCTTCCTTCCTTTCTTCCTTCCTTCCTTTCTTCCTTCCTTCCTTAATTTATTTTTAGACCTGACCCTCATAGGTCTCTCCTTTCAGAAATGAAAAGATCCTAACACTCACTTAAACTTTTTGAGGACTCACTTTGCTTTCTTCCCTTCCATTTTCGAAGACCTATTACTGAAGAACTCCTTTGCCCTCTGTCAGTGGCTCTCAAAGTATGGTTGGTTAGACCTGCAGCAGCTTTGGTTGCAAATTGCCAATTCTTGGGTCTTACTCAGACTTAGTGAATCAGAAAACCTCGAAGCCGAGCCCAGCAAACTTGAGTTTTTAACAAATGCTCCTGGTAATTCTGATATATGGTCTCAAGTTTGAGAAGCACTGCTTCTAAGAGGATCTCTCTCTATAAAAAAATTTCCCTGAAAAAGCCCTAAAATGTGCCTCTAAGCCCTGTTGCAGATCCCCATTTCCCTAAGAATCCACTGTGTAAAATACCCTCCAGAAAGACATCTTACCCACTTTTGAAGGATCTTGGCTTCTCCACAAGGTTACCCCACCCTCTGAGTAATTACTTCAGATTCTGCCTTTGAATGGTTCCCTTTTAGCACTTTCTCCTTCTGCCTCTCTGGTCCACTACAGAGTTTTTGCTGCTTTTGCTTTAAATTGCTGCTTCCATGAACACACATGTCCCTTTCATCTCCTCATTTCTCTCTCCATATGGTCATCTTCAGGTCTTCCATTCTGTGTCTCAACTGCCAAGGGCCCTCAGTGTACTTCACAGAACACCATTCACTTTCCTGCTTGTAGTTTTATATACACTTTCCCACTTATCCTCACCAGACAGGAAGTGAGAAGCACAGGATGCACCCGAATGTGCCAGGTGTTCCCCAGGAATGAGTGGGCACTATTGGAGAATGGGTAGCTCCAGCTTCCTTAGATCCCACTCCCCATTCATGTCAGGCACACTTTCCCCACCTCTCCCTCCCTTTCATCACTTTCTCCTTACCTATAATCTTGCCCTGCTGCTTCTATTCATAAGACTCTTCTTGGCACTGATTCTGAACTGTCCTATATTCTGTTCTGGTGTCCTACCTCACCTCATTGGGTTAGCTCTCAGTCCCTTTACGTTTCAGATCTCTATAGTACTCTCAGCTTTTCCCAAGAGAATCCATTTCTCTGTAGGGCCAAGAAGAGGAAATAGAACCTCAAGATAAATACTGACTTCAGGGAGTCAGTAGAGAGCTTGGGCAGGTGCACCAAAAAGGGCCTGAGGTACAGATTACCTGCTGTGGAGATAGAGCTGTTTGCAAAGATGTCATGAAATCGGTGGTATTTAGGTGAGGTAATGATCCATGAGAATCAGGACACAATGAGGGGCTCCTAGACAGATGATACAGTATGTTTTTGTTTTATGATGCTGAGAATTGAATTCAGGGCCTGGGACACGAAAGAATTAGTTAATGACTGAGCTACATTTGAAGCCTCAAGACAGCTTCTTCATCTCTCAGCCATAGTATCTTCTGTAAATGGGTAGAGTTAAAGGAAGGAAGCACTTTTTCATTTGCATGATATTTCACAGCTGTACTGGAGTGACCCATAGCTGTAACAGGGATTGCTATTTACTGTTTGCTAGGTGCTGTTTAAATGCTTTATCTGTGTAATCTCATATTCACAGGAACCTGAGGTAGATAAAACTACAACTCTCTTCATTTTACATATGATGAGGTGGATAGGTGGAACTAATAGAAGGTCTGTGGGCCCTGTCTGTCCCAAAAGGATAGTGCCTTGGGTTAGATAGTTGAATTTTCTGTTCAGATAGAAGTTGGGTGCGACCCTTCATTTCTACAGCTGAGAAAAATGAAGGTGATAATGATATCTTACTTCTTGGACTAAGTTAATGCATGTAAAGTAGTTAAAACAATGCCTTGCACACACTGAGTGCTAGAGCAGAAAGTAGTTAATGTTAGCCCAGGCCCTAAAAGATAGTAGAATCTTGGCACAAGTAGTTTAAAAAGGGGATTTTTAAACTACTTTGTGCCTTTTTTAAGCTCCAGTAGGGATGGGAGAGAGGTGTGCAGGGGAGTTAGGTGAGGGTTACTTGGCTCATGTTATTGAAAAATCCAGGCTGCTTATAGCTACATCTAAAGGTTCATATAATAGTCCCAACCTTCACATTTCTCCATTGAGTTAGTAGCTTCTTTTTTAACAGGTTTCTGCTTGTGTGATAGATACTGCCCTCAACAACCCCAGCTTTAAACTCTACCTTTTTAGTAGCCACAGTGGAAAGGAAAAAAGGTCCCAATTTGAACCATTTCTCTCCCTAGTAGGTGTGAGATCCTTCCATATATTTGGGGTTCTGCACTCTACAACTGGGTCTCTTGCTAAATTAAATAGGATTGTGATTCTGTCCCATGAACTTTATGAATGCTGATGGTTCCTCCTTTTCTCTGTCCCCTTCCCCAGTAATTCCCTGCTCTAATGGCCAGTATGACCCTACAGACTTTGTTTCAAGATCTCACTAGGGGAGGCAGGAAGGAGGTGAGTGGCCTGGCTTGTTGGCCTTAGAACATAGAAACAGTAGTCCTGGGATTAAGTCCTTTGAATTTCTAGGGCCTAGAATTTTGGGGAGGTTTTGGTTGTTTTAGTCCAAATTTGTCAGATCATGGTTGAAAGCAGGTCATAAAACAGCAGTTTGTGAACTATGCAAGATTTTGTTTTGTTTTGTTTCAAGACAGGGTCTCTTGTGTAGACCAGGCTGGCCTTGAACTCACAGAGATCCACCTTGCTCTGCTGCCCAAGTGCTGGGACTAGAGGTGTGCACCACCACTACCCAGTGAACTAGAACTATGCAAATCTTTAAATGTCCTTACTTACAAGTGTTCATTAAGTAATCCATGGAGGGAGCTATTTTGGGAATTGGAGATATAGCTGAGGATAAAATAGTGAAAGGCCTGAACTCATGAAATTTACATTCTGGTTGGGGAGAAGAAATACTGCATTAAAAGATATGTAAATCCTAGTGAGGTGGTTCATCATGTGAAGGCAATTGCTATGTAAGTCTCAAGACCAAGTTTGAGTCCCAGAACCCGTGTAAAGGTGGAGGGAGAGTGCTAACACCACAAGTCATCTCTGACCTCCACATGCATGCTGTGACAGTTGTGTATTCACACACATAAAATAATAACGTTTTAAAAAGAAGTCTGAGTGCGATATATGGTGTGAAGGAAATGGCTGGGTGTAAAAGGTGGTTGCTGTAGACAAGAGTGGCCAGAAATGGCCTTGTTGAAGAGGTGAAAACTGAGCCTGATAAGCAGGAAAGATGAGTGACACTGGTTGTGGGAAGTCCAGGAAGTGAGACATTCTAAACCTAGCATTGCCGCATGCAGGGCAAGGACTGCTGCACAGTGAGGAGATGTATCATAGCTGTTGAGAGCCTGCTCTTTGCCAGATGCTTTGGTATAGCAGTGTGTCATATAACCATAACCTTCCCTTCCCTCATACCTCTTACTGTCTAGGCAGTGTGAGAATCAGAAGAGCTGAAGCCCTTGAAGAAACACCACCTGTAAAGATATCAGATCCTCCTTTTGAGGAAAGTTGGGGATAGGTCTGATCTGAGGTTTGATAAAGAGGATTGGGAACATTTATTTGTGTTGACGAACATATCTGGGCATACGAATGATAATATACACATGTGGAAGTCAGGACAATTTATGGGAATTTGTTCTTCCACTAATTGGGTATCAAGGATTAAACTCAGGTTGTTGGGCTTGGTAGCATGCATTTAACCTGTTGAGCTATTTTCCTGTCACAGATAAGGACATATATAGCTGCCACTAAGAAAAAAGAACTAGGGACTGAAGAGATGGCTCAACAGTTAAGATCACTGGCTGTTCTTCCAGAGGACCTGGGTTCAGTTCTCAGTACCCACATGACAGATCACTATTATCTCTGCTTCTGATTCCAGAGAATCCGACACCCTCCTATGACGTTTTCAGGTATTAGACACATGGTACATATACACAGAAGCAAAACACATACAATGAAAATAAACTAAGTCCTTAAAAAGAAAACTAGAATCAAGCAAACAGTTCTGTTACAGCCATATCTGCTGTGCCCTTGTATGCTTGATAAACTAACTTTTTCTCTTAAATATATATCTATCTATTTTAGATATATGAGTTCCCTATCTGCATGTACACCTGCATGCTAGAAGAGGGCATCAGATCACTTTATAGAAGGTTGTGAGCTACCATGTGAATGCTGGGATTGAACTCAGGACCTCTAGAAGAACTGCCAGTCCTCTTAACCACTGAGCCATCTCTCCAGCCCTCTTTTTTTTTCTCTTTAAAATAAAACAAAAACAGGTGGATCTAGTTGTTCATGTTGAAATTTCAGGGCTTGGGAGGCAGAGGAAGAAAGTTCATCATATTGAGTTAAGGGGCAACATTGGCCTACATGAGTTCCAGGCCAGCCAGGGCCACATAGCAGGACCTAATCCATTCCACCTCTCCCCTCCCCCTGAAAAAAATGTTATTGTGGGGCATATGCCTGTCATCCCAGCACTCAGGAGGCATGAAGATCTCTAGTTCTAAGCCATCTCAGCTATGTAGCAAGATCCTGGCTCCAGGGAAAAAAGACTGCATCTTCAGGAGAGGAAAAAAAACAGATGACAAGAGAGTCTGAGATATCCACAAAGGTGACAGTTTATTTTATAGGAGGACAAGGGAGTAGGGAACATTCTGTGAGAAGAAGGATAACAAAACAAAACATGAGTTTTTGGTATAGGAAGAGAAATGCAACTTCCTTTTACTCCAGGGTTTCCCAGAGTCCCCACATTGCACTTAGCTTCCAATGGCTCTGCTTGGCTTCTCTCCCCTTTGTATCCCCAACGGTATACTTTTTAGTGAGGCAATGGTATACTTTTTTATGTGTACATATTTGAGAAGTTTCTGAAAACAATAGTTCTTACAAAAGAGACGGGATTCTTTTGCTTTTGACAGGCACCTGATTGATAACTAGCCTATTACTGTGTTTATAAAATGTGTGTTCCTCAAAGGCCTAAGTCACAGACTATAAAAGAGCTAGGAATGGATGGGGAGACTAATAGTACCCAGAGATCTGGTGTTAAAAGATATTCCTTAAGCCTAATTTCTGGGCATCAATGGGGAACTTCTAGTAGGCTTCAACATCTTTAAAGAGCAAGAGGTCTGAAAGCATAGTACCTGGACCTTGCATATCCTACACAGTCATGAGTAGTGACTTCCCTTCTGTCTAAATTCATTTTTCTATCTGTAAAAGGAGACTAATTATGTCTTACAAATGTATGTGACCTTTATGTGTTATATATGTGTGTTGATAGGGATTAAATCCCAGACTTTCACATTTTACAGGCAAGTACACTGTCATTGAGTTACAGCCCCCTCCTCTAAGCCTTACATATATTTTTAAAAATAGATCCCAAGCACTTGAGGCTAAAGGAGGCAGATCTCAACTTCAAGGCCAGCCTGGGTTCCATAGAGAGAACCTGTCTCAAACGAACTGCAAAGATAGATGTCTGGGATCTAGGTGAACTCACCTCTGAAGAACTGTTTGCAGGGCCTGCAAGGGCCAGGGTATGATCCAAGAGAGGAAGGCTTCCGGTTAACTGTCTTCCTGTACATTGTTTCATCTCAGTCTTCTCATGGTTTCACTGAAGAAGAAGATGAATTACTTGCCAAAAGTCATAGTAGTGTCAGTGGGAGAGCTGGGAATTGAACCAGGTCACCTGACCTACCCAGTTCTGTTTCTAAATGAAGAGAGTTCACGGAGCTGGACAGAGCTGGTGCACGCCTTTAATTTCAGCACTCAGGAGAAAGGCAGGTGGATCTCTGAATTCCAGCCCAGCCTGGTCTATAGAGTGAGTTCCAAGACAGGGCTACACAGAGAAACCTGAGTGTGAATGCTGACTAAGTACTTGTCCTGTCTATGGACCCTTTCTCACTTTTGGAGGTCAGGGAAGAAACCTGGGGAAAACTTTCTCTAGTATCCCTCAGCTGTTTGTTTGGTTCCATTTTTCACCTCTGGGGTTGGTAGGTACTTCCCAAGAAGCTATACATTCTAAATCTGGCCAGATACCAGCATTGTTCCTAAGTATCTAGAGGCCCTCTCTCCTGACTTTCCTTAAAAGCAAGAAGATTCAGGTTTGGCCACGTGAGGACAGAGAGACTAGAACAGCAGTGAATGTTGTTTTATATTTAAGTAGCCAGGACTGTTTTAAGTTTTAAGTAGTAAAAAAAAAAAAAATCCAGTTCAAACAGGGCTAAGGAGTATATTTATTGGCCTGTTGAACTGAAAAGTCTAGTCCAGTAAGGAGACTTCAGGCTCTGTCCCTTGGGTCATCTCCTTCCTTCACCTCTTTGAGGATGCTCCATCTATGTTGGCTTAATTCAAAAAGCAGGTGAGCTACAAGGTAGCAGATGTAGTAACTAAAAAACTAAAGCTAGTTTCCTCAGTAGTTACAGTGAAAGTTCCAAGAAAACTCTCCTTGTTTCATGCTTTATCCCATGTCTACTTCTGCAGCCAAGAAGGAGGGTTCATTCTTAAAAGGGAATTCATTGTTAGAACCAGAAGATAGAATGGCTCTTTGACAGATAAACCCATCATGGTAAGATGGTACTTCCATAGGACAGTTGGTGCTATTGCCTTATTCGGGTACTGTCTCATTTCACACAAAGAGGTGGGATTCGGGGACACAGGCCAAGGGTCTCTGCACTTCGATGGAAAGGGGCCATCCATTTATTTTCATGAGTTACCATCTCCATCCAGTATTCAGCATCCTTCTGTCCTGATCTCACGCTCTCACCCTCTATCCCCCCTCCCTTTCCTCTCTCGCCGTCTTTCCCCCTCTCTCCACTTCTCTCTCCTTCCCTCCATCCCTGTTTGTGAGTATGTAGATGCACATTTATGTGGGTAGCTGCAAGTGTGTGTGTGAGCCATGATAGGAATTATGAGGTCTGAGTACAACTTTGGGTATTGGCCCTTGCCTGCTACCTTGTTTAGATAGGGTTGCCTCTTATTCACCACTTGATATAACTGGTCTATGAGCTTCTAGGGGTTCTCCTGTCTCCACCTCTCACCCTGATGTAGGAGCACTGCAGACAAGAGTTCTCACACCTGACTTTACCTGAATTGTAGCAATCTAAACTCAAACTTCCAGCTTGTATGGTATGTGTTTTACCCCCTGAACTATCTCCCTAGCCTAAGATTACTACTTTGAGATAGCTGTGTAGCCCTGACTGGCTTCAAACTTGCTGGGTAGCCCAAACTGGCTCTAAACTCATGGAAGTCCTCATATCATTTTTCTCTTCTTTATTTTAAAAATTTATGTGTGAGAGTGTTTTGCCTGTGTATATGTATGTGTAGTATATGTACAAGTATTTGCAGAGAACCAAAGAGGGCATTGGATTTCCTGGAACTAGAGTTACAGCTGGTTGTGAGGTGTCATATGAGTGATAGGAACCAAACCCAAGTCCTCTACAAGAGCAGCAAGTGCTCTTAATCACAGTGCTCTTTCTCCAGTCCCATTAGGGATAGCTTATTTATTTTTGAGACAGAATCTTACTAAGTACCTCTGGATGACCTAGAACTTGCTGCATAGATCAGACTGTTCTCAATTCATGGAGATCTTTTAAAACAAAATTATTTTGAATTACATTTTACTAAGTGTGTGTTTGTACACATGTGCCATGGTGTGTATGTGTGTGGAGGTCAGAAAAACAGCTTGGAGTTGTTTGAGTTGTTTCTATCATGTTGGTTCTGGGAATCAAACACAGGTCTTTGGGTTTAACTAAGGGATGGTTTTCCATAGTTTGGTCTTATGGGTGGATTTGTGGAAACCCCAGTTCCACTGCAGACCATTAGAGCCCGCTCCACCGGTGTCCTCCCTACTGGTTATGTCCCTTGAGCATCTGGGTGGCTTGAAGAGGGCCTGGGGAGGAATTTTTAGTTGGCTTTTGGTCTATTTCCAGTCTGTTTCAAGGACTACAGCCACAATGTTTTGGGATTTTGTTGTTCTGTGTTGTAGTTCACAGTTGCTGTTTTAATGTGAATTAGTCTCCAACATTTAAAAATAGGGAATTTTTTTTCAAAGCCAGATTTCCTCTTCCAGTTTAAAAAAAATTAAAAGAATTAATATGAATCTGTTCCCACATGGCAACAGTTGATTAGAGGGGAATAGTGTATTCTGCCTTTAAACCGGCTGTGTACTGTGCAACTCAGTATAGTCCCCAGTGACCAGCTCTGTTGAAAGCCTAGCCTGGTGAGCACCACATTTGAGATCTTATGCTGTCCCAGAGCTTTGCTGGAAGAAGCTGAATTGATGTTTATTCAGCAGCTTATTGGTGATATAGTGTTGTTGCTTAGGAAAAGTAACAACCTAGTAAAAGAATTAATATGGAAATATGCGCCATTTTTGCCTGACAATTTGGTTGTCTTTCTGCTGTGAATGCTTTTGGCATATCCTGAAATAGTAACATGGTCTGGTATCACATGAGCTGTCACCCAGTGGAGGAACCACTCCCATTCCCAAGGGATGTCCACCCAGCCTCTACTTGATCACTTCTAACAGCCAGGGACTTCTTACCTCCTCACATGGGGCCTGCTCTATCCTTGGACAGCTCCATTATATAGAAGTCTTATGTTGAAGCAGCTGCTGCCTCCCTGGGACCTAAAGCCACAGAATGCTGGAGCAGGGAGGGCAAGTGCTGCTTCCAGGCACAGAGCTGCTACTCATCCACCCTCATCTAGGGTGGCACAGTGCTCTCTCACTGTGAATAAGTAGAAAGCATCCTCAGTTCTGTTTTTGTTTTGGTTGATTTTGTTTTTTCAAGACAGATGTTCTCTGTGTAGTTCTGGCTGTCCTGGAACTCATTCTATAAGACCAGGCTGGCCTTGAACTCAGTAATCCACCTGCCTCTGCCTCTGCCTCCTGAGTGCTGGGATTAAAGGCTGAAATTATTCTTTTTTTTTTTTTTTTTTTCGGAGCTGGGGATCGAACCCAGGGCCTTGCGCTTCCTAGGCAAGCGCCCTACCACTGAGCTAAATCCCCAACCCCGAAATTATTCTTTTAAGTGGGAGTGTACATTTACTTATATCTAATGAAATGGTATTTTAGAGTATTAGTTATTCCCATCTCCTGGGAGTAACCCATCTCAACAGCCTGGAGTTCATCCTTCCACACCTGAAATACTAGTGGTGTGTTATACATGGTTCTATGCAGCTTTCTTTTACAGGTCCTCACTTTGTATCTTGGTTGACCTAGAACTCATAGCAATTCTCCTGCATTAGCCTTCTGGGGGATAGGATTACAGACAGTCACTATTAGTGAATTTTATGCTGTCCCTCTTCACTAGATACACTTTTTGCTCCTCCTTGCTTATTAGCATCTGCCTCAGTTTATTAGTTATGCCCCATTGATGGATATTGCCATTAAACCAGGTATGGTGATGCACGACTGTAATCTCAGCATTTAGGAGTCTAAGGCAAGGAAGATTGTAACTTCAGACTATTATCCTGGACCACATAACAAGACTCTTTGTAGGGTTGGGGATTTAGCTCAGTGGTAGAGCACTTGCTAGGCCCTGGGTTTGGTCCTCAGCTCCAAAAAAA
This sequence comes from Rattus rattus, assembly GCF_011064425.1. Taxonomy (NCBI): domain Eukaryota; kingdom Metazoa; phylum Chordata; class Mammalia; order Rodentia; family Muridae; genus Rattus; species Rattus rattus. The sequence continues at coordinate 167,571,100 of NC_046155.1, forward strand.
AAAGAAAACTTGTATATAACAAGACTCTTTGTCTTGGTTGGAGTGGTTAAGAGTGCATACTACACATTCAGAGGAGGTCACCTGAATTCTGTTCCTAGCACCAACATCAGATGGCTTAAGGCTCTATCTTTAGGGTATCTGAAGCCTTTGGGCACCTCAGGTACCTGCATATGCATGTAGTGTGCACATGTTCACACTCAAGTAAGACAAGTGAGCACACAGAGAAAGTTAAAAGAAAACATAACAAGGCAGGCTTTTGTAAAAACCCTATCTTGACCCCTACCTCACTCCATCCCATTGTTTTTGGTTATGTTTTTGCTCTAAGACAGATCCTCACCATGTAGTCCTGTGTGGCCTAGAACTTAATATATAGACCAGGCTTGCTTCAAATACACAAAGATCCACAAATCTTTCAAAGATTCAGAATCACAGAGATTCACCTGTTTCTGCTTCTGAGTGCTGAAATTAAAGGTATGTGTTCCTATAGCTGGCTGATTTTATTTTTAAAGTATATTCTGGACCAGCAAGATAACTCAGTGGGTAAAGATGCTTACCACCAAGCCTCAATTCTCTGGGATCCACATGGTGGAAAAGGAGAACCAGCTTTCACAATTGTCCTCTGACCTCCACATGTGCTCTGTGAAATGTACATATACAGACATTTACACAAAAAGTAAATAAAATTAATAATTTTTTAAATGAGTGAGGTACTGTTAGGCTCAAGTGACTATGTGACTTACATTTTGGTGAGAACAATGAACATACAATATGTAACATGAATATGGTGTCATTTTCTATAGAAATAAGAGCACTAATACAATTGTGTGATCATGGGAGAGTATCAGGGATATTGTCTCTGAGGAAGTGATATTGTGCTGAGACCCAACTAACTTGGGAGCTAGCCTATAACAGGGTAATATGAGTCATGCCCTAAAGCCTGGACTTGACAGGTCCGATATACAGTAGGTCTGTGTATAGAGTTCTTGGTTCTTACACAGCCTGGGGAAATTGAACAGAAGGCACCGGTTGCAAGAGATGCAGATGGGGAAATGTTGGGTGGATACTTGAAGCTCCAGACACTTGAGAAAGGTGTCAGAGGAGTGTCTAGAAACAAGTCAATTGAAAAACAACTAGACCTACTGTTTGCCCACTTCAAACAACTTCTGGATAGGCCCTGCTTAAGAAGAATTGGACATTTTCTTGTTTGGGTGTCTGCTTTTTAATCTGTCCCATTCCCTTCAAGTTGGCACTCTGTAGGCTCTTTGATAACAATTTGGTCTCCTGAAAAATCAAGGGGACTTCAACCTCAGAGTCTGGGCCTGAAGCTGACTTCAAGGACTAAAGAGGAAAACTGTGAGGGGTTTACCTCACAGTAGAGAGGTAGAGTCTTAGAGCTCAGAGCCCAGCCTCTTCCAGAGCAGCAGAGCTAAGCCTCTTCTAGAGCAGCAGAGCTGGGTTGAGGGCATGAGATCCCTTTATGATGGTGATCTTTAAACAGGCTTGTCCATGTTCATGCCCTGGGCTCATATTTACCAGATAGTTTGTGACTAGATAGTTAACTGCTGTCAACATCTGCTGTCTGCATACCTGGGATCTCTACTGGGGTCACTGGTCCACCTAACACTCTTGAGCTGTTTTGTTTTGTTTTGCTTTGCTTTGTTTTTCCGGAGCTGAGGACTGAACCCAGGGCCTTGCGCTTGCTAGGCAAGCGCTCTACCACTAAGCTAAATCCCCAACCCTGAATTGTAAGTTTTAATTTGAAGTAATTAAGGAGCCCTAAGGTTTTTTCTGCTGGTGAACAGTCACTGTCCAGCTCTAAGAGGAGGCAGCATGAGACTAGCAAGGTCAGAGATTATCTTCCAAGTTATATGTCTGCTTTGTCATGTCACCTTGAGCCAAACCTTCCTTCCTTCAGATCTTTTCCCAGATATACATCATCTCTTCCTTCTTGTTTCTGAACACCATTTTGACGTAATCTTTGATTTGTCTTGAAGGGGTGTCAATCATGCCTGTTCCCCGAGTCCTCAGTTGGAGAGGAGCTGGTTTAGTATCTGCTGCGGACTTTTCCCAGAGACTTAGAGCAAACTCCATAAACTATGAACAGGGCCCTCATTCCATAATTTATCCATGACAGATTCAACCCCTACAACCCTTCTGATCCCTTTGCTTTCTTTTCCAGGAGCCTGGAGAGGTGTGGCTGGACCAAGACCTCCCCTGATGTAAGCAGGCTCCCTCCTCCCCCCACCACCCGTTGCCACCACGCCAGGGGACATCCTCAAGCCCTGGCCCTTAGGGGAGAGGTAACAGGAGCCCAGAGCCGAGACCATGTGACGGCGCTGGCCCTTGCCACCGCCGTCCCCCAACCCTGGCCCCAGGCCTGGCACCATGATGTTCCGAGACCAAGTGGGCATCCTCGCTAGCTGGTTCAAGGGCTGGAATGAGTGTGAGCAGACAGTGGCCCTGCTGTCACTTCTGAAGCGGGTCACCCGTACCCAAGCCCGCTTTCTGCAGCTCTGCCTGGAGCACTCACTGGCGGACTGCAATGATATCCACCTGCTGGAGTCAGAGGCCAACAGTGCTGGTGAGTCTCTGCCCCTAGAGATGGGAGTACGGTGGGGAGAGCAAGAGCAGGTGCCAGGTGCCACAGAGGCCAACCAACATTGGAGCTGAGAAATGTATATTCTGTGCTTGTCTGGTCTCCTGGGACTGTGTTGTTGTCAGCTGTCCTCAGGTGTGAAATGGGGACTCCCAGAGGAGGGCAATATAAACTGGAAACTGCCTACATAGAGGAAGGATGTTGGCTAGCTTATTTGAGCTGCTGAAAGGAACAGCCTAGTAAACCATGAAGTGAGTCAGTGGAAGGTGAGCAATGATTTGTTTTCCTAGCTCTAGGACACCAAAGCTAGCAGAAGCGCTCAGAAGTCTTCCATAACCCACAGGGTTAGAGGTTTCACTTCTAAAAGTAGATTGGTCTCAGGCCACAAACAGCTTCAAGAGAGTTCTTAATGTAAATGTAGTCCTTCGTGTCAGTTCTTTAATAACCTACTAGAGAGGTACTCTGTCTCCTGAAGCTGACATTGGGATAGGTGAGCCAGACAGACATCCTTAGAACCTGTCCTTATAGTCGTCAGTCCAAAGAACTGTTTCAAAGGCTACTGCTAAAAGCATAAGGGCCTTCTAGCCTTGACACAGCTAGTTGGGTGTGGAGCTGGTGATCTCAGTGACATGGATAGGAGATGGAAGTCAGAGAAGCAGAAGAGTTGTGAATAACCAAAAGCTAGCAGAGAAGGGGACCGAGAGACTCCTTGCAGAGTCAACTTTGTTCTTTCTATCTTTATCTTCATAACAGCAGTTTTCATGAAGCCCTTGCAAGCCAGACGTCCCTTAGCTTGTGTCAAGTCCTTAGGTGGCTCTTGAGTCACAGTGCCTAGACTGAAGTAACAGTCGTTAAAGATGATTAATTCTACCAATGTTTAGGATGCTTATGAGGAGCCAGGAAGTTCATGCAGGTGGAGTTCTTCCCACAGTGCCTGATAAGCAGTAAATATTCAGTAACTGTCGATTGTTTTTATTGTCAGTCCTACTTAACACTCCTCAGAACTACCTTATAAAATTAGTACTGTTACCATCACTGCTTTACAGGTGAGGGCTCCAGCGTGGGTTTCTAAGATTGGGATTTGGGGAACCACAGAGCTACCTGGCCTCTGTTATCTCTCCCACTCATCATAGAAACGCCCTTTATTTCTTACAGAATTGGATGTAAAAGCTGCAAAAGCATCACACATAGCAGAAGATAGTTGCGTAGATTAGGAGTCCTGTTGACCTGATGGAAGGCAGACAGAAAAACAGTTAGAGCCCAGCTCAGGTACAGCAGGCTGAGGGCTCAGCCGTCTTCCACTTTTGCTAGCTTCCCCACCAAAGAAAAAGGCTCCCCTGCCCTGGCACCCAGGGATGGAGGTCTGTTTAATGAATGGCTCTGCCCACACTGGAGAGATGGGGTAGTGTTCTTTTGAGACAAGCCAATGTTTTACACAGCTTCATCACATTCTCTACGACTATGTCCTGAGCTCCAGCCTTATCTGTTTATCAGGTCAGCCATATGCTCTCCCTGTTAACTTATTAGAGCACTTTCGGGTTTTGCATTTGTTTTCAGAACTTCCAAGAAAAACTAATTGCTATAGAAGGCTAAAGGTGGGGTCTTCTTTCCTGATCTTCTGTGTTATAAGATGATCTGTACAATCTGAGTGCACATATTTTCTCTGAGCTTTGGCATTTTATTGGTTTTGGGTTGTTTGTTTTTTTGAGACAAGGTCCCATTTTGCAGTCCTGCCTGGCCTGGAACTCTCCATATAGACCAGGCTGTCTTCAAACTTTAGAGATCCATCTGCCTCTGCTTCTTCCTGGGTGCTGGGATAAAAGGTGTATACTTCCACACTTGGCCTTTATTTTTTTATATTTTGAGACAGGATCTCAGCCTACAGCCTATGCTAGTCTCAGACTTGTAGTGCAGTGACTTCTGCCTCTGCCTCTGCCTCTTAAGTCTGAGGTTACAGGCATGCGCAGTCGTGCTCAGTGGTGCTTTGTCTATTGCTGTCTAACCCTCACAGCACCTGTAAGGAAAGCCTGATTATAGATGGGGAAGCTGAGTGACTTGCTTTGAGTCACAGAATAGGATAAAGCAGTGCGTTTCAGCCTTCCTAATGCTGAAGCATTTTAACGTATGTATGGTGACCCCCAACCATAAAATCATTTTGCTATTATGAATCATAAATATCTGATAAACACAAAATCTGATACCCAACCCCAAAGGAGTCATGAACCAAAGGTTGAGAACTGCTGAGCTAAAGGCAGGGATCAATTTGCCCTTGGGAGTAGTTGAACACTAGCTCTGTCTACCGCTTGGTCCACTTGGTTTTGCACCTCCAAGCTATAGTAAATAAAGATCCTTTAAGCAGCTCTAGGATGAATCCCTAGACATCTCTGGAGCTCCTAGTCTGAAGGTGTGTTATTCTAAAGTGTTTGCTCTTACCACATTTTCTGTGAACAATATGCTATACAAAACATATACAGGCCCTTTCCAAACAGTTATATCAGCATATTGGGGAGGGCTCAGCAAGGACTGGAGGACTATTGTTCAAAGAATTGCATGATAGTGAATATATGATCCCTGTCACGTGTTGAAAAGTTTTCTATGAAGCTAATGGGTAGAGTGGTAAGGAAAACAGAATGAGGGGAGGGAGGGAGGCCATGGCTTATCCCATAGTAAGCAGGAAGGATGTCTGCCAGGGTTACAGCAGAGCATCACTTTCAGGAAAGTGCTCATGAATAAAGTCTATGGGGGCCTTGAATACTTCTTCCTAATGGATGTGAGGGCTTTAAGTCTAAAGAGGTGGCATTTCCTGTCACTTCCACCCTTACTTAGGTAGACTTCCTCAGTCATCTGCTTGTTCCTGCCTCTTGGAACTGGTGGCCTGGCTGTCTCTCCTGATACTTATTATTTCTGTCTGCTCATTTATGGTTCTTCATTCTTTTGTTTCCCACGCATGTATTATCACAATCTTAGGGACAGGGTCAGAAAAACTTAAAATCCAGATTCCCAACCCTCTCACCTCCCCAACCCCAGACACAATAAGTGAGAATCCTAAAGGGATGGGCCCAGATAGGGTTCTAGGTTCTTATAAATACCAGGCTCTGTGATACATATCCTTCTGGTCCATCTACTTGTCTTGGAGTTGCAGGCACATTGATCAAAGAAAGCCCTGGGAAAGGAAGGAGTTATTCATCTTAAGCTGACATCCATCCTGAAGGGACATCAAAGCAGGAGCTCCATACAGGAACCTGGGGGCAGGAACTGAAGCAGATATCACAGAGGAACACTGCTTACTGGTTCTTCATAGCTTGCTCTACCTACCTTCTTATATTTTTGGTTGTGAGCCTAGCCTTTAATGGCTGAGCCATCTCTCTAGCCCTCTACCTGCCTCCTTAATACCGCTCAGGATCACCTGCCTATCATGGTCTGGGCCCACCCACAGAAAAATTAATCAAGAAAATGTTTCACAGGCTTGCTTATGGGCCAGTCTTCTGGAAGTATTTTCTCAATTGACCTTCCTCTCAGGAAAATTCTAGCTTGTAATAGGTTGACAAAAATAACCAGGACAGAGAGGCCTGGAGTTCCCAGTTGTCATCACCCCTACTTCTCCTAGTTCTCTGCTGTTTAGAGCTCCAACAGCAATCCTGGCCTCCTTCCCTTTAGTGTGTCTTGAACTATAAGGGTGTTCCATGACTGATAGGAAATTGGGCCTAGACAGCCAAGATCTCTTCTCCCTCATCGTATGGCATCCTGGTCTGCAGTTCTTACATTTCTTCCTACATCTAGTCTTCTGAGTCAGTCTCCCAGTCTGGCAGATTTAAGTGTCTTCCTCTCTGGCCCCCTGAATTTGGGTGGAAAAACTGGGGTCAGAAGGGGCCATGGTGAGTGAATCACCAGAACTCATCCTCCGATACTCCCACCCTTCCCTTTCAGGCTCTACTAACATAGTTCATCAAACAAAAATGTGAACCCGTGTCTCTGAGCTGGGGTGAGGCAGAGAAGAGTATGTCTGAAGCCAAGCCCCAGCCCCTCTGATTAGTGCCAGAAGCCAACATGATTGTTGCAACGCTAAGCATATAAAAATGGGTTTGCTCTTATGATAGTCTCAAAGATATATTTGGCTCCTATGATTTGCCCAGGACCCAGGGTCATGACCTACTTTGCTTGGATCACCTGGCCAGTCCCAGAGCCATTATGCTAAGGAGGGCACTCACACAGTCTACTTTACCCTCTCTGTGTCCTCAGAGTCCAAATTTGCATCTCTGACAGTAGCAACTGCTGGTATCTTTGCATTGCTTGGTCCCCCAAACCCAGTCCACCCACTTCCAGAATTTTATCACTACAAATTATGCCTCTAACTTAAAAAGCAAACGTGTGTCTAGTTTTGGTAAATTATTCTGTAAATTTCCCCAGCCCTGTGGGAAATTTTAAGGGGAGTCCCAGATGTGCTGTGCTAAGTGAACCACTGGATTAAGAGCCTTGAGACAGTCTCAAGAAAGATTTCCACAGGAACAGTGGGGATACTATGTTCATGTGCCGAGCACTTCCTCATGCCAGGTGCTTTGCTCCCTGTTCTCTACAACCCTGTGACCTCGGAGCTTTGACAGCCATCATTACATAGACAAATGACCAAGATTCAGTGAATTTAAAGAACTGGTCCATGGTTACAATATACTGAGTCATGGAGACAGAGGTAGATTTTTTTTTTTTTTTAAACCCAGGCAGGTATTTCCTTTTGAACTTGCAGAATGCCTGCTATAACTTAAGGCAGGATGACTAAATGTTTGGGATCCCAGAGAGGGCACATTACACACATAGACACTACTACCTACCAACAGACCATCTGGGTTCAATTGTGCAGGTATTCATTAGGCCCCTACTGTGCCTTAAGTCTGGGCCAGAGTTTTCTGATCTGGGCAGGAAACTAGAAGTTCCATCCCCACCCATCATCTGCAGCCCCAGCTGGGCTCACCCCACGAGGCCTGAGGCTGTGCACATTCCTTGGACTCATTCCAGTGCTCATTGATGCTTCCCAGTCCTGGGAGGCCTGCCCGCCCTTCCTAACACCACCACTCAGACACATGAACACACATTTCCCCAGGGTAAGCCTTCATTGGTTCAGAATTACTCTCTCCTTTCTGGGCAATAGAACAAGGTCCTTCTTTGAGCCCAACCCTTGAGGCTATTCTGTCACGTCCCCTGGCAGTACCAGAGGAGAAGCTGCATCCCATAGCCCTGGGGTCCTGGCAGTACTCTGGGGGTGGGGGAAGGTTTAGACAAGGCTTCTCTCTGTCCTAGATGCCTCTAGCTTCACTGTAACGCCTAAACAACGGCAATTGAGAAGTCTAGATAGGCATGCAGGAGCAAGGGGAAAAACACCCCATCACTGAGCTACATCTTGCGCATTGACTACATGTAGACTGTTAATCCTTCACTGGACACCCTTGCCTAAATCTGAGCAGCCCACATCTCAGCAACCCTGTTCTTTTTTTTTTTTTTTTTTTTTTTTTTTTGGTTCTTTTTTTCAGAGCTGGGGACCGAACCAGGGCCTTGCGCTTCCTAGGCAAGCGCTCTACCACTGAGCTAAATCCCCAACCCCAACCCCTGTACTTCTTTAACAGACAGCTGGAATGCAAGGCCTTTGACTTTGTCCTTAATATTACTGTATTTATTAAGGATTAAAGGTTGGGACCAAGTCTAAAAAAGAAGTTATCAAAGAGTTAATGTGACTTCATGCCAATTGGAGATAGGATAGGGCAGAAAGGGCTTCCTGACTTGAAGAAGAACTTGCCCCACTTCACAATTTTATTTTATTTTAAAAATTAAATATTGTGGGGGTTGGAGATTTAGCTCAGTGGTAGAGCTCTTGCAAGGCTCTGGGTTCTGTCCTCAGCTCCAGGAAAAAAAACATTAAATGCCGTGTTGGTTGGAGGAAGAGCTCTGTGGACAAATGTGCTGGTTCAGATGAAGATAGATGAGGGAGGCAGTTTCCTGGCTTTGAGTGGCAGGTACAATGTGAGAAGAGTCAAGACTGAAAGACCGGAAGTTGGAAAATTACAGTGAAAGCTGGAGGGATGACTCAGTAAGCACTGACTGCTTTCCCAGAGGCTCAAGCCCATTCGCAGCACCCACATGTTGGCTCACAATTGTCTGACCTCCAGTACCTGGGGATCTGACACCCTCTTCTGGCCTGTACAGGCATTACATGCATGTAGGACACAGACACACATGCAGACAGACACCTATACACATAAAATAAAACAAAGGTAGAAAGTCATGGAGAAAGTTTTTCCCAGTTGTGAAAGCAGGACACCCAACTTAGGTCTCAGCTTTGTCACTTGCTAGTTCTGTCACTTCACTTTCCCAAGTCTTACTTGTATGTAGAAGTAATAAAATGGTTAAGCTAAGGTTGGACAGCACATACTTAGTATGTGCTCAGGAAGTTTCAGCCATCACTGCTGACCTCATGAGAAGTGCTTGCAGTACTGCTAGTTCTATTACTCTTGAGCTGGTGCTGTGGTCATAAAGTGAGTTGATGGCTTTGAGTGGATGAATTTCCTGGCACTCTAACAGGGGCTCTCCAAAAAAACAGAACAGACTTTCAGGTCAGGCCCCAGGAGTTCTGAGTTGTGTGATTCATTCCCAAAGCTACAGATTTAAGTAGAATTAGAAACTAATGTGAATTCCAGGCTACAGGATTAAGATAAAAGGTACAGAGGAGCAATTGCAAGTTTCTATGTCTCCATTCTGCACACATGTAGTCATGTGACTGCAGACACATATATATTAGATGTGTGCACTTTACCACTGAGCTCGATCCCCAGGGTATACTCCCTCTCATCCTTCTTCCCTTTCTCTCTCTCTTCCTTTGAGATATGCTCTTGCTAAGACTGCCTTTGAACTTATCCTGTAGCTCCTGCAGGCCTTGAACTTGAATAGGGATTATAGGCTTTCATCATCAGGCATGGCTGTATCTAGGTTTCTGAGGTCTAATATCATTCTGTTTCCTACTGGTTAGCCTGTATCTTTAGAATCTTTGTATATTGTTGAAAATGAAGAAACCACCATAAAGTATACTGACCACAATACTAATAATTAAAAAGTAAAAACAGTGTTTCCAGAGGACTGGCCTTAAACTGAATCCCACTTAGTTCCTAATAGCTGCGCTGAGTAGGAGTGATTCTGAGTTCCCTTGATATAGTAGAGCTGAAGCTTAATACAGTAGAGCACTTAGGAAGCTGAGGTGAGAATTTAGAGTTTAGAGCCAGTCTGAGATACCTAGTAAAACCCTATGTCAAAGAAAAGAAAAAACAATGTGGAGTTTACAGCTCGCCTTTAACAGCACATATACTAAAATTGTAAAAGTATAAAGAAAATTAACATTAGTTTTGTGTAGAAATGATGCTCAGATTAATGAAGTATTCCATATTGCTTTTGTGTGCCTTGTTAAAATAACCAAGCTGGGCTGGCAGATGGCTCAGATTGCAGGTGAGCCTGACATCCTAAATTGGATGCCTGGGACCCACATGGTGTTTGGGGAGAATTGGCTCTTATAAGTTGTGACCTCCATGAGTGGACTGTGAGACATAGACATGGACACACATGGACATATACTTACACAATCAATCTGGGTCTAGTGGTTCAGGCTTGAAATGGCAGCTAGTTAGTATACTGAGGCAAAAAGACCACCACTTCATTGCCTCTCTGGATTACAGAATGAGTTCATGGCTGGCCTGGGCCACTTTTAGTGAGGCCCTATCTTAAAATACAAAGTAAAAAGAAGGCCGAGGGCATTGGTCAGTGGTTGTGTTCCTTGAATGCATTCAAGGCCTCAGGCTCAGCCCACAGTTCTAAGGGTGGAGAGGAAGACAGGACTAATAACTTAGTATTTGGCTAGGAAAAACCCTTGAATCGCAGCCTCACTGTGGGAACTTGAATGAATACAGTGTAGTGAGCCCCAAGGAAGATGGGATGGTTCACTCATGCTGAGTCAGTGTCTGATGATGGGGTTCTTTTGGGGGGGGTGCGGTGGCATAGAAATGAAGTTGCTGTTGTACTGTGAGTTCTTAGATTTGAGTCTGGGTGCAGGCTGCCATAGTAAACTTCTGGTCAGAAACTTGAGTGTGGTTTAGAAAGATAAAACCACCAATATGGATGGGACAGATTGGAGGCAGAGAAACCAGTTTAGAAAACTGCAGCAACTGTTTATAGTTTTTTATTCCAAGCCATAATCCATTATTTTTAGCTTTTGCTCCTTCATTCATTTGAAAGATGGTTGTAAGCCATAGCAGTATGTCAGAAGACAATTTATAGGGAGCTGGTGTTTTGCAGAGTATACTGCCCAGAAATCAAATTCAGCTTGTCACACTCAGGAACAAGTGCCTTTTTTTTTTTTTTTTTTTTTTTTTTTAAGATTTATTTATTTATTTATTATAGATGAGTACACTGTAGCTGTCTTCAGACACACCAGAAGAGGGCATCAGATTCCATTACAGATGGTTGTGAGCCACCATGTGGTTGCTGGGATTTGAACTCAGGACCTCTGGAAGATCAGTCAGTGCTCTTAACCGCTGAGCCATCTCTCCAGCCCCCACAAGTGCCTTTCTTTACCCGATGGGCCAACTCACCAGCTCCACTCTACTTTTCTTCTTTTTTTTTTTTTTTTTTTTTTTTTTTTGAGCTGGGGACCGAACCCAGGGCCTTGCACTTGCTAGGCAAGTGCTCTACCACTGAGCCAAATCCCCAACCCCCACTCTACTTTTCTTATTAGTTCATTGAGTCTGAGGCCAATACTGTGAATCAGGTGCTATAATTTCCTCTCAAGTTTTACAGGTATTTTGGGAGAAGTTTTAAGGCGACCCTGAGCAAGAATCTGCCTCCAAAAGCAAACAAAGAAATCAGTATTCAATGACATTTAAGGTGACTTACCTGAAGTCTAACTGGTGAAGAATCTATACCATCTTATGCCAGAGAACAAACCTTTAACATGAATTCCAGCACCTTCTCCCTTTAGGCAAGAGGTTATTTGATGAGGAGAGGGAAATATTGATGATGGCCATAGGCAGGTAGCTACAGCAAAGAAACAGGCCTTCATGTTTCTTACTGGACTGGAGGTCACTGCAGGGTTTTGAGGACAGGAGTGATAAAATTAGAACTAGCAAGAATGACTTCAGAGGTGGGAACATGTGCTTGGTCTTAGCTCTGTGAGGGACATGGCCATGGGTAACAAATGGGAAAAGTAGAGAAGACTAGAGATGAGGGAGAAACCATGGGGCTTTGGGTTTCTGATAGTGTCTACTCACGCTCCTTATGTTCTTTCTTATTCCCACTGTAGCCATCGTCAGCCAGTGGCAACAGGAGTCCAAAGAGAAGGTGGTGTCCCTCCTGCTGTCCCATCTGCCCCTGCTCCAGCCAGGCAACACAGAGGCCAAGTCTGAGTACATGAGACTGCTGCAGAAAGTGCTGGCCTACTCCATCGAGAGCAATGCCTTCATTGAAGAGAGCCGCCAGCTCCTCTCGTATGCCCTCATCCACCCAGCCACCACGCTGGAGGACCGCAATGCACTAGCCCTCTGGCTGAGCCACCTAGAAGAGCGGCTAGCTAGTGGTTTCCGCACTCGGCCAGAGCCCTCCTACCATTCACGCCAGGGCTCAGATGAATGGGGCGGACCTGCAGAGCTGGCCCCTGGAGAGGCAGGGTCAGGCTGGCAGGACAAGCCACCCCGGGAAAACGGACACGTACCCTTCCACCCATCCAGCTCTGTGCCGCCGGCCATCAACAGTATTGGGAGCAATGCAAACACAGGTAAGGGCCATCTTCCTAGGTGGCCATATCTATTTGAAAATAAACTGGGCTGTCTTCTCTTGCTCTGTGGTCTTGGCAAATCCCATCACACCTCTTGGCCTCAGCTTTATATGAGAGGCAGTGCAGAGATTGTGAACTGACCTTCTTAGAGCTAAATCTGACCTGTGGTTGTGTCTTAGGAACTCACATTTGAGTTTGCTTGTTTAATTTTTTCAGGACGGGGTTTCTCTGTATAGCCCTGGATATCCTGGCACTCACTCTAGTTTGGGCTAGCCTCAAACTCAGAGATCTTCCTGTCTCAGCCTCCTGAGTGCTAGGATTAAAAGCTGTGTATCACTATGCCCAGCTTCCTTTTTAATTTTTATTTTATAAAAAAAAAAAAAATGGGTGTTTTTCTTCTAGGTACGCCAGTTTACCGTTTGGTTGTTGCCCTTAGAGGCCTGAAGAGGGTATCAGATCTCCTGGAACTGGAGTTAATGATACGGACAGTTGTGAGCTGCCATATGGCTGCTGGGAATTGAACCCAGGTCCTCTAATTTCAGAGTAGCCAGTGCTCTTAACCACTGAGCCATCTCTTATGCTCTTGATTTGTTTCTAAATTTATTATACAAAGTTTTAAGAATTGAATTTCTAGCTTCTCTTGAAAAGTCCAGGTATCTGGTGCTTCACAGGCTATATTCCCAGTGGCAGCCTGAGAAAAAGCTGCGTTGCCATACCTGTCCATGAGGCCCCATGACCCTCTTGGCATTTTAGTTAATGTGTGGGTGGATATTTTGCAAACTTGTCTGTACCACTTGCATGCATTGCCCAGAGGGGCCAAGAGAGGTTGTAGAATCCCCTGGAACAATAGTGGCAGGTAGGCCAGATGTGGTGGTGCACACACTTGGAGGCAGAGGCAGCCAGATCTCTGTGTTTGAGGCCAGCCTGGTCTACAGAGTGAGTTCCAGGACAGCCAGGGCTACACAGAGAAACCCTGTCTTGAAAAAAAAAAAAGTGGGGGTCAGGGAGGTGGCAGGTGATTGTGAACTACCATGTGGGTTCTGAACCCAAGTTTTCTGCGAGAGCAACAAGGGCTCTTAACCACTGAGGTATCTGTCTCTCCAGCACTCCCCGTCAACGTTTCTGATACCTGACTGGCTGCTAAGGATTTCTGAGTTCTCTTTAGCTCACTCGGGATTTTTGTCTCTGGTCTTTTTTTTTTTTTTTTTTTTTTTTTTTTTTGGTTCTTTTTTGGAGCTGGGGACCGACCCAGGGCCTTAAACTTCCTAGGGCAAGCACTCTACCACTGAGCTAAATCCCCAACCCCTTGTCTCTGGTCTTAGGTTCCACCATGAGAAGTATGTCTGTAATTTGATATAGCTGAGCATTAGTGCCAAGGCTCACTGCTGTACTATTACAGATACAGTCTCAGTTAAGCTTCTTAGACCATTAGGTCCATTTCACAGATGAGGACTTAGAGCTCAACTGAAACCACATAGTTGAGGTATCACATAGAACAAATAGTAGAACTGGCAAGGTTCAGGCCTGAGCAGTCTGAGCCAGAGTCACCTCTGACTAATGTTGTCCTGACCAGCTAAGCCCAGAGGCTGGGTAAAATAGGAGTTGGTATTGAGGTGCCTTTTTGAAATGTTAGCTGAGATGAGCAGTGTAAGACACTGGCTTTTCTAAGTCATAATGAGTAGCATGACTTGATTGAAGGTGAATGCTCGAAATTAGTCTTAGGTGGTCAGCCCCTTTCAGCAGGCTGTGGTTAAAGTAGGCCAGGGAAGATAGGGCATTTCCAGGGAACTCTAGCAACCCTAATTACTTTGGATTTGTTTTCTGGTTTTGGAGTACCACACTTCCTATACCAGGTTTGGAGGTTATATTAACAATGGTTGTTATGACTTAGTTCATTCTGGAGCAAAAGAGAAAAGAAAGAGCCATGCCATTTGGCAGGCACAGCATGATTGAAAGGCATGATGGTGTCCAGTAAGGGTCAGTGTGCAGGTCTATACATTCTGTGAGTGATGAATCATATTAGTGCATGCTAGGCTTAACTTGCACCCAATGAGGACTTCATACAGACAAAGAGACAGGCTCCTATCCAAGAGCACCGATTTTAGAGGTAGTAGAGTTAGGATTTGAACTCACATCTTAGGGGTACAATTTGGGGCTTTGAAGGATAAAATGAAACATTTGGACATCAGACAGTTGCAGGAAGCAGGAAACAATTAAAATATTTTTGAGTGGGAAGCAAAGATTGGCCTGGGAGGGCAGGCAGGGTGAGTTTGGTGTACTGCCAAGGACAGACCAGGATTTCTTGGAGAGTACAAGGCCGTGGATCTGCAGCCGACATTCCTGTTTTTATAATCCTCAGGCAGTGGCCAGCCTCCACCCCAGGTTCCTCAGGAACTGCATGGTCATTCTAGTCGGGGTAATTTCCTGCCCTCTCAGACTCACCAGCCCACTTCTTGGCTAAAAAGGGAGAATGGAGGTGGCCAAGCACACCAAGATAGGCACAAAGGCCTGTATTGATGGTTTTCCAGCCTTGGGGCCCAGAGTGCCATCTTCTTCCAAGAGGGGCAGAAGCCAGAGTCCACAGTGTCCAGAAACTTGGAAGGAACCTTGAGTAGAGAACTCAGTAGGATCCTGGGTAATAGTAGAGCCTGACCCTAGCAGTGTGCAGGGGGTCATTCAGAATCCTCTCTCTTGGATAACACTCTGGCTAGGAGCTTTAATATAGTCACAAATAGTAATGGGATGTGCTTTGGGGCCTGTACTAGGGTGGCCTCCTGGCTAGGGTGTCACTGAACACTGACAGGGACCTCAGCCTCACCATCAGAACAAGGCCTGTACTCTTTCTCTTCCTCCTCTCTCTTCCCTGTGGGAACTGGGGCAACGGAGTTCAGCTTCCTGGGCCTTGTCCTCACCTAACCAGGCTTTTTGGCTTTCTCTTTTTCTCTCTAGGCTGCCACGGGAACTTCTGGATTCCCTGTGTTGAGCTCACAGGCCCTCTTAGCGCTCATTTGTTCTTTATGAAACTCAGTTGGAAGGTTTCTGTGTGATGTATACTGCCCTGAGCCTGAGGTGCAAAAATGATTAGGCCATGTTGCTGTCCTTCATAAACCCACAAACCAGTACAAGAGACTGGTTAGCACAGAGAGGAACGAGTGCCTGGCTTTCAGGGGCCATAAGGAGGTGCTTGAATATGATGCAGAGGCAGAAGCAGTCTCTGGAAAGGAATGTTGAAGCAGTGATAGGATGGGGAAAAGGCAGCAGCAAGGTCTGGGTGTTTACTGCCTTACCTAGAGAACCAACTTGGAGCCCTTTGCTTACCCCAGAAATGGAATAGACAGACTGTGAACTGGGGAAGAGGGTATTGACTTCACCATGGGTTACAGGCCTCTTAGGTGGTCAGTTTGGATTCAGTCCAGGAAAAAATGGAGACATGAGTCCTAGTCACAGATGTTAAAGAAGCAGTTCATTTGCTAGGAATGATGGTGTATACCTATCCCAACACTTGGGAGGCTAAAGCAGGAGATCATGAGTTTGAGGTCAACCTGGGCTATATAGTGAGTGCCAGGCCACCATACCATAGCAGTACCCTGCCTCAAGATCTTTCTTCCCCCCAAAAGTAACAAGGGACTCAACGCACTTCGTTGGCTTATTTGTAAGTACTAAGGAAGCAACTTCATGGGCCATCCCCCTGTGATTGCTGAAAACATGATAATGTAGTATGTAGGTCAAAGAGGTTTAGTTAAATAAGCACGAGCATCTAGCTTGTGATTGGTGTTAAAAGAAAGATAGGGAATAACTGGAATGGTGGAGTAAAGGGCATTGACAAGGAGGAAGACCTAATGTACGCCTTGGAGGTAACAGTTAACTGAGGCTTGAGACTGCCAACCACTAAGATTGGTGAGTTGAGAATATGGGACTGGGTTCAGAGGTAGAGTATTTGTCTAGTATACAGGAGATCCTGGGTTCTTTCTGTCTTCACTACCATAGAAAAAGGGACAGGAAGAAGGTAAAGAAATACAGTGTTTGGGCTGGAGAGATGGCTCAATGGTTAAGAGCACTGACTGCTCTTCCAGAGGTTCTGAGTTCAATTCCCAGCAACCACATGGTGGCTCACAACCATCTGTAATGGGATCTGATGCCCTCTTCTGGTGTGTCTGAGACAGCGACAGTGTACTCATATATAATAAATAAATAAATAAGTCTTGTTAAAAAAGAAAGCAACAAAGAAGTATAGTGTAGGGGTTGGGGATTTAGCTCAGTGGTAGAGCGCTTGCCTAGGAAGCGCAAGGCCCTGGGTTCGGTCCCCAGCTCCGAAAAAAAGAACCAAAAAAAAAAGAAGTATAGTGTAATGATATGTAAAGTGAAGCCTTTGTGTCTGGCTTTGAGTGAAACGTTTCAGCAAAGCCTTTACTATGTTTGGGTTAATGAGTAGAGGCTGAGAAGTTGTTTTGAGACTGAACCTTGAAGAGATGTCTCCCTGAAAAGTCTGCATTTGGTATTACAATGAGAACTTGCAGCTGTGCAAACCTTGATCCTAAGATACTCCTGGCAAACTTGGAATTCTTACTTTTGATTATGGATAGCCATAATCAAAGATTTGTGTGGTTTGTCTGCTTGGGCAGCAAGGGCAAGATAACTTTGGTAGTTGGAACCTTTCCCAGCCCCAATTAGTTTTGTGTAATGATTGAGTAGAAGTAACTGGAGTAAGCTAGTCAGGGTGTCAGTCTTTTCCAAGAAGGCTAAATGCCTCTGTTCCTTCAGAAAATGAAGACTTAGCATCTTGGTGAACTTCTCTCTCTACTGTGGCACCTATGATCAGCATCAGCCATTAATAGAGCAGGTGCCAAAGTCCTTTGGTGTAAACTTGAGTGAACCAGGAGCAAGCATTTGGTGTTCAGAGCCAGGGTGGTCGCATATATCTTTAATCTCAGCACTTAAAAGACAGAAGCACAAGAATGCTTTGAGAGACCATTTCAAAAGAGGAGTGGGTTGGTTCCAGAGAAATGAGGATTAGAATGGTCTTGAGCCAAGAACCGGGCTGTAGGAGATGAGAGATCAGAGTTAACTAGGGGCCAGGGCTATCAGGTGTATAGAAGAGTTTGGATTTTTTATCATTGTGAAGAAAGCCACCAGGATCTAAAAACAGACCGAATTTGCACATTTGAAAGTGTTGTTTAGTTAAATGTGGTGGCACATGCCTGTAATTACAGAACACAAAGTGAACCAGTCTCAAAAAGCCCCGCCTCTAAAAGCCATCAGCACGGCTGCTGTAAGGCAAGGAGACTGTAAGTGGCAGGAATGAAGGGAAGACTCTAGTTAGGCATGAAAAGAATTCCAGCCACAGCTGCTGGGGCTTGGATGAGTATGAATACAGGAGTGGGGCAAGTCCATGGACCCCTGGCATCATGCTTGGAAGCTGGGTGTTTGGGTGGGAGGCTGAACAATATCTGTAGACAGTTCCCCTTGAAGTCCCTTGGCTCCTTCCTTCCCTTTCAAGGATTATAAGGATTGATCAGGCCATGGTCTTTTTTTATGCTCAGATCTTTCAACCTGACCTCTTGCTTTTCCTTCTCTGGCCAGGTCTCCCCTGCCAAATCCACCCTAGCCCACTGAAGCGCTCCATGTCACTCATCCCCACGAGCCCTCAGGCCCCTGGTGAGTGGCCGAGTCCAGAGGAGCTTGGGGCCCGGGCTGCTTTCACCACGCCCGACCACGCACCCCTCTCACCGCAGAGCAGTGTGGCTTCCTCTGGCAGTGAGCAGACGGAGGAGCAGGGCTCCAGCCGGAACACGTTCCAGGAGGATGGCAGCGGGATGAAAGGTGCTTCTGAGGACAGTGCCAGAAACCCTTCTCCGGGGCTTGGGCTGGGCCAGAAGGACAGAAAATTGCCTGTAGCTGCTACCTCAGGGAGGGGACAGATTTGAAGGTAATAGATAACCCTCATAGCCAGCCAGAGCTCAGATAATTGACAGATGAGATAAAGCATGGAGCCCATCCTGGCCACTCAGTAGGTCAGGCATCGTCTAAAAAGCAGATTCTGGCTCCAACCCACGGTAGTTTAGGTAGTCCAAAGGTACTGGTGGCTTATACCTGACTTCTGCCCACAGCCCCCTCTGGTCACCACTCTCCATCTCCTGACCTACCTTCCCTTCTTTTCCACAGATGTACCCTCGTGGCTCAAGAGCCTCCGCTTGCACAAGTATGCTGCTCTGTTTTCACAGATGAGCTATGAAGAGATGATGACCCTAACTGAGCAGCACCTAGAGTCGCAGGTAAATCTGAAACACCACTGGGCAGGTGTTGGACCAGCGCAAATGGGTGCTGTTCCTGTCATCAAGCCTCTTCTGTTCCTGGTCTCTGTTGGGTTACCCTTATGTTCCATAACTGTTTTCAGCTTCCTGTCTCCTCTGTCTTCATCATAGAATGTCACCAAAGGTGCCCGGCACAAGATAGCCCTGAGCATCCAGAAGCTACGTGAGAGACAGAGCGTCCTCAAGTCCCTAGAGAAGGTGAGGACCTGGTATCCTCATCTCCAGGACCCCGTGGTATGGACAAGTATCAGTCTTGCTAGTAGCTGCAATCTGACCTATGGCCCCAGCCATGGACATCTGGATTCTAGAGACCTTGAACAAGTTGTCATTAAAGGGCTCACTTGCTGCTGCCTGAGAGGCTCCCTCCCACCCTCTCTCCCTGTTTTCCCTCCGTGTCCTGGTCTGTGATCCCAGAATGTCTCCATCTTTTACCAGTAGACCTGAGTGGGTGAGTTTGTGGATGAGTTGCAGGTGTGTAAGGAATGTCTTCATTGACTTTCTTCTCCACTCAATCCTGAGTCTGCTTCCATTTATCTTTCTTCTCTCTCTTCCTTGCTTCCTCCTTCGCGTTTTTCCTTCTCTTTAAATGTCTTAAACACTCTGCTTCTTCCCTGGAGGGAAAAGGGAGTCTTCTCTGGCTGATGAGCCAGAGCTGCTCTTCTGCCCTCTGTGCTAGAACCTTGCATACCATGTAGGCTTCTCTGAGCCTCATCACCTTGGGATCTGTGCCTGACCTAGCTCTGTCCTCCCTTGTAGGATGTGCTGGAAGGTGGCAATCTGCGGAATGCTCTGCAGGAACTGCAGCAGATCATCATCACTCCTATCAAGGCCTACAGTGTCCTTCAGGCCACCCCTACTGCCAAGGATGGGGGTCGGGGGGAGCCGCTGCTGCCAGGTGCTGAGCCTCCCCTCACCCACCCTGGATCAGACAAGGGCACTGAGGCCAAGGACCCTCCAGCTGCAGAGAACTATCCTCCTCCACCAGCTCCAGCCCCCTCTGATAGCAGTGAGCCAGCCCCAGCTCCCGTCGCCGACGGAGACATCCCCAGCCAGTTTACACGGGTGATGGGCAAAGGTAAGAGCAGCCAGTGTCTAGCCCAGAATCCTGAGGCAGAACATGAGGTAAAACCAAGCACCAGGGATCAAGTCCAAATTGGAGAAGGGGAGCAGTGCTTCTTTTCTTTTCTTTTTTTTTTTTTTTCCCCCCCAGAGCTGGGGACCGAACCCAGGGCCTTGCACTTGCTAGGCAAGTGCTCTGCCACTGAGCTAAATCCCCAACCCCGGGAGCAGTGCTTCTTATTAAAAACCCTAGAGGTGAACCTTGGGAGTAGGTGAGACGTGTAGTGTGACTAGGTCTCTTCCAACAGGCCTGTCTGAGCCGATGGTATTAGTCGTTGCCCTCTAAGCCAAGGAGTTGTGACTCATCTAGCCCACATTTCTTGTCCCTCTGTACCCACCAGGTAGTACTGGGAAGGCTGCAATGTGGCAGAGGGTATGTTGGAACTAAGCTCTGTCCTTTCCCATGTTCCTCAGTATGCACCCAGCTGCTGGTGTCCCGACCAGACGAGGAGAACATCACCAGTTACCTCCAGCTCATCGAAAAGTGCCTGACTCATGAGGTAGGAACTTTGCTAGGGCTCCTAAGAGGGAAAGAGGCTATTCCACCCCACTCAGAGCTCACCCAATGCACCAGGGCCCAGGTTCCAGCCCATTCTCTCCAGCATTGCCATCAAACGCTTCTTAGCTTTTGTACACACCCTGTGGGGAGTGGCCATCTCCTACCTGCTCATCCCTGCTCTTAGTGCCAATATTTGTTCAAGTTTCCCAACTCAAAAAAACACTCCTACTGGTTCAGGGTTTCTTGCCTCTTCCTCTTCTTGATCACAGGGAAAGATGACTATACTCAGTTACCACTGTGTGCCTGTCTCTCCCAGGCACCCACCTATAAGCATGGTCCTCAGTGTCCAGCATCTTCCTTTCCCCCTTTCCAGGCTTTCACAGAGACACAGAAGAAGCGGCTGCTGTCCTGGAAGCAGCAAGTGCTGAAACTCCTCCGGACATTCCCACGCAAAGCTGCTCTGGACATGCAGAGCTACCGGCAGCAGAAGGGGTAAGTGGGCAGCTCCCTAGGCAGACGGAGTTGGCATGTGGATGCCTAAAAGGGTGATTGCGTGTTCATGGAAAGAGAGCTTGACTTGTAGAAAGGCACTGCCATTTGATTACCCTTCAGAAGAATTTAAGGGATGGGGCCCTGAAGAGGGATAACAGGCTTTCAGTCCAGAGAGGCTTCTTTAGGGAAAATGTACCATGGCCATTGGCAGCCACAGTGGGTCTTTGGAGGGAGAGAAAAAGGAGCTTTTGCTTTTGAATCTGGAGAACAAAATGGGGTTCTGGCTGTAACAGATTTTCAGGGAGGTGGGCAGCTTTATGCTACATGCTCTAGCTTACATGCCTTAGGGCATAGAAGTAGGTAGAACCATGAAATTGCTCTGCAGCTGTTAGAGGGAGGGCCTGCAAGGTCACGACACAATACTTTGAGCACTTATGTGTGTGAGTACACCCATGCCATGGTGCACATGTGAAGGTCAAAGGACAACTTTTAGGAGTCAGTTTTCTCCTTATCCCATCTGGGTTCTAGGGGTCCAACTCAGGTCGTCAGTCTTGATGGCAAGCACCTTTACTTTCTGTTGAGCCACCGTATGCTTTTCTCTCAGCTCTCTGTCCCAGAGAGAAAGATACAAGGAGTGTTGCCTGACTTGTGGAATAGAGAGCAAAGAAAGGCAGCTAGCGAGTCTGATCCAACCATTAACAGTCCAAGTGTGCAAGGGCTGGGGCATCGTGTATCGAGAACTTGTCTACCGTGCATAAGGCCCTGGCTTCTGTCCCCAGCACCACATGGAAGCTGAGGTGACAAAAACCCAGCATGTCTGTCAAGTAAACTGTGCTCCTGTACCTTTGTCTCCTTACCTGTATACAGAAGGCTCTGAGGTCCCTTCTCACACCAGATTACACATTTCTTCACTGAAAAGTGACATTTGAAGAACTGCTTTGAAGGGTACAAGGAAACCTCACTGTACTCCCCCTCTCTACCTTGAGTCAGGAGGAAACAAATGTAGAATACAAGGACATGGTCAAGGGATCTTTGCTCAGAACAGATTGCTGTTTTGTCCTACCCACTGGAGTTGTGGGAAGGACAAGAGATACAGACCTGCCTAAGCTAATAACCTGTGCTCTGCTCTCTGACAGCTGGGCATTTGGCTCCAACTCGCTCCCCATAGCTGGCTCTGTGGGGATGGGTGTGGCCCGGCGGACCCAGCGGCAGTTCCCAATGCCTCCTCGGGCATTACCACCTGGCAGGATGGGCCTCCTGAGCCCTTCTGGCATTGGGGGTGTCTCTCCTCGACATGCCCTAACCAGCCCCAGTCTTGGGGGTCAGGGCCGACAGGTGAGCTGGCTGCTGTCCAGGTCCAGGTGCTTCTGGGGTTGAGGTGGCAGTACCTTGGGATGTATGTTTGGGCCTGGGCCTCTCCTATTCACCCTGACACTTTCTCCCCCTGTCCTGTGTAGAACCTGTGGTTTGCCAATCCTGGAGGCAGCAACAGCATGCCCAGCCAGAGCCGCAGCTCTGTGCAGCGCACCCACTCGCTCCCAGTTCACTCGTCACCCCAGGCTATTCTCATGTTCCCTCCAGGTGAGGTGCCTTGCCTCTGTCATTCAGCCTGGCCAACATCCTTAGTTGACTTTTGTCTGCTCTCCTGGATATCACATCCACTCTCCCCTCTGGATTTGTAGCAGGTCTCTCCAGGCTATGTGCCATATATATATGTGTGTGTGTGTGTGTGTGTGTGTGTGTGTGTGTGTGTGTGTGTGTGTGTGTGTGTGTGTGTGTATCACGATAGATAGATAGATAGATAGATAGAGAGATAGATAGATAGATAGATAGAGAGATGCATCTCCCTGCATCTTTAGAGAGGCATTTTCCTTGTATGTCTATTAAGTCTATTATCAGGGCTTTCTCCCCTTCGCTGAATATCTTAGCTCCCCTCTGTTTACATGTCTTTCCTTCCCTATGCCATGATCTCAAGTGTGGTATTGATCTGCACTATCTCTTTATAGGCTCACTTAAAACTTAGAAGGGTTTAAAATCTGAGGGGTCAGTGCAGGTTTTGTGGAAGAGTTGTAACCTGTCAGCACATCTGTGTTCCATCAGAGGCTGGTGACCACTGAAACTAATGACAACACCTCTTTTTTTTTTTTTTTTTTTTTTTTTTTTTTTTTTCTGGAGCTGGGGACCAACCCAGGGCCTTGCGCTTCCCTAGGCAAGCGCTCTACCACTGAGCTAAATCCCCAACCCGACAACACCTCTTAATGAGGTTTTGTGGTGAAAGGGTGGTAGAAGTGGGCTCACTCCCCTCTGCTCACATCACCCTGAAGGCCAGAGGTCAGGAGGGTTGAGAGATCAAAGAATATGCCAGCTCTGGGTCCCTGCTTGACTGGACAAGGTAGAGTGTGGCTTCTGGCTGTTGTACCCCTGCATGCTTGGACTAGGCATGACATACATCTGTGACAGGAAGCTGGCTTCAGTGAGCTGCTCTGAACAGACCTTAGATTTGGAGGTGACATAAATTCTTGCAGCCAGAAACTTTGTAACCAAGTGGAGTTAATGAATTGATGAAATACTCCAGGCCTCCATGTGTGGTCCCAGAGATCTTCTGTCTGTTCATCTTAGGGTGGGGCTTAGTGCACTATAAGGAGATAGATAGATAGATAGATAGATAGATAGATAGATAGATAGATAGATAGATGGTGTTGAGTGAATGAATGGGTGTGCCAGAGGTGCAAAAGGTGAGAACTGTTCTAACCAGTGTGCCAGTCCATTAGGCAGCCTTCCTACACTTGTTGGGTGGAGCCCTCCCTGATACTCATGAGAAAGGTGCTCAAGTGTTCTCACCTCACCAGTTACCCCTTAGCTATAGTGTTCAAGTTCAAAGCTTGTTTTTGAGAGAAATGGGTCTCCCTGGGACCTAACCTCAAGGTTAGGGTGGCTGGGATGAAAAATGAGGCTTGAGATAGGAGCTAGACCCTAGGAGTACAGCTCAAAAGCTCAGATGCCCTGAGGTGAGTCAAACACGTAGCAGTGCAGTACCTGAGTTCTCAAAGTGCAGGTGCTAAAGCGGAGGTCTTTGGGAAGTACTTTGAGGACAGGCTCTATAGCTGCTGTCCTGTTTTGTGCCACCTGTTCAGCCTGCTTGGATTGCTTCCTGTCTGCGGGAACAAGTCCAAGTAGGCACAGCAAGGGCTTTTCCACCAAGCATAGAGGGTGGACCATCAATCAGCAAGAAGCTTCCCAGTGTCTACCCAGATTGCCCAAGGCAACTTGGAGTCCCTATTCAAAATAGTCAAAGCCTATGTGTGGCCTCCAAGAACACTCCCTCGGCTTCACATCACTTCCTCGCTCTGAAAAGTCTGGCCTTTTCTGCATTGCTCAACCCCTACCTACTTTGTCTGTCTCCCTGTCTGCATTGTGACATCCCTAGGCCTGCCTTTGTCTCTTCTCTACTATGTCGTCTACCCCTTTGTGTGCATGCTTTCTAGCTCCTTATCTCTTGGCTCCAAACCCACACCAGCAATATCTTGGCTCCCAGCCCTTCCCTCTTTCCATTCTGGTTGGCCTTCCCCTCACCACCACCATTCTCTTCTCTCCCACTCAGACTGCCCGGTACCTGGGCCTGACCTGGAGATCAATCCTACCCTGGAGTCTCTGTGTCTGAGCATGACAGAACACGCCTTGGGTGGTGAGCATTTCCTCTTCCCCTGACCTAGCTCCCACCTACCCAACATCTCCAGCTCTGAACCCAGCAACTTGGAGCCATCCTGAGGGTCCCAAGGGGAGGTCAGACTCCAGGGAGGGCCCGCCTGGGATGACATGCTATGTGAGTGCCTTTGCTCAGGCCTCTCACCAGCTCCTGACCTTCCTCCCTTCCTCCCTTTCTTACCACAGATGGGACAGACAAAACCTCCACCATCTGACGGGACCCACAGCCCAGCGCACCCATAGGCTCCCTGGGCGGCGGGCGGGGGCCATCCCCCAACAGGCTTCTCCTCGGCAGCGAGAGGGTGGGCTGGCGCAGCTATACATTCTGATATTTTTCTACTCATCCTCTTAACTTTTGTTTAACATTGGCACACGCCTTGCTCACTCCCAGGCCCATTGAGGGATCTCAGCTGAGGCCAGGGACAGAGAAGGCAGCCAGAGGCAAGGACTAGCCAGACTGCCTGCCCCTTCCCTCCCAAATCCCCTACTGGCCCCCTCCTACCCCTGCCTCCTTCAGACTGCTGACACCTGTCCTTCCCCAAGAGAGCAGACTTCCTCAGAGACAAACTGACAGCCACCTTGTGCAGCCTGCCCTTCAGACACATGACAGTGGGGGAATGAGCAGTGTGGAGCCCATCTCCCTTACCCCCAACCCTTCATCATTCCTACCATTTCCCAGGACAGGCACCACCTTCCTCTTTTTTTTTTTTTTTTTTTTTCTTGCCCTGTTTATCAGAGGTTCTCTACAATTAATTTCTTAGGCCTATTTAAGATACATATTTATATAGTTCTTAACGGTTTTTCTCTGATCATTCCCTGTCATTTTTAGAATCCCCAGGCCTCTCTCTGAGCCAGGACAGTGGCAGGGGGAGCCTGAACTTTATGAGGAGAGGGCAGAGCCCCCTCCTGCAGACCCCCTGCCCTTCCCCATCCCAGCCCCGGCTCCCAGATGCAGAGGTTGAAGGTGGGCAGCCCCAGGCCCACAGTGAGGTCAGGAAGTCTGTTGCCTTAATGTCCCTTTCCCCCACCAACATAACCCTTCTCTGTTCCCCAGGTCTATTGGCAAGACTTGTGGGTAGGAACCAGGGAAGGAGGGTTGTTGGGTTTTTGTTTCCTTGCCTACCCTCTCTTTCTGTCAGCCTTTCCTACCCCCATTATGTCATGACCTCATGTAAGTGGAACACTATTATCATAACCCAGAGGTGCAGCCCAGCCTGAGTCACATAAACCCTCTACTCCCTGTTCTTGATGAGGGCTGGTGCTGGGGCCCAGGTGGAGGGAGGGAATTAGGGATTCAGGCTGTGGGGAAGCCAGGGTCCCCTATTCCAAACTCCTCTTTCCCCCTCAACCTATACCCTCATTGGGACATTCTCAAGCTTTTCACACGAAAAGGAAAAAAATGTTATTTTTAGATACATTTTATGAATAACTTTTGTTATGAATATGGCTGGTAACCATTGTGTATGTTATTAAAGATACAAAATGTTGGGAAAAAAACAAAACCAAAAAAAAAAAAAAAAAAAAAAAGGAAAAAAGGAAAAAAAGAAAGCCTTCCCTGCACTATCAGCCCATCCCCCCAGACCTTGCCCCTGCCTCCTGGGCTGTGGACCTCCCCTGCTTTGAGCCCAGGGAGGGAAAAGAAGCCAGGGGGTAGTGTGGCCCTGGGGACCTGCCTGTGGTCCCCACCACCTCTCCCAGTGCCGGGCTGGGCGGGGTGTCAGGTGTATTTATGTACCTCTTGCACACTCATCAACCTATGCAAGTCCCCACCCCGGCCCTCCAGGTTTCTGTGCCTTTGCTCATTCCCCCTCTTGACTCCTAGGCTTCTCCGGCCCCTCCCACTAACAGTGGGAAGTGGGGTGAAAGGCCACCTGTTTGGAGTAAGCAGGGTGTCCCTCTCATGGGACCCTCACCCCCACAAGCCGGTCTAGTCTTGTCTTGTTCACTTCCCATCAGGGTTACTGACCCTGCCTGGCACTGGAAGGTGATGAGGGATATCCTCCCCAAGAGGGAGGTGAGAGCTTCCCACCCACCTGACAGCAGAGTGCAGGACGCAGGCGGCCCTACTCTGACAGGCAGGACCCTGACCCTCCCACCCTCATCCCCCTCTGTGGTTTCACCCTACCCTGCCCACCTCTGTCCCCAGCCCCACTGGCAGAATCAGCTTTGAGTAACTGTACATTTTTCTCGCTGTTGGAGAAGACTTATTTGTTGGAGTTTCAATTGTTAATGGTCTGGGCTTATTTTGGAAAACAAAAAAACAAAAACAAAAAACAAAAAAGACTCTAATTTTTCATTTATGATGCACTTCCTGGGAAATCCAATGGGGACTTGATTTTGTGCTTCAAGTGGAGAACCTTGAGCACTGGGGCGGGTGGGGGGGTGGGAGTGTGAAGATGACATGAAGGGGAACAGACGCTCTGGGAGATGAAGTCCAGAGAAGTTAGATTTATTAACAGCAAAGATTGAAGGGTAGGGACAAAGGGCTCACAAAACACAACTAGAAAAGTGCTTCCCTGCCCTAAGAATGGTGTCTGTGCTAACCTCATTAGAAGGTCTTGAGGCTCAGTCACTGTCACTGTCAGCCTCACTGGAATCAGAAGCTGCAGCTTCACTGCCATCTTCCTGAGCTGAGTGTTCACTACCACTGGGGAAGGGGCTGGCACTCCGGCTACGACTCCTGCTCTGGCTGCGGCTCCGCTGGCCACCACCATCACTGCCACTGTCCGAGTCATTATCACTGCCCCTGTGGGCCTGCCCTCTGTCTTCATCATCAGAGTCAGCATCATCTTCTGAATCAGCATCACTACCGAAAATCTCCTCTTTGTCCCGGGCAGCACGTGCTTCGTCCTCGCTGCTCTCATCCTCACCGCTGCCACTCTTGTCACTTGCCTCATCCCTGTCACCCTCCTCTCGATCACTCTCACTGCCAGAGCGCTCATCCTCGCTGCCTTCCTTTTCGCTGCTGCTGCCCTTCTCATGTTCCTCATCTGTGAGGAAGTAGGGACTGGTGAGATCCCATTGCCCACCCTCCCAGGGCTCCCAGGGCTCCCAGGATGTGACTAGTCCTTTACCTGAGCCTCCAGCTTCTTTCTCTTCAGCCTCCATCTCCTCCTCCTCCTCTTCCTCTGGTTCGTGGTTTTCCAACTGGGCCTTGCGTGCCTCCTGGAGTCAGCAAATTGGGAAGAAGATGGAAGACCTCTAACCCTGTCCTCACTTACTACACTCCCTTTGGGTATTCTGGGACAGTAGAGCTTACCTGGGCTTCTAATTCCTTCTCATTCATGTCACGGTGTTTGACAACAAGCAAGGCATTGGTACCCGACTGAACCCCAGCCTTGGCCCGACGCTTACTGAGACGGACCCTGCAGTGGACAATTGCAGAAGGGGAGTTAGGCTTCACTGGGACCAGTCTAACTTGACACCTAGTTCCCTATCAATAATCTGACCCACAGCATACCAGAAAACAAAGTATACATACAGTGAACGTGAAAGATGGTATTACGGGTTTGATTTACCCAACTTTTAAGTTTTTTGGGTTTTTCTTGTTTCAAGATTTTAAGTGAATGGATGTTTTGCATGTTGTGTGTATAGTACCCCAAGAAGCCACAGGAGGGCATCAGATTCTTTGGGCAAAACTGTCTAAGTGGGAACTGGGATATGAACTGGGGTCTTCTAGAAGAGTAGCCAGGGTTGGGGATTTAGCTCAGTGGTAGAGCGCTTGCCTAGCAAGTGCAAGGCCCTGGGTTCGGTCCCCAGCTCCGAGAAAAAGAAAAGAAAAAAAGAAAAGAAAAACATATCCTAGAAGAGTAGCCAGTAGTTATTTGGGTTTCTGGCTTTTAAATAGAAAAGCATTGGATTGCAGCTGAATTGTACTACTCACTAACGGTGTTGGTGTTGTCACTGTCTGTTTTCACATCTCCAGCCATATTGAACAGAAACTCAAACCACAGGCCCTAGGACAAGTTAGCTTTCAGCCCTCAAAAGAAAGGTTCTGGGTAACACTCTTGAAGTTTCTGTCAACTATTTAAAACCTGAAGGCCTGGAGGAGATGGTTCAGTTGGTAAAGTGCCATGGGGGAACAGGAAAGAATAACTTCACCCAAGTTATCCTCTAACCACCTCATGCATGCACACAAAATAAGAGCAACAAAGGAAAGCTGACTCAATCTCTGGCTCCAGTATGTACACACATGAACAGAAAAATGACTAGGTTTACATCCTACATTGTGTGAAAATTTTCTTTGTGGTTTATAGTACTAGGAACAGAGAGCCAAGTCCAGCCCACATTAATAAGCAGGGTCCTGCTGCTCTCTCAGATACATAAAACAAATATTTAGGTACAAATGCCTTCAGAGTAGTCATTCATGGTCTCAAAAAACAAAAACAAAAAAACCCACAACAGTGCTGAGTACCTGGTCTCTAGCTCATTGTAGTAAACACCATCACCCTCTCTGAAGATGAAGAAGTAGTTCTCCTCGTAGCCCTTACTGGCCTTGTTCTTCACATTCCAGTTATATTCTCGAGCAATCTTGTAGTCATACCTGGGAAGAAGGTACACAGTCAGCCCATTGGTTATAGAGGAGTAAAGGAAACATACTTCTGAATTCTAAAGCCTGACCCTGACCCTAACCCTAACTAACCCTAACGCACTTACACATCATCTGGTGCATAGTCCATCTCTTCCTCTTGGTCCCGCTTTCGTTTTTTTAGTGTCTCTTCCACAGGCAGAAAATAAGCCACAAACTGGTTCCCTTCCTCATCCATCATGCCCCTGGTTTGGGGGAAAAGAGAGTAAAGGTCAAAAGCAAAGTAACAAAGCTGGGTGTGGTGACACATGCCTATACATTCAACATTCCAGAGATTGAGGCAAGAGGAATGCAAGGAGCCTAGAGGTCAGCCTGGGCAACAGAACCATAACCTATGTCAAAAACACCCAAATACAGGAGAGGCAACAAGGAGCACATCAAGATAGAAAGCAGGACCGCTGACCTGATCATGGCCTGAGACATCATCTCTAATGCAGCTGCTCCACTTGTGTCCTTGGGGGCTGGGTCTGAATCAAAAATGACCTGAGCACATGGGTTGATCCACATCTGGGAAATAGAAAGATACTAAAGTTAGTAAGGACTGGACAGGCACAAGTGGCTGCCCCTGCCTCCCACCCTGAGTCTGACCTTAAAGTCTGGGAAGACAGGCATGACCTCCACTGGTGTCACTCGGGGCTTGCTGTAATGCTGGGAGATCTGATAGAAGAAAAAGGGTGAGAAGAGGAAGAACCTGAGCCATACTTCTGCCTCTATTCTAGTCCCCCAATTACCGATTTCTGGGCATCTTCAAAAGTCTTCTCAATGGCTGTGATCTGGCTGTCTCTGTCTTTGTATATTTCTTCCTCTGTGAACTGCTGTTTCACAGAAACCCCAATCCTAGCAGTGAAGAAGATAACATTAAGGGCCTCTGGACATTGCTAAAATCTTGCCCTTCCCACCCGTTACTTACTTGACCTCAGGCTTCTCATTGGAGATGCCATATCTGTTGAACTCAGTGGAAATATACTCTGTCTTACGCATCCACGGCACCACCTTCGCATGCTGCTGGGATCTGGAGAGGAAAACCAGGCACCTCAGGGTCCCATGCTTGGTAAAGCCCACCCAGTACCTATGGGGACCACCTCACCTCTTGGAGCTGGTGGGAGCCTGAATCTCCTCTTCCAAAAGCTTTTCATCAGCCGGATCCAGAAGAACTAGGGGGTGAGGGGCAGGAGGACCATGAGGAATACCCAGGCCTGGCCTTTGCTAGGCTAGAGCAGACCCTCCCTGTCTCCCCACACACCATTGGGATCAATGCGGTAGGTGTCAGGGTTGATGAGATCGATGGTGACCCCCAGATCTGGTTCAGTCAGGAGGTCATGTTTATGCTGTTTCTCCAAGGAAGTTGCTTTGTACTGAACAAACCTGGGTGGGAAAACATACCTGTTAATAGTTTTATGATCCAGGGTTGGGGATTTAGCTCAGTGGTAGAGCGCTTGCCTAGCAAGAGCAAGGCCCTAGCAAGGCCCTGGGTTCGGTCCTCAGCTCCGGGAAAAAAAAAAAAAAAAACAAAAAAAAACAAAAAACAAAAAAAATAGTTTTATGATCCACCCTCACATCCCAACATGCTTCCTTCCTAGATGCTAAACTTCTATGGAGAGGGAGTATAAGTGTCCAGCATTGGCAGCTTCTGAGTAAGAAGGGTATTGCATGCTGCTTTCTCTATTAGTAGTTACTGAGCACTTCCTATGTGCCAATCATAGGCAGGAAGAGGCAATGAAATAAGCAGTCCTTGCTTTCAATGAACTATTTTTAGTAGCTTATCCACTGAGTTCAGTCATACCTGTTCTGGTCGAAGGGGTAGGTGATGAATTTGGGGTCAAATGGGATGTCAGGAAGGCTGTTGCAGTACTTGACTCGGCAGACCACTCCAGACCTAAGAAAACAGTAGCTCAGAACTACGTCTCGCAGGCCTACAGAGAGGACTTCAGCAGTTAAGGAGGAGTACTTATCCTGCAGAGGACCCAAGTTTAGTTCCTAGCACCCATATCAGGCTGCTATACCTGTAACATCAGATCCAGGGGGACCTGACTGAGGCCTCTGCAGGCAGCTACACAAACATGCACATACTTACACATCTAATTAAAAATAATATAAGTGGCTGAAGTTAGTGGCACAGGCCTTTAATCCCTGCACTTGAGAGGCAGGCAGACCACTTGAGAATTTAAGCTAGTGATGGTTTACATAGTGAGCTCCAAACCAGTCAGGGATACAAAGTGAAACTCTTGTCTCAAAAGGAATAATAATGCCTGGCTGTGGTGGCACACACCTTTAACACCAGCCTTTGGAAGGCAGAGGCAGGTGGATCTCTGTGAGTTTGAGGCCAGCCTGGTCTACAGACAGGGCTACACAGAGGAAACCCTGTCTTGAAAAATCAAAAGAAAGAGTAGTACAAATTATAAAAACAGCCTCGGGCTGACAAGATGGCTCAGCAGGTAAAAGCACCAGCTATCAAGCCTGAGGAACTGAGTTTAATATCTCAGACCTATACCTATACGGTAGAAGGAAAAAAATGACTTGTCTTTAGACTGCCACACACAGCTTTAACTATGCACACAATTAAAAAACAACCGAGGCCTGTTCTGCCAGGCAACATAGGGCTGCACTCCTAGCACCCAGGAGGCTGAGAGGTACAAAGACAGCAAGCTTGAGGTCAGACTGGGCCACTTTATAAGATTCTCAAGAGCACAAAGACCCCCAACCGCCTCCCCGAAATGCGTTCGTGTCCCACCCGTCCTGGAAAGCGTAGCTGGGAGCTTACCTCTCAGGCAAGGTCCGGTGGGAATTGGGCCTGGTTTCAGGAAGGAGAGAGAGTGATGTCAAGAGTTTGACATGTTAGTGGAAAGAAAGGTCCCCGAATTTCTGTGGGAGTGATGCTTTAGTGCATGAAGCCAGATGCTCAATACACTAAGGAGGCGCTCCAGAAGCTTCACTGAAGGGTACTGAGGACTAGGTCCCTCCCCCAAGGTGGAATTCCAAAATTGGATAGCAGGGGACCAGGAAGCGACCGCAGAGGCCCGGAGGGGAGCACTGTGCGACATCGCGGGCTGACCTGAGGGAACAGTGACGTCGTAAGCAACCCCTCTCGGCCTAGTCCCAAGCTTGCAGGTCACACACTGAAATGGCAGGTGACAGGAGACATACCTATGGCCATCTTCCCGCTGTGCCTGGGTCTGGATGGTGGGCGCCATCGCGACCAGGCGACGGTGGCGCGGACGGCGTCCAAGCTGGCCGCGGGCGGACGCTGAGGGGCGTGCCGACTTTGAGAGACGCCGGATCTGCGGACAAGAGGCAGGCTCTGCGGAGAAAGGCGGGATGAAGTGGGCCGGCGAGAAAGGCTCGGGTGTGATTCAAGTTAAAGCGTGGACGGCGTCGGACACGGACTCGCAGCTCCCGCTTCGACTACTACCAAGACGCTGAAGACTGGACAGGTCGCTTCTGGCCGCAAGGCCTTCAGGGAAATAGAGTGCGGTCAGTCCCTCACAGCGATTGGTGAACTCTGGGTGAGGGGGCGGGGCTGTAGGAGACCGCCTCTAATGATTGGTGAAAAGATATTCCAGTCAAGCCCTCGGATTTGGGAGGGCGGAGAAAAAAAAAAAAACGCATATCCTCTCTTCCCATTGGCTGACTCGTCGGTAAAGCAACGCTAACTAGGAAAGGAGGCCAGCCAACTTTAGAGGCAGAAGAACCACCGGAGCAGACGCGCTTGTGACGTGTTTCCGGTGTTCTAGCGGAGGAAAATGGCTGCGCCCCAGCCACAGGCTGCGGCGGTTTCCTCTGCTGCCGGTGTGTCTGGTCCGGGTTCTGCTGGTGGTCCTGGTCCCCAGCAACAGCCGCAACCAACCCAACTGGTGGGTTCTGCCCAGAGCGGGCTCCTGCAGCAGCAGCAGCAGGACTTCGATCCTGTGCAGCGCTACAAGATGCTCATCCCGCAATTGAAGGAGAGTCTCCAGGTGATGGGCCACAGGGAGAAAGAGGGGCTGGCGGGCTGGCTCCGGGAAGGTGCGCCGAGGGGCTTTTTGTTGAAGGAGAGACCGTAGACCCGGAAGAGAAGTAAGACTAGCTGTGTGTGTGCATGTTTGTGTCTAACTAAAGCGAAGCTCTGGGCAGCTGTAGTGGTGGCACGTTCTTAAACCCAGCGCTCGGACAGCAGATGAGAACGATCTTTGAGTTCGAGGCCAACCTGGTCTACCGAGTTCTAGGCCTACCGGGGTCTACATAATGAATCCCTGTGGAGAGAAAGGAAATGAGAATGAATGAGGATTTTAGCCGGGTATGGTAGTGCACGCCTTTAATTCCAGCCTTTGGGAGGCAAAGGAAGGTGGATCTTTTGAGTTCCAGGACGGCTTGGTCTACAGAGTGAGTTCCAAAACACCCGGGGCTACACAGAGAAACCCTGTCTCGAAAAACTGGATGGGGGGTGGGGGTGGGCAGAAACAGAAACAGTTCTGGTTGTTAAATTCCTTGCAGAGGTCAGGCCTAAGTGTCATTTCTACCGGTGATGACTGGGTGAAGGGTATGTCCAGAAAGTTATTGGTGAGAGTGCCAAACAAGAGCAGGCTTATGGGAAAATATGGGGAGAAATTGCTATAGGGATGGTAGTGAGCTTGAGTCTCCATTATCAGAATGGAGGTGCCAACTGAAAAGGCCTGTGAATCTCAAAAAAGACTATTGATCCTGTCTGTGTGCCTTCATCTCCTGTGTCTTACTTTTCTCTCTCGACGACCTTTTAAAACTAGACTTTGATGAAGGTTGCAGCCCAGAACCTGATTCAGAACACTAACATTGACAACGGACAGTGAGTGAACCACCTCTTCTCTACCTCAACCATAGAAACCCCTCCCCCACTGCCCCATCCCTCCTTTTTAAGCCCTGTGTGGATCCCCTGGGCCTGGCCTTACCATCTTGGTGGTCACTTGATTAGATATCTACATACAGGTCCTGGTGTTTCAGATTCAAAGTCACTTCACTCCTCAAACAGTTTTCTCCCTGGCTGTAGGAAAAGCAGTGACGGACCCATACAGCGCTTTGACAAGTGTCTGGAGGAGTTTTACGCACTTTGTGATCAGCTGGAACTCTGCTTGGTGAGGAACTCCCTAAAGACCTTGTGACGAAGCTCCCCTTTGCTCACCACAAGAACAGTTTGATGTAGTACCACTCAGTAGCCCAATCTCTGCCGACCAAGCAGCCCACCATATTCTGAGTGTACTGAGGTCACAGGCATGCACCACCATGTCCCATTTTAGTCAGCCAGTCAGTAACTCGTTGGTTACTTCCTCTGAGCCAGACATGTGCTTCAACTGCGGCTGGGGGTAAAATCTATCCTGATTCTCACCCTCAAAGAGCTTCTAGTTCAGCGAGTGACAGATACAAGACCAAAGAGGGACAGCTCAGTAGTCAAGGCTGTGATGACACAGCCTGGACCAGAGTGGTCAAGCTCTGTAAGGCGAGGAAGCCCAGGGGCTTGTGGAAGGCCAGCATAGGGAGTGATTCACAGAAGGTTGCTGGTGGAACATGGAATTCCACCTGACAATCTGTCCTGAACGGCAGCAAGGACAGGGCCTGAGGGGAGAGCAAGGGAACCTGTGCATCGTTGCTAGGGACTGGCACAAGCTTGAAGCTGTGCCCTCAGCTGGTTGGGGTACGAACACCCAGGAGACTTGAGTGAGCAGGCCGGGAAGCAGACATGATAAAGCATGGGCCAGGACCATGAGATGTGGGCAGCAACACTGAGGTGGTAGTGTAGTTGGAAAAGTTTGATTCCTAACACCCACACTACAGAGTTGGGCATGGAAGTGCATCCCTACAGTCCCGGTGCTGGGGAGGTGGGGATAATTGGGTGTTTGAGACTCGGGAGCCAGCCCAGCTTCATTGGCTAGCTCCAGGTCCTAGTGAAAGATCTGTCTTACAAAGCAAGGGGGTGAGGTAGGTAGGGCAAGTCTTGGGGAATAACGTACAGGCTGACCTTTGGCCATACACCCACCACCATACACAAAAATGCCCTTAAGCGAGCAAACCTGCTGGTATAGATAGTCCTGTCATCCCACTGCTTAAGAGGCTGAAGCAGGAAGGTCAAAGTTCAAGACCTGTCTGGGTGGCTAGGTGAGATCTTGCTTTAAAAGGTAAAAGGAAGAACTGGGCATGTTGGTTCCAGTTTGCACTCTTAACTTGAGAGGCTGATGCAGGAGGACTACCATGAGTTCCAGGCTAGCCTCGGCTAGGAGCACTGGGGCTAAGAGAACTGGGGATTTAGTTGAATGGTAGAGTTTATCTTAACACAAAGCTGTAAATTCAGTCCCCAGTACACATTCAGTCACTTCCCTTTAGGCATGTC
Source organism: Rattus rattus (assembly GCF_011064425.1). Lineage (NCBI taxonomy): Eukaryota > Metazoa > Chordata > Mammalia > Rodentia > Muridae > Rattus > Rattus rattus. The sequence continues at coordinate 167,606,543 of NC_046155.1, forward strand.
AGTAGTCGGCTAAGGTGTGGTGGGCTGGGTCTTACTAGACTGGATATAACCCGAGTGCCAGAATGCTGGAGGGTTGGAAGTGAGGAAGGGTTTTTTTTTGTTTTGTTTTGTTTTGAGGAAATGAAGTGCATGTTAAGAATGCCTGAGACTGGAGGTGGGAGCCCAAGGAGCCAGTCCTAGTTAAGCTGAGAGGGAGAATTAGGGGCAGACAGAAGCTTGGAGGCTTTACCAGGCCAAGACACTGAAGGACTGTTAGGCAAAGAATTCCCAGGCTATGGTCGGAATTAGGAAGGCTGGGAATTAATGATCTTTCTGGAGCTGTAGAAGAAACACTCCTCACCCTCCAAACAATGGCGTGGGAACTGAAGCAAAGTTAGAGTCCAGCATGGTGATGTGAGCTCATTGGACAGACACATTGTGGGCTAGGGGCTGGGGAAGGACAAGACAGGACAGGACTGGACAACCAGCTACACCACTGAACGGTCTCAACCCTTGCCACCAACCTTCAATTTTACTGTTTATTTTTTTTTAATGAGCCAAACTTGCTATGTAGCCAAGGATGACTGGACTTCCTGATCCACCTCTCAGTTGGGCGTACTGGCATGTACCCCATCCATCCTGTACCCCCATCCTGTACTCCTACGCCTGGTTCTTATCAAGGCTTCTGCTAACCTCAGAAAGCATTGTCCAGCCATGAGTAGGACAGAGTTTTACTGCAGTCTGGAACACAGCTACATGGAGTTTACTTTGGCTGAATTAGGACTACTCCTACCAAGGGAGTCAGCTCTGAGACAAGGACTCACAAGAAGCCTTCTGGGGAGATGGTGGGAGGCTGGGAGGGACCTGGGCAGTGAGGAGAGCAGCAGCCTTGGAGGGAACCAGGACAGAAGACAGCTGCCAGGTGCAGTGCCTGGGTTTAGTTGGGACAGGAATGGCGACGGTGACGACAGCTAATGTCCAACAATTAGTACTTAAAACAGTGTAGCACTTACTCCATGTCTCACACTTCTGTCAACCACTCTCACCAGGCAAGAAGAAGTGGTTATCCAGCCCATTTAAGGAACTGGGCATGGCACTATACTTGGTGATTCTTTTTTAACTATTGCATTTTATTGTGGTCAGAGCCTGCCACCGTGCACATGCAGAGGTCAGAGGACATCTTGTAGTAGTTGATTTTTTTTCCCTTCTACTATGTGAGTCCTGGGGAAATGGAACCCAGGTTCTCAGGCTTGATAGCAAGTTCCTCAACCTATGGAGCCCGTTGTCTTCACCTGCTCAGTTGTGTGCACTCCTGATCCCAGCTCTCAAGAGGACAAAGCAGTAGAGTAAAAAGTCTGGGGACAGCCTTGTCTACAGAGCAAGTCTCTGACTCAAGCAATAGCAAAAACATTTAGTAACAGAATCCCAGAGAGAAGTAGCCACATATGCTGGACACCCAGAGCCCATCAGTTTAGCTCCAGATTGGGAGGGCGGGCGAGGGCTGGAGGTTCTTGCAAGTGACACTGTTGCTGTTCTCTTGCCTGCCTTCCCACAGCGCCTGGCCCACGAGTGCCTTTCACAGAGCTGTGACAGCGCCAAGCACTCTCCAACACTGGTACCCACAGCCACAAAGCCAGATGCAGTGCAGCCAGACAGCCTGCCCTACCCGCAGTACCTGGCTGTCATCAAAGCCCAGATTACCTGTGCCAAAGACATTCACACTGCCCTGCTGGACTGTGCCAACAAGGTCACTGGCAAGACTACTGCACCCTCGACTGGCCCTGGAGGCAGCCTCTGAGGGCTTGGTGGAGGGAGGGGCAGAGAATGAAGTCTGGCCTGAGGGAAAACAGATGGTTCCTGTTACTGATTTATTTGTCCTGCCACAGTAAGTAGCTGGAACCAGCAGGGGGCAGCAGAGACTTGCAGGCAGCACAGGCCTCAACCCCACCTCTGTTGCCTCCACCCACTCTGCTCCCTGATGGAGGGTGGACCCCCGCACTCCTAGCTGCTGATGACCAGTGTTCTGAAGACTTCCCATCTCCCACCTGGCCCTGGGCACTGACTGGGCGGTTTAAACCTTCCTCAGTCTGTCCCAGTGTATGGACTCTTTTTTTTTTTTTTTTTTTTTTTTTTTTTTTTTTTTTTTTTTTTTTCGGAACCGAACCCAGGGCCTTTTCTACCGCTGAGCTAAATCCCCAACCCTTTTTTTTTTTTTTTTTTTAAACCCATTTTTCTGCTCCAGTCCTCCCTTTCTCTACCCGTCCGCTTTGTTGCCCCCCATGCCTAACTGGGTTCCTATGTATATAAAGAGGAACCAAAATGCCTGGGTTACCTGGGGCTACAGGAAGGGACTTTCTGGCTCACAAATGTGCATGAATGTGGGCCCTGACCTCAGCACACACACGACCTAGGAGCAGTTTGGGTCCACATTGGACCCTGCGTCAGCAAGACTCTCTAGCAGGGGGAGGTGTGGGGGCATTGTGCAATGTGTGGGGAGGCCTGCTCAACAGGACTCCTTGGTCTCAATATTTTTAGCTCCAAAGCAGAAGTGAAAAGGCCCCAGCTAGAATGAATCATGGGTTCTGGGGAAGAACCCAGCTCCTCCGGGAAGCAGGCACTGGGGAGGGGGCTGGTGGGAGAGGGGGGAGGCCATGGCCTGTGAGCCTGGACAAATGCTTGATGGAGCCACCAACCGAGGCCCAGCTGTCAGTGTGAAAGGCCAAGGTGACAGACAGGGAACCTCCCCACCCCATACCTTCTGTACTCTGGTTCCCATGTCACCAAGCAGTGGCCTCGTGGTCTGGACCCTGTGTCTGCAAAAGTCCCTGAGACTGTGGAGATGTCCCTGATGTACAGGAGCCCAAGTCATCACACTAGGAGCACTGGAACATCGTCAGAGTTGGATGTGGACATGTGTGCCTTTCAGGCCTGCCTTTCCCTGCAGCTTCAGTGCCGCTGCATGGCTTTTCTGCAGGGACGGGGGCTTCCACCAGTTTGATCATGGGCAGAATTCCTTATCATTTGGAGTTCTAGAGATGGGGCGTCTCACTCCATAGCCTGGGCTAGCCTTATAGTCCAGGCTGCCATGTAATTCCGAATCCCTGCTTCAGCTTGTCAAGTACTGTGATTATGTCACTTGGGGGGGCGGGAAGGGGGGCTTGCGGTGTGTGCAGTGTATGGAGGGGCCCCGGTGTGTGGAGCTAGACACAGCCTTTCAGGTCGAGCAGTTCTCCCCTGTTTGGAGGCAGAGAGGCTCTCTTACCATCCTGTTGCTTGGCCTTTACCACACTGCGGGCTAGCCTAGGCGCTCCCAGGTGAGTTCCTGTCTTCACCTCCCACTTCACAAGTGTTGAGATTACAGATGTGCACTGTAGCTGGTCTTTGGTACATTGTGGTTCTTTTTCCCTGCCCTTTACCCCCCAATCCAGTTTTACCCCTTAACACTAGATAAACAAGGGAGAGAAGAATTAAGAAAATCTCATTTCTTTTACTTCTTCTTTGACCATGACTACTAGCAAACTGCAACCAATCTCCCTAAATGACCAACAACCACCCACTAAGGCTGTCTGGGCTCTAGCATTTGTACACTATCTGAAAAGTCCAGAATTCCAAACATCACATGGCTGCAGAAACTCTGCTAGAGCACGAGGCAAATCATAGTGGCTTTGGACAGTCCAAAGCAGCCCCACACCTGGGATTAAAACAAAAATTGTTATATTTCTGTGTTTTTAAAGAACCCAAAATGGCCACTACAGTGCGTCACCAATCACCATATTCATCATTCTTGACATTGTGCAGCCCAAGCTAGGCTTGAATTTGAGACCTTCTTTCTTCTGGCTCCCAAGTCCTAGGACTATAGGCTTTAACTACACTTACAAAACACCTCGATGTCTTGAGGGAAGCAAGAAAACTAAGTTCAAAGCCATTCTGAGCAACCAACATAGTAAGACCTCATCTCAGTCAAAAGAAAAAAAGCCAAGCCTTCATTTAACAATACCTAGATTCCCGTATGATTAGCAGTGAGCTATGTCCCAAAGGGATGCATCAAATTCACCGTGGGTCTTGTCACTTGAGCACCCAACACACATCTCCTTGACTAGAAATAGTTCAGGGAATTAGCAATCTTGTATATAACTGAAAAGAGACTGATCCTGTCCAAGGCAGAGCATGTCAGTTTCCGACCAGGGGCTCACTGTATATTGTCTGGAATAAGGTAGTCTGTGGTTCAAGAAGACAAGTACAGCTGGCCCCTCAGTGATGTCATCTTACCGCATGCGGGGAGGTGTGGCACCCGGGATACAAGGCCTAACTGCTTAAAACCACACTCTGCTACAACATGGGGCGACAGGTGTGCTTCCACACACCCACACCGTTAGAAGATAATCGGCAGTTTACATTCATTCAAAAACAGGGCAGCTTTGGAGTTGCTGGTTCCAGAGATGGACAAGATACAACATGGTACTTAATCCTGCAGTTCCAGCATCGGGGAGGACCTATACAAGTGGTGAAGTCAGATGGCCACATAGGGAGATCCTGTCTCCAAAGAGGAAAAGGGGCATGGGTGTCTAGGCCATTGAGGTGGCTCAATGGGTAACCACACTTGCTACCAAGCCAGGTGACCTAAGTTCAATCCCTCAGGCTTGCATGTTGGAAGGAGAGAACTGACTCACCTAAGTTGTCCTCTGACTGCCACACACATTTTTAAAAGGAGTTTGGTGGCCTACATTCATCATTTGAGAGCCTGAGGCAAGAGTATGGTTCAAGACCAGCCTGAACAACAATGAGCTGTCTGTGTCAAAGAAACCCTTACTGGGCTGGTGAGAGCAGATTTGAAGGAAAGGGAATTAGGTCTTTGGGACGCACCCTCAGCAAAATTGAAGGAAATGCAGAACACAGGCCAGCCCCTTGCAGGAAGAGTGAAGAGGCTTGGGCTAGATTCAGGGAGCACAGGGAAGAAAGCCCAGATGGACCATGAAGGTCCTTGCTAAGATTTGCCTTCTCCCAGCCTTATAGGCACAGGGGAGGTTGTGGGGGCCTGTACAAAACCCCACCCCAGGGACTGTGTGTATGAGATGGAAACCACAGCCAAAGTAATCTCAGCTCTTGAGAAGAAGTAGGCTTGCCGCAAGTTCGAGGCTAACTTGCTTCACCTATCTACAGGCTGCTTGCCCCAAAGAAAAAGACCAACTTTGGGCACATGCCCCACCCCCAGCAGAGATTAGCACATTGGCCATCCTCCCACACACATGGACCCTGCTCCATGACCAAGTACCACAAACACTAAAGCAACCATCTAACCACGTGACTACCCAACCCTGTAACCACCATTTAACCCACTATCTCTCACCCCATCAAGACTTTGCCCATCACAGGCTGACTCAGCTCTGTGGCAGAGCAGCCTCATTCGCTGGGGACAGATAAGATTGGCTCAGACACTCAGCATCTAGGTGCGGGTGTGTGCAAGTCTGTTCTGCCCACAGAAGCAGACACAGGAGCGCCACACAATCAGTAAGCCGCAGCCCTCCCCATCACGCGCCTGCAGCTACGTCAAGCACCAAAGTTCACTGGTTTCACTGCCTTATGACTGGTCCACAGAGGAACTATGCCCAGACTCAGGTCTACCACATTGTCAGGAACAGGCAACCTCCAAAACAGCCACAAACAAGGGCACAGACCCACAAATAACATTTGTACACACAGTATAACAGCGCTGAGTGAGCCACAGAATGCCCACATACTCTACTTCAAGGTCCTATGTGTACAATCCCGGCACCCAGACACCTGCTAGGAATGGCACACTTAGCACAGATCCCACGGTGGCTCAATTACACACAGATAGGTGGGGGTGGGGTGGAAGTGACAGTTCCCATGAAGTCCCTTCAAAGACAGCTGCAGTAGTTAGTTGACAATTCTCCAGAGGCCACTTGCAGCACATGTGGAGAAGTCAGTGACACAGACAGGTGGCTTCACATTTATTTACAGAACCCTGTTCTATGGAAACCTTAAGCATCGGTCACAGGCACGTCCCCGCACCTGCGCCCTCAATTACATAACTAGGAGCTCCCCACACAACACATGCAGAGCAAGCACAGCTCCCAATCCCCTGGGCACACTACAGTTGGCATACTGGTTGTCCCCTCTGCAACACCCTGCCTGGACCACACTCACAGGCAATCACGACGGGCACACACGTGCCGCGTGTACACGGCCCCAGCCCGCCCACTGGCTCTCACACCCCCGCGTTTCCCGTCCCTGCTTGTTTTTCTGGAAACTCAGCTCTGAGTTCACCTCCCCCTAGGCCGGAAGTGCTTGCTATATTTTTAGCTTCTCTGGTTTCCGCCCCTTTCTCTACCCCAGCCCCCAACCCCAGAGTGCACAGGACGTGGCTGCGTGTCCCGCGAGACCTTGGCCGTCCCCTTCCCCACCGTCATTCCAGAGGGGATTCCCGGCCACTGTCTGGGCCGCGGATTTTCCCCGCTGGCTACGTGGGGAGCAGGGAGGAGTCAGGCCATGAACTTCCTCCTGGGATTGGGGCACACAAGCGGGAACTGGACAAAATTCGGGACTCCTAGATTCAGAGAACAGGGGCTGGGGCCTAATCTCTTAAGTCGGTGGGACTTGGACCCCTAGGTCTTACGGAGTAAGGCGGGGGGGTGGGGGTGGGGGTGGGGGGTGGAGTGGGTTCTAAAGGAGAATAAGTAGGGCCTGGATTCCTGGTGCTGAATAAGGTGATCTGTGTGTCTGGACAAGCAAAGGAACAAGGGTTGAGCGCCAAGACACCCGATGTGGGGCAGGAAAGAGCTGAGTACCTGACCCCATATTTTAGATAATGACGTCTCACTTTGAGTCCTACAGCTTAAAGTCTTGATTTTCAGAGGGGTTGTTATGCTTACACCCCTCCTCTATCTCCCACCCCAGCAGTGTAGCCCAATACCAGGCTGCCAGACTTCAGTCCCAATGACTCAGCAGATAGAGGAGGGGTCAGGCTGAGTCAGGGATGGCAAAAGGCTCCCAGTCTCCAGGGAATCGAAACTGGAATTACTCCTCCATGATCCAGTCCCAGCTGGCCTCCGAAAACCCCCGGCATGCCCCACCCCAACCCTCTCTTTTTGCGTTTGGTCCTAAAATTGGCTGGCTCAGGGATTTGTAAACTGGGCGGGAGGCAAGTTCTTGTGCCCCTCCTTCCCTTCTTTTCCCGTTGTCCTCGAGACTGTTTACAACAGACTGGAACCCTGGTTACAAGAGAGGAACCCAAGCGTCCGGGCTGAGCGTCCTCGTCACGGCTTCCAGGAAGCCCCCCTCCCCCGCCCTAAGCGAGTGAGTCACGGGCAAGCGGGAGGCCGCAACCGTGCCACAGCAGCCTACGGCCCGCCCTGCTCACGGGACCAGCCCAGGAAGGCCCCTTGGCCCCAGAAAGCGCTGCACCAGGGATTCCCCCCACACACACACACACACACGCGTGCGCGCGCGCGCACACACACACACACACACACACACACACACACACGCACGCACGCACGCACGCACACACACCCCTCTCCTATGAGGCAAGCCAGTGAGAAGCCTGGCAGAATCTCCCTATCTCGATACAAGTGCGCAACGCACCGTGCTAGAACTTCCCGGCATTGTAATTACACTCCTGGCAATGATAACCCCCATACACAAGAATAGTTTTTCACTGGAGATACCTTTGAAATAACACTTTTTACTTGGGTGTGGCAGCCATTTCTGTAATCCTAACACTACTTGGGTGGTGGAGACTGGAGGATCGCGAGTTCCAGGCCTGCTAAGGAGACCCGACCTAAAAACAAAACCCTTACAGATCTCGAGAGAGTTTAAAGTTTGGTTAAGACTGCTTGCACTACAAGAAACCCATTCAACGTTGAAGGTGGCCCATATTTTTAATAGAGGAGAGCTTCCTCCCTAATAAAAGACTCAAGCTGTTACAGCCTTAAGCTTCGGAAGCAAACCTCTTAATTTAAAATGCAGCTTGGGTAAATGGGCTCTATCCAGCCTTGCTAGACTTGGAAGGGCGCTGCTGAGCTAAGTAAAGTTCTGAGCGGTCCCTACCTGAGCCAACTGTCTTACAGGTTCTGTGCCTTCAGGTTTTAGTTTTTATTTCAACTTCCCTTTTCATCTTTCTGTAACCGGCTTCCTCACTGAGATTTGTGTCCCAGGCCCCTCTCCCTATTGTCTCCCCACTCTGTATAGGTCAGAACCAGGATCACAACCATATGCCAGTCTTTTGTTTCATGTGTATTCCTGGCTGTCCTGGAACTCGCTCTGTAAACCAGGCTGGCCTCGAACTCACAGAGATCCCTCTGCTTCTTCCTCCGAAGTGCTGAGATTAAAAGTTTGAGCCAACATCTGGGGCCTTTTTACTTTTTAAGACAAGAGTCTCACTAAGTTACCTAGGCTGCCCTAGGACCCACAATACAGTCGAGCCAGGCCTTGAAGTCCCAGACTCCTGCCTCAGCCTCCCCAAGTGACTGGAATCACAATCCCAAACCAGCGGGTCCAGTGTGAATGTCTCTCACTGTCTCTTTGTTTTTCTCTCAGCTTCTGGCCATCTCTGTCTCTTCCAGCTTGTCTCTCCCCGCCCCCGTCTGTCTCACACGCACACGCCCTCTCAGTCTCTGCCCTTGTCAATTGTCCCTAGAGCCCTGCCCCCACTTCTGCCCCAGTTCTCTTCCCGACTACCTTCAACCTCTGAAAACTAGTCAGACGCCCCGCTCCCATCACCACCAAATCTGTCGTACATAGCCCTCCCCACTACCCTCGTGGGAGAGGGCTGGGGAGAGCCAAGTTCAGGCACATTGTGCATGCTAACCAGCAGATGGGCGGAAGGGGCCTAGTACCAGGCCGGCCGGGCTACGCCGCGGGGGCGCGTCCGGGAAGCTCTCGTGGCCACGCCCCCGGGCCGCCCCATAAAAGGCGAAAGCTCCTGCGGCGGTCCCACAGCCTGACTTCTGCGAACCGACTGTCGGTCTCTTCTCCATGGCCATTCGCGCCACCATGGATCTCTCTGCCATCTACGAGGTGAGTACTGGTTAGACAGCACTCTCGGATCCCGGACGCACCAAACTTAGGCCCGGGACGCCTCCATTCCTTCTCAGACTAGCCCTAACTGGCTGGAAGTGAGAGAGGGAGCCCGTGAGCCGGGCGCCTCGGTCTAGATACCGGCGATCCCCTGGGGACGGAAAGCTGGCGCACTGCTGTCACTCGCGCAGGGCGGAAGCGGCCCCACACCTGTCTAGTACCCTTCGCTGCCCATGGCGCGGTTTGGCGGCCAGGCAGGTGTTAAAGTTGAGCGGGGAGTTGACATGGTCAGAGTTCTAGAGAGATCTGGCCTCCTGGGTCAGCTTTGGCCGGCTTCTCTAAGTTGTGAAACGAGCGCCCGATGGGCGGTCTTATCCGGGGAGGTCTAGAGGCCCAAAATTGGCGAGCAGCCGTGGTGCTTTGATTTGGGGGTACCCTCTCTCGATCCGTCGGGGATACTGGGCTCCCTAGATCCTTCTGGATTAGCTTCAGTCATTTGTTAACACCCAAACCTCTGTAGTCAGGTTCTCCCTGAAATTTGTGAGCCGGGTGGGGCTCAGGCCGAGAACCCACAAACCGGAATGGCAAGCTGGTGAAGTGCTTTACCACAGGGGCGGGGCGTCGTCACCTTACCTTTTCTGGTGGCCTAACCGAACCCTATTCCTCTTAGAGCCTTATGTCGATGAGCCATGACCTGTCACCCGACCACGGAGGAACTGAGTCCTCCGGAGGACTTTGGAACATAAACTCATCGGACTCCATCCCATCTGGGGTCACCTCTCGCCTGACTGGCCGCTCCACTAGCCTGGTGGAGGGCCGAAGCTGTGGCTGGGTACCCCCACCCCCTGGTTTCGCACCCTTGGCTCCCCGCCCGGGCCCTGAGCTGTCACCCTCACCTACTTCGCCTACTGCAACTCCCACCACCTCCTCTCGATACAAGACTGAGCTCTGTCGGACCTACTCAGAGAGCGGGCGTTGTCGCTATGGGGCCAAGTGCCAGTTTGCCCACGGCCCGGGTGAACTGCGCCAAGCCAATCGCCACCCCAAGTACAAAACGGAACTCTGCCACAAGTTCTACCTCCAGGGCCGCTGCCCCTACGGCTCTCGATGCCACTTCATCCACAACCCTACCGAGGACCTGGCTCTCCCTGGCCAGCCCCATGTGCTCCGACAAAGCATCAGCTTCTCAGGCTTGCCCTCAGGCCGCAGAACCTCGCCACCACCTCCAGGCTTCTCTGGCCCTTCCCTGTCCTCTTGCTCCTTTTCGCCTTCCAGCTCCCCACCACCGCCTGGGGACCTTCCACTTTCCCCTTCTGCCTTCTCTGCTGCCCCTGGGACCCCTGTGTCTCGAAGAGACCCTACCCCAGCCTGTTGTCCCTCCTGCCGAAGGTCTACTACCCCTAGCACCATCTGGGGGCCCTTGGGTGGTCTGGCTCGGAGCCCATCTGCACACTCTCTGGGATCCGACCCTGATGATTACGCCAGCAGCGGCAGCAGCCTGGGTGGGTCAGACTCGCCTGTCTTTGAGGCCGGGGTGTTTGGGCCTCCTCAGCCCCCTGCACCTCCAAGGCGTCTTCCCATCTTCAATCGCATCTCTGTCTCTGAGTGACAAGTGCCTGCCCAGTGTGGATCAGCTAGATCTCAAAGAAGAGGGAGGGAACTGCTCGTTGCTGTGGGGACCTGGGGGGACTCCTCTAAGTCCCTCCTCCTGGACATTCCAAGTTGCATTAACCCATTCCCCTGGTGCTGGGCTAGGGCAGGTCCCTAGTTTGCAAATTCAGTGTTTGGGTGGATCCGTTCCTAGGGTACCTGAGATGTAGCATGTTTGAGGGGTACAGTTGACAGTTGATCTTCCAGGTCTCAAGTCTTATGTTGTTTCTGAGATAGGGGATTATTACGGTACCCCAGGCTGGCTTTGAACTCAATATAATCCTGCCTTAGCCTTTTCCAAGTTCTGGGGTTACAGGTATGCACCAGCCCCTCGGAAACTCTGGTCTCCTGGAATCTTAAGTGCTGTGAAGAACCGGCTCCCACAATACTATCCTAATTTTTACTAGACCCCGAAGTTCAGTGTCCGGTGGTTGAAGCCTCTCCTGAGAATCCTGGTGCTCAAATTTCCCTCCCAAAGCAAATAGCCAAAGCCATTGCCAAATCCCTTTTCCCCCACGCCCCCGCCCCAACCAATGGACCCTTTATTTATGACGACTTTATTTATTGTAATAAGATTTTATAGTATTTATATATATTGGGTCGTCTACTCCGTTTTTCTTTTTGTAATGTTAAAACTGATACTGTATTAAGTATATACTATAATATATTAAGTAATATATTGTTACCGTACAAGTCTATTTTTGTGGGTTTTTTTGGAATTTTTAAATAAAATCTTGAGTGTGAACTGTGATGGAATTTGTTTTTTTCCGTGGTCCACAGCCTTGTGATGGTGGGTAAACTGACCTCCAGACCTTCCTGTGAGCAGTGCTGCCTAGGGGCGCTTACCTGGCAGGAAGTGACGTTAGCCCGGTTGTTCACCTGAGGAGGCGTGGCGGGATGAAGTCACCCAGAAGGAACAAGGAGAGCTAGTTCTCCTGGCTAAGGGGTGCTCCAGGCCTGTCCCTCCGGCTCTTGACCCAGCTCGGGCAGGGACAGGATGTTTCCGTCCCCACAGGGCCAAGGAAGGAGGGCGGGGTGGGGCGGGGCGGCGAGGACGGAATGTGCCGGAAGGCGAGCCCGGGCGGCCAGGGTCAGGGGTCACCCCAAAGCCGGCCCCTAGGGGACTCTGAACCCCGCGTAGACAGCCTGGGCGAGCTTGACAGAGGACTTATTTTAGTTTAACCTTTTTTTTTTTTTAAATAAGGTCGACCCTGGCTCACACTGTTCTGAACTCTCTGCAACCTCCTGCCTCAGCCTCTGAAATGCTAGGATAACAAGCGCAGGTCACCATGCCCAATTTTATCGTTTTAACGTGTAGTGTGTTAGTCAGGAATCGGGTCTCTTCCACAAAGTTGGTTGGTCTCGGGATCGAACTAGGTTTTATAACTTAGTAGCAAGCGCCTTTATATTTGCTGAGCCCTCTCAGCCGATTCTTTATGGATTTTGGTTTTTTGGAGGGCAGGGTGGGGAAGAAGGGAAGGCTGGGTTTCCCTCTGAACCCTGAGCAACTCCTGGCAATCCTCCTGCCTCAACCTTATGAATGTTTAGGATTATAGATATGAACCCTCCCGATTTGGAGCAGGGTCTTTAAAGAAGTGTGAAAATTCTAGGCTCCATTTGGAATCTCGGGCCCCGACACCAGGCAACTTGAGTGTCTCCAGACACCTAAAGAATCTTGGCCTTCTAGCATCTACAGACCCTGATCGGGCATTTCCGGAACTTCGTCTGGTTCAGCTCGCGGGGCGCAGGGGTAGGGCAGCCTCGTCGTCCGACCATACAAGGAAAAAGGCCGAGACCGCAGCCAGCCTAGGCTGGGCGGGCCGCACCCGGAAGCTGCCCGCGTCAGGGCCCGCGCCCCGCCCCTCTTCGTTTTCCTCCGCTTCCTCCCCTCCTCTCAGCCTCCTCCCTCTCATCCTTCCTCTTTTCTTCTCCCCAACTCCTCCCACCTATTGCTGTAGCTCCTCCCCGTTACCCCCTCTGTCTCATAGCCCCTAGGACTTTTGTTCCGTTTGTTTTTTAAGATGGTCTCCCTGTATGGTAGCCCTTCCTGCTAGGCCCTTTGCTTCCTCCCTTAACAGTATACCCGTAACCTCCCTCTTCCTCTCACCCTGCGTGTCTTTCACTCCATTCTACTGACCTTTGGTCTCCTCTCCCAGGAAACTGCCTCCCTTGCGAGAAAGAGCTCAGGCCCTGGTATGTAGAACAGGGTTGGGAGAGGGGAACAGAAACCCAGAAGTCCCCGAGGCACCAGGTAGGTAGAGGTAAGCAGCACTGGACATTGAGAGGAAGAAATGGATGGGCACTAGAAGAAAGGGATACACAGCTACCACCTCTGGCACTGGTCCCCTCAAAAAGTTTCTTGCTCTTTTGAGGAAGTAGCAAAGTACAGAGTACTTGTTCAACATCTGCCAAACCCTGGTGTATGACCTCTCCAGGTCCTCGACAGATGGTTCAGAGGTTGAGAATGAACCTGCTTCTTTTGCAAAGGACCCACATGACGGCTGACAACTCCAATTCCAGAGGATCCAGAGCCCTCTCCTGGCCTCTGGACACTAGGCATGCTATGACACCAACCCCTTAGACCTGCTTTAAAGACACAGCCAAGTCTACAAATCACTCCAGCCTCTAGGGCCCTCTCATCAAAAGCCCACTTGCTAGTACCCAGTTCTAAAAGTACCTATTCTCTCGTTCCTCCCTGTAGTCAGTTGCTCTGGGAAACTTGTTAGGACACCAGAGTTTAAAATCCTCACCACAGGTCAACAGACAGAGACACACACACACACACACACACACACACACACACACACACGAGTCCGTCCTGCCCCTGCCCCACAACCCCTCCCCTGCTCACTCCTCTCATCTGCTCCACTAACACACCCATCTTCAGCTTTAGAGTGTTATCTGGAACATCTCCCCGAGTTCCCATGGTTCCCTCCTCTCCTCCAGGTGTCTGTTCAAAGTAGATCTCCCCTGGGGCTGGAGAGAGAGATCAGCAGTTAAGAACACTCTGGTTTGATTCCCTGCACCACAAGGTTCCTAACCCTCTGAAACCGCAGTTCCAGGGGACCTGCCGCCCTCCTCCAGTCTCTTTGGGCACCAGCATGCACGTGGTGCAGAGACACACTTGGGAGCCAAACACCCCATATACATAAAATAAAAACTAAGATCCCCAGCCATGATGATCTTCATCTACCTGCTCCGTATTTATCAGTACCTAATCTAAAGATATACTTACACTCCCAGATGGTGACAGAACCAGGAGTTTAGGCCAGTCTGGGTAACATAGTGAACGTCAAACTTAAAAATGTACTTAATTTGTAGACTTTTAGCAATCAGACTCCACGGTTAAAAGGTCAAGTCCTTGGGCTTGGGGATTTAGCTCAGTGGTAGAGCGCTTGCCTAGAAAGCGCAAGGCCCTGAGTTTGGTCCCCAGCTCCGAAAAAAAGAAAAAAAAAGAAAGAAAAAAGGTCAAGTCCTCAGAGACAGAAGGAACGGTACCTAGTGAATGTTCAGTGTATATGTTGAAAAAAAATTGGTTAAGAAACCTCAAGAAGAAAAATATACAAAAAGAGCCTGTTGTAACCATCCATCCATCCATCCCTAGGATCTGAGATTGAGGTTCCATTTGACGCTCAGGCCATTTTAATGAGAGACGTTATTGCCCCCTGGCGACCAGAATAGAAACTGCAACTTTGGTACTGTTCCACCAAACATTGCAAAAAATTCACAAGGAAATGTTCATTCTTCAAAAATTCTGTAGTTGTAGTGACGCACGCCTTTAATCCCAGTACTCGGGAGGCAGAGGCAGGCGCATCTCTGTGAGTTCGAGGCCAGCCTGGTCTAACATAGTGATTTCCTGACCAGCGAGAGCTACATGGTGAGACCCTGTCTCAAACAAGCCAAACCGTTTGATTGAATTTTGATGAAAATGTCTAAACTGATGAGAGAACACAAAAATAGCAGGGTAGATATAAGGGGGGGAAAAAGGAAGTGCTCCAGGTGAGGATCGAACTCACAACCTCGGCATCGCTTCGCCTAGCACTGACGTATAAGTACCGCGCGCTAACCGATTGCGCCACTGGAGCTCCGGCCGCACCCTCGCGCCACAAAGTCCTTCAGTCAGTTGTAGTCGCGCGACTTTGTTGAATGGTTCGGCATAACATTGCATATGCAAATATAAAGCCCGCCGACCGACCAATAAGAACGAGAGAGTGAGATTATTCCAGATTCTCACGCCTCTTGGGCCTTGCTGTAAAAGGTAAAAAGTCCTCGGGGCTCTAGACTCTTGGAATGTGGGCGGTGACTTGCTGTTGGGCCCGCCTGCAGTTTGCGATTATTCCGAGTAGGGGGCGAGGATTTTTTTTAAAGCCTTTGCAGGAGGGCGTGCCGGAAGGCAGCCCCTCCCCCCAGCGGGCGGGAACAGGATGTGAGCCGCAGCGGCGGCCGCCCCCCGCCCCACATCTGGGACCCGACTCTCCCCGCCCCATATGCGGCGTCGCCGCCGCCCCCAGAGCCCCAGGACACTCATTCGGGAGCCCGAGGCGTCCATAGTGTCGGACCCAGGCGTCCGGGACCTCTGTCCCGCGTCTTAAGAGACCCGCAAGTCCTGGCTCCCGCGCAGAGTCCGGGACCTGATGCCCAGCGCCCCCTTCTGGAGGAGGCGGGGGCTCGGGAAGTCAGCCCCGAGGCTGGAGGCCGGTCCCGCGCCCGGCTTCGAAGACCGTAGGATTTGTGGCCGTGCATCCCTGCCATGGGGTCCCAACTCTGAGTCCGAGACCCCCTCCTGGAGCCACTTGGGGACAGGATCTCGCGCCTCGACTTAGGGCTGCAACATCCATCACCTCCAGGAGACCGAGAGTTAGCCAGTCCTTGCGGTCCCTCCCGGAGGTGACTTCATCCCAGCCCCTCGGGTTCTGGAAACTCTGGAGTCCCGGTGCCCCCCGACAACACACAGCCCTACCTAGAAGACTGAGGAATTTGGGTCCCCAGCGCCCTGTTCTGAGACTCGAGTAGAGGGTTGCAGCATCTTCTAATTAGAACACCGAGACTTCGGACTCCGGATCCCAACTCTCCCCGGATTCTGGAGTCCAAGAACCCCAAGTTCACGACCTTAAGCCTGGGTTGTGAGCCTCCCCCGGGACCGCGCGTTACCGTGCAGACGCGCGGGACTCCCGACCTCAAGGCCCGTGGCTCCCCGGGAGGTGAGGGGAGCGAGGGGCCGGGGGCTGGGGGAGGGGGCGGCGCCGAAGCGGAACAATGAGGGGGCGTGCCGGTGGGGGGTAGTGGAGGCGCCGGCTGGAGTTAGGGGCTGCAACTGCACAGGGAAGGATCCAACAGTGGGGACCGCGGTTGGGGCGCCGAGGGACCGGCTGGAGCTGGGTGGAGGACTCGGGGCCAGCGCCCCAGCGCGCCGTCCTGGGCGGGGTAAGGAACCGTCTGTAGGACCCTGGCATCCGGTCCCCCAGCCTCCGCCCTCCCCTGGGACCCCGCGGCCTCTCCCGCCCACGGTTTTTCCCAGCCCTGCCCCTCGCCCTCGGCTTCAGCCTGAGCCTGAGAGTTCCCAGGATCCCTGAGCCTTGGGAAGGGGGGGGCCCCCAGACAGATGGGACTTGCAGAGTCAGGCACTTTTGCTGTCTTCGTTCTTTGTCTCAACCTTTTCCCATCTTTAGCTTGTCTTCTCAGCCCCTTCTTTCTGTCACTTTGTATCTTCTCGGAGCCCCTCCTTAGGATTTAGATCAACTTCCAATAACCTATCTGTGAGTTGGAGCGGCCTGGAGACCAGTGAAGTCTAGTTCCCAAGAAGTGCGTCTCTTTGTAGGTCCGAGTTGTGCCCCTCAGCCATGCCAGAGGGAGCCCGGGGACTCAGCCTGTCCAAACCCAGCCTTAGGCTGGGGTGTGGTCACCAAGGTGAAGTTTGCGACTGCGCAGCTGTGAGTGATACTCCAACAGGTGAGCGGCCCAGACAGGTGGAGCCTGTGGGCATTTGTCCCTTCCCTCAGGACAATGAGCATCCCTCTGTGGCTCACCTAGTGCTGAGCATGGCCAAGAAAGCCCAGCCCTGTCACCACGGAGGAGACTGCTAAGCTGAGAAGTCAGGAGAAAGGAGTTGGACACAAAGAAGAATTCTGCATGCAGGGAACAGTATGTGCAAAGGCCCACTGCTGCACCTTTAAATAATTGGACAAAGTTGAGTGTGAAGGGTGGGGGCTGTTAGAGAGGTGTGGAAAGGGAACTAGGTGAGGGGATTAGATGGGGCCGTGTGGATCTGAGGAGTTTGGACTTGAACGTAAAGGTCCTGTGCTTATGGGAGTGACAAGGTCAGTTGGACAGATTCATAGTGATAGCTGTGTGGTTGATGAAGGAGGTGAAAAAGCAGTGAAGATCTAAGCCCCAGAGAGGAAAGAACCCTGATAGGTACAGGATCAGACTGGACAAATTATAGTAGAGCAGAGACCCGTGGGAACTGTCAGCCAAGTGGGGGTGACTATGGGATCCATAAGACTGTGTCTGGGAAGCCCTAACCTTGCTCCCTTCCTCAGCAGCTCCTGCAGCCCCCAACATGGCTTCTCCAAGGGGCTCTGGCAGCTCCACCTCTTTGAGCACCGTGGGCTCTGAAGGGGACCCATCTCCAGCCTGCTCAGCCTCCAGGCCAGAGCCCCTGCCAGAGCCCCCCATACGCCTGCACCTGTCACCAGTGGGGATCCAGGGGTCAGTGAAACTGTCCATGCTGGAACGGGTGGCCAGGGAGATTGTGGAGACAGAGCGGGCATATGTCCGGGACCTTCGCAGCATCGTGGAGGTGAGGTGGGCAGGCACCTGAAGACAGTGGCAACCCAGGCCAGGCCCTTGGCCTCTGTAACCCCTGTCATTCCCACAGGATTACCTGGGCCCTCTGATGGATGGCAGGGCCCTAGGGCTGAACGTGGAGCAGGTGGGCACTCTGTTTGCAAACATCGAGGACATCTATGAGTTTAGCAGGTAAGGGGCAGGGTGGGCACTGCCAGGGGACTGGCTGCTGTGCCAGGGGAGGGACTGTGTCCTAACACAAGCCTGAGTGCCTCTTAGTGGCCTTGTGTAGGCTGGCATGTGAGGTGTAATATTGGGCATGATGGGGACAGTGAGGACTCAAGATGGGAAGAAGGATAGAACTTACAGGAACCATGTTAGGTTCTCAGACCTTGAGTCCTGTGGGGTCTGAGCATCCAGTCCCAGATTTACCACAGCAGTTCCATGGGCCTAGGACACCCTCAGGTCTGAACAAACCTAGTTGGTTGCTTGCCCTAGTGAAGAAGACACGAGGGCCCAAGTGTAGCCTCTCACAATCCCAAGAGAATCTTTTTTCACAGGGAATGGGGGTTTCAAGACATGGTTTCTCTGTGTAGCCCTGGCTGGCCTCGAACTCAGAGATCTGCCTGCCTCTGCCTCCTGTGTGCTGGGATCAAAAGTGTGCACCACCACTGCCCCGCAAAAAAGAAGCTTTTGTGATTTGTTTTATTATTTGAGGTAAACAGGGCCTCATAGAACTAGGCCGGCTTGGAACTTGCTAGGTTGCTGAAGACGACCTTGACTCAGTCCCCTGCCTTTATTTCCCTCCCAAGTGCTGGAATTACCGGCATGCACGACCACACCTACGGTCTCCTGGTGTGGTTCAAGCTGGCCTCGAAATTGAGATCTTCCTGCCTCAGCATCCAGAGCTGTGTCTTCAGTTTCTCTCTTATGTTGTTGTTGTTGTAAGACTAGAATCTCACTCAGTAGCCCACACTGGTATTGAACCCTCCATCCCATTTCCTTGCCTCCCAAGTAGCTGAGGTTACAAGGTAGTGCCACCACTCCCTGGCTTACAACATAGTCTAAGATGTCTAAGATGCCGGGCATCACCAACACCCCCCGTCCCAGGCCTGTGGTGTCACTCCCTAGGTCATGGCATGCCAGCCACGACGGGGTTAACAGGTTGAATAATATGAATCCGGGCAAAGACAGTGGGCTGAGGCTGCTTCCTACCTGTCTGTCGCTCTCTGGAGTCTTGTCGTGGGACAAGGAGGCAGGCAAGTTCTTTATCCCCCCCCTCCCCCACAGTGAGCTCCTGGAGGACTTGGAGGGCTGCAGCAGTGCAGGGGGCATCGCCGAGTGCTTCGTGCAAAGGGTGAGTATGAACCAGCCTCTGAGGACAGCTCGAGGCCAGGGAATTGCCGGGCTGGGATTCATGGGGGCCATGGGAATCTGACTCGAGTGCCCCCACAGAGCGAAGATTTTGACATCTACACATTGTACTGCATGAACTACCCGAGGTGAGGCAGAGAAAGTCCCTGCTTGACCCCAGGGTATTCCCATGAGCCAATGTGCCAAGCCACTATCCTCCACCCACTACCTCCTCCCCCCAACCCCGTGCCCAGGGGCAGCCCCTTCTAGACCTTGTTAGTCACTTATCTCCTTTTAATGCCCTGACCTGATCATCCCCAAACCTGGCCACCTGCTCCCAGCCCTGCCTGCTGGAGCACCAGCCACCACTGATCTGTGCTGTGCCCCCAGCTCCCTGGCCCTGCTCCGAGAGCTGTCACTGTCCCCGCCAGCCACTGTGTGGCTGCAGGAGCGTCAGGCCCAGCTCCGTCACTCCCTGCCTCTGCAGAGCTTCTTGCTGAAGCCTGTTCAGCGCATCCTGAAGTACCATCTCCTGCTGCAGGTCAGCTGTGCCCTTGAGGCCTGGCTTGTGGAGAGGGGGCCTGGTTGGGTCTAACAGCCACCCCTGGGACCCTGACTCTCTGTGGTCTGCCCTTCCCCTTCATGTTGCTCCGCCTCCCGTCTCACTCTAATCTTCTTTTTCTCCTCCATCCTGTCTGCCCCGCTGGGTGACTGGCAGGAACTGGGCAAGCACTGGGCAGAAGGCCCAGACACCGGAGGGCGAGAGATGGTGGAGGAAGCCATCGTGTCCATGACTGCAGTGGCCTGGTACATCAATGACATGAAGCGCAAGCAAGAGCATGCAGCACGCCTGCAGGTGCCCCCCGGGGTGGGCGGGGCCGCCTGAACTGGGGACCGAGCCATGGGGACATTGCTCAGTGTGTCCCCGTCACTAACACCTCTCTTTTGGCTTCTATATGTGTGCCACCAACCCGGGCCTGTCTCCGTGCCCCGTGTGGTCCCAGCAGGAAGTGCAGCGGCGGCTGGGTGGCTGGACTGGCCCGGAGCTCAGTGCCTTTGGAGAGCTGGTCCTGGAAGGCACCTTCCGTGGGGGAGGCGGGGGAGGCCCAAGGCTTCGTGGGGGTGAGCGCCTGCTCTTCCTGTTCTCCCGGATGCTGCTGGTAGCCAAGCGTCGGGGGCCTGAATACACCTACAAGGGTCACATCTTTGTGAGTATGGGGTGGGGTCTGGGTCAGACAGTTGCAACCAACATGTCTTCAGCTGAATACCCAAAGGGGACAGACTGGCTTCCAGGGACCATATTTAGCTTAGCTGGGCCCAGTGGCATTTGACCTTTGATTCCAGTTACTGGGAATGCTGAGACAAGAGGATCAAAAGTTCAAGGCTAGCCTGGGCTCCAGAGGTTCAAGACCAGTCCCTGGCAGCTTGATGAGAAACAGGAAAGGCTAGATGATGTAGCTCACACCTGAAGACCAAGCATTGGAGGTCAGGGGAGAGGGGACCTGAAGCAGAAGCCTAAGGCCAGTGAGACCGGCAGGAAGGCTCAAGGTCAGCATAGGTTACATCATGAGATCCTATCTCAGGAGGGACACGCTGATCTCCGTGTTCTAGGGTAGCTAGGACTACAGAGTGAGCCTGACCTTGTCTCAAAACAACCAAACCGGGGTTGGGGATTTAGTTCAGTGGTAGAGCGCTTGCCTAGCAAGTGCAAGGCCCTGGGTTCGATCCCCAGCTCCGAAAAAAAGAAAAACAAACAAACAAAAAGAAAAAACCAACCAAACCAAAAAGGCAACAGTGTGGCTACAGGGCCCAGTGCAGAAAGATGCCACAGACTTGTCCTCTGACCTCCCCTGGCACCGTGGTGATGTGTCTTATTACCCCATACACAAGTAAATGTAAAAATAAAAGTGTGAGGGCTAGAGAGAGAGCTCTTACAGAGGATCTGGATTTGATCGTCGTGTATCAGGCTGCTCAAGACCACTGAACTCCAGCTAGAGGGGTCCAAAGCCTCTGGCTACCAAGGGCACATGGAGTCACATGCACATAGCCTGTCCCCCAGGTTTGTTTGTTTTTGAGACATGGTCTCATTATACAGCTGTGCATGGCCTCTGGCACACAGAGACCTCTGCAAGGACTTGTAGGGTGTAAAAAGCAAAAGCAGTAAGTCCACCCTCCCGAGTGAAGGGCAGACTGAACCAAGTGGCCATGGCCCACACTTTATTTTATTTGTGTGTGTGTGAGGAAGGGGTGGTGGGGAAAGCTCTCACGGTTCAGTTCTGTCCTACCCCCTGTGGAAACTGGGGACCAAACTCTAGACTTCAGGAGGCACACAAGTGCTTCTGCCCCGACTAAGCCCTTCCTACAGCCCTCTTTATGAGCCTAGCTGCCTGGAACTTGCTACGTGGGCCATGTTGACTTCAAACTTGCTTTAATTCTCCTGCCTCAGATTCCCAGTGCTAGGACTACAGGTGTGTGCCATCATATTTGCCAGCAATTTTTTTTTTTCATGAATTAAAAAAACAGGAGGCATGGGCTAGCAAGGTGGTTCAATGGTTAGAATGCTTGCCTTACATGAATAGAACACCATATTCCATCCCCAACCCAGAATAAACCAGTTGTGACAGTGCATGCCTGTAATCCCAGTAAAGACAACAGGATTGGGAGTTCATAGTCACCATGGTCTACACAAGCTCAAGATCCCAGTTCAATAAAAAAGGGGGTAGGGGAAACCAGGCATGAGTGACCCGTGCCTGTAACCCAGCCTTGGAAAAGCTAAGACAGGAGAACTAGTACTTTGAGGCCACCCTGGGCTACATAGTGAGACTCAGACTTTTTGAAAATGTAGGGGCTTGGTGGTGATGGCACACATCTTTAATCCCAACACTTGAGACAGGTGGATCTCTGTGAGTTAGAGGCCAGACTGGCCTGCCTAGCTTGTTTTAGGACAGCCAGGGCTACACAAAGAAAACCTACCTCAAAAAACAGAAACAAGGGGCTGGAGAGATGGCTCAGTGGTTAAGAGCACTGACTACTCTTCCAGAGGTCCTGAGTTCAAATCCCAGCAACCACATGGTGGCACACAACCATCTGAAATCTGGTGCCTTCTGGGGTGTCTGAACAGTGTACTAAAAAAAAGAAAAGAAAAGAAAGAAAGAAAAAGAAAAAAAAACAAGAAATTGCAATTGTTCACAGAAATGTTTGATCAGGAATATCTTAAAGGTAGAATTGGAAATCATTTAAAAATTCAAGAAAAGCCCAGAGGGGTGTGGAAAGTTTCTTCATGGGGGTCAGGAAGAGGAGGGAGTATATATATATTCAAGAGTGTAGGGAGGAATCTGGTGAGGGAGTGAACAGAGCCCAGCCCGACGGGTTAAGAGGCAAAACAGCCTGTGGGGAGCTTCTTCGTAGCAGATGGGAACCCTGAATTTTCTGAAGCGTGTCTGGTACCAGGGTGCCCTCAGCATCCCACCCTCTCTGCTCTCCTCAGTGTTGTAACCTGAGCGTAAGCGAGACTCCTCGAGATCCCCTAGGATTTAAGGTGTCAGACCTGACCATCCCCAAGCACAGACACCTGTTTCAGGTATGCAAAGGTTGGGCTGGGCTGACACCCATTCCCTCTCCAGCTCAGAGCCCAGCCTCCCTCACCTCCACCTACCTCACGCCCAGGCCAAGAACCAAGAAGAGAAGCGGTTGTGGATCCACTGTCTCCAGCGCCTCTTCTTCGAGAACCACCCGGCTTCCATCCCTGCCAAGGTATGGGCCTGTCTAACAAGCGACCTTGAGAGCTGGAGCCCAGTCTCTACGGCAGATTCCCTGAGTAACATGGGTGGGACCCTCGTGCTACCTAATGGCTAAGCCTGCAGAGTTCTGCTTTCTGGCTTGAGAATCCAGCACATTCTTGCTTTGTGATCTTGGGCAACAGGATCACCAGCCTTCGGTTTCCTTACCTGGGGGGACAGTAACACTCCACCGTAGGGCTGTGGCGAGGACTGACGGTCATCAGCCAGGCACCAGAAGCAGCCGTTTGTTCCTGGGAATGGTTGGTTCTCAGGATCTGCCCTCCCAGTCCTATCCCTCCAACACCTCTCCATCTCCCTGTCTTTCAGGCAAAGCAAGTTCTCTTGGAAAACAGCCTGCACTGTGAGTCTAGGGGCCTGGGCTGGCTGTGGTCCTATGCCAAAAGAGGAGATGCTTCCAAGAAAGTAGACAGTCCCCCAACTCTCGCCATAGGTGCCCCCAAAAGCAAACACATCCCAGAACCCCCAACATCCCCTCTGGACTCTCCCCGACCTCGAGATGCTCGAAGTTTTACCCCCAGCAGAAGGAACCCAGGTAGTTGAAATAGAATGTGGGTTCAGGTTCCCAGCACGTCCCAAGGCTGAAGGGCTGGGCTCACACTGAACTCTGACCATCTCTCCCACAGCTCCATCTCCAAGACTTTCTGGCAGTCGCCGTGGCCGCAGGCAGTCTGGTGAGTGCCCACTCCTCAAAGGGGTCCCAGGAATGCCAGGGAGCCTGGCCTCCTGATATCCTTTTTCCTTCCCCCTAGAGCCACCAAAGGACCCTTATGTCATTCTTCCCCAGAACGGTTA
The DNA here is from genome assembly GCF_011064425.1 of Rattus rattus. NCBI lineage: Eukaryota > Metazoa > Chordata > Mammalia > Rodentia > Muridae > Rattus > Rattus rattus. The sequence continues at coordinate 167,629,942 of NC_046155.1, forward strand.
GTAACTGGTCTGTGTCTGTCAGTCTGTCCTGGTCTCTTTCTAGGGATGTCTGGGAAGGGTGGGAAGGGAAGAAGGGGGCAGCTGATGGGTTACCGGGAATAATTTACTCCTGTGTCTTGTTCTTGTCTCCTCTTTACTTCTCCATCCCCAGATAAGCCTCAAGTCAAGGTAAGAAATGCCCGCCAGGGTCTGGGTACCTAAATCCCTAGCTCTGATGGAAAAGGAAATTCTACACCCCTGGCTCAAAATAAGCATGGGTTAAAGGCTTGGGGACATAGCAAAGTGTGTCTGTGCTTGCTCAGTCTGCACAGAACTCTGGGGTTGAGCCCTTAGCAGCACATAAACCTAGATGTGCTGGCACAAGCCGGAAAGCCCAGCAGGTGGGAGGCAGAGGCAGGAGGACTTGGAGGTCAAAGTTATCCTTGACTACAGGCGAGCTTGACTAAATGAGACTCTCAAAAAGGGGGGGAAAGAAAAAAATAAGGCCTTGAGCCAGGTGTCCTGGCAGATGGCTGCAGTTCCCACTACATTGGAAACTGGAACAAGAGGATCAAGCTGCACAGGCAAGTTCTCTGGCTCAAGATAGAAAAGGGGAAGGCAGAGCTCTGACAAGTAAGAGGCCAGCCTGGTCTACAGAGTGAGTTCCAGGAAGGCCAGGGCTACATAGAGAAATCCTGTCTCTAAAACAAACAAGTGAAAGTAAATAAAAAACCAAAGGACTAGCAGGTCAGGTATGATGTGGTACCACAGGTCTCAAATCCTAGTTGGGAGGCAAAGGCGAGGAGATCTCTGTGAGTTTGGGGCTAGCCTGGTCTACATACTGAGTTCTAGGCCAGCTCAGGCTCTATAGTGAGACCCTGTCTCTGAAAAGGGAAGGAGGGCAGTTTGAGGGGGGCAGAATAATACTCGGAGGTAGAATATCCGGTCCCTGAGTTCCAACCCCAGCAACATAACTGGAAGAGGGATGCAGGGGGTGGGAGGGAGGAACTAGACTGCCTTGGTGAAAAGGTAAGAGGATTAGAAGTTCCAGACCACCCTAGGCTACATAAGACCCTGTTCCCAAAAAAAAGGGGGTGAGGAGGTGGAGGGGTCATCTTTGACTTCCCCAATGTGCAAGAGGAGGGGCTGGGAACGTGGGGCACAGGGCACTCCTGGCCCTTGCTTTCTATGCCTTTCCTCCTCACAGCATGCTGGCAGTGAAGGTGAACTCCATCCCCCGTCTGAGTTGCAGCCACCAGTATCTGCTCCTGGCCCCCCTGAAGACCTGGAGGATGCTGGGCCCCCCACATTGGACCCGTCGGGGACGTCCATAACTGAGGAAATTCTAGAACTGCTGAACCAGAGAGGCCTCAGGGACTCGGGGGTGAGCTGAAATCGCCATCATATTTGAAGCACTTGGGCAGGCAGAGACCACAGCCCCGGTCAGCCCACCCCGTCTCCCTGATTTCTTGGCTTTTCTTTGTGTACCCACTACAGCCAGCCACCCACGACATTCCCAAGTTCCCCAGAGACTCCAGGGTGCCCGTTGAAAGTGAAACCCTCCCGTTCCAAGCTCTGCCCAGCCGAGAGTCTTCGGAAGAGGAGGAGGATGAAGAGCTGGAGAAAGATGAACGGGAGCCTTCCCCGCTCCATGTCTTAGAGGGGCTGGAAGGTTCCGGTGCAGCTGAAGTTCCCTGCATTCCCAGCCTTCCGAAGATTCCCAGTGACATGCCCGACCTTCCAGAAATTCCCGAGGCTCCCTGCCCTCCAAGTCTCTCTGACATCCCTGGTGTTTTTGAGGTGCCCTGCCTTTCACCCATGTCCAGTGTGCCTGACATTCCCAGCTTGGCCAACACCCCTTCCTTCCCCTGTGGCTCCTGGCTCCCTGGACCCCTGCAGGAGGCAGCCCAGTCTCAAGCCACCAGGAGGGAACTGTTGACTGGGAGCAACCTGGGAAGACTGAGTGAGCCACCCTCAGAAAGCAGAGCCGGGCAGGAGGAAGACACAGAAGGCGTGTCCTTCCCAGCTGTGCAGACCCAGGATGGCACCCCAGTCCAAGGATTCCCGGAAGAACTGGAATACCGCTCCTGTTCAGAAATCCGGAGTGCCTGGCAAGCACTGGAGCAGGGGCAGCTGGCCCGGCCTGGCTTCCCAGAACCTCTGCTGATCCTGGAGGACTCTGATCTTAGTGGAGGCAGCACCAGTGGGAAGACAGGAATGCCACATTCAGAGCGGTCAGCGTCACGGGTGCGAGAGTTGGCTCGGCTCTACAGCGAGCGGATCCAGCAGATGCAGCGAGCTGAGACTAGGGCATCCACCAATGCACCCCGCCGCAGACCTCGAGTCCTGGCCCAACCCCAGCCATGCCCTTGCCCACCCCAGGAAGAGGCTGAACCAGGTGACAAACTTTTTTCCCCTTATGGTGCTAGGGCCTGGGGCCACTATCACATTCTAGGCAGGGGCTCTACCACTGAGCCCCACCCCCAGCCCTTCACTGGGGGATTCTAGGCAGGGGCTCTACCACTGAGCCACGCCCCCAGCCCCTCACTGGGGGATTCTAGGCAGAGGCTCTACCACTGAGCCACACCCCCGGCCCCTCCCTCACTGGGGGGATTCTAGGCAGGGGCTCTACCACTGAGCCACACCCCCAGCCCCTCCCTCACTGGGCACAGGAGCTCTACCACTGAGCCACGCCCCTAATCACTCATTGAGGGATTCTAGGCAGGGGCTCTACTATATCCTTAGCTCTTGTCCTTTTTTTTCTTTGTACAGGGGCCCTGCCTGCATTTGGACATGTGCTTGTATGTGAGCTGGCCTTCCCACTGAACTGTGCCCAGGAGTCTGTCCCTCTGGGCCCTGCTGCTCTGGTTCAAGCTGCCACACCTTTGTGTACACAAGGAGATGACCTGAGTGGCCAGAGTCTGACTGTTTCAGATTTGCCCAAGCAAGGCCATCTGAGTAATAACTGCATTCCACCTCCTGTCCCTTTGCCTGGGCAAAGCAACTTCCAGAGCCTCCAGGGTCCATCTGCATCCCTTTTGCCCAAGCAAGACCCTCCAGATGTTCAGCTCCCAACTGCCTCAACCCTGCCTGATACAGGCCAGCTGCAAGTTCCAGCTGCCGCTCCTTCAACTGAGCGTAGAAACTATGTGGAGATCCAGGTTCAGTCCACCACCACTTCCCTTCCTGGCCAAGAGTGTCCGGCAGACTTTCAGATGCCAACCACTGCGGCATTGCCCAGGCAAGAAGGTCATGAAGACAGCCGAAGCCCAAACAATGCTCCAGGAGCCGAGCGAAGAGATGTCGGCGTCGATCAGGGCCCCACTGCTGTTGATGGCCAAGCTGTCAGCCCTCTGCCAGCGTGCACAAGCAGCCCTGACCATCAGATCCCAGCCACCCCGCTGCCATTGTCACCTGACGTCCCAGACATGGAGGGTGCTGGTGCCTTACCTCTGCCCGCACAGCAAGGTCATCCAGACTGCTGCGTCCCATGCAACCCTCTACCATCTCTGCCCCAAGACGTTCAGACGCCAACCGCCATCCCCATGTCCCAGCCTCAAGGCCTTACAGACGTCAGGGCCAAAGTGCCCCCGTCTTTCCCCACACAGGAGGAAGCTCCAGCGTTTCTGGGTCCAGAGCCCAGCCTCACAGACACCCCAGCTCCCAGACTCTTACCTTCACCAGGCCAACAGAACACCACAGATGGCCATGTTTCAACAGCTGCCGTGCCTTGCCCTGAACAAGGATGCCCTCAAGATCTTCAAGGCCTAGTGACTTCCCCGGTCCAGACGACCGTGGAGTTATCCAAACCAAGGGGTTTAGTCTCTCGGGTTGCCACGTCAGAGTCTCTGGACTTGACCCCGCCACATAGCCCCTCGCTCTCCACTCGCCAGCTCCTGGGCCCCAGCGCAGCTGCCCTCTCAAGGTACCTGGCAGCTTCGTACATCAGCCAGAGCTTGGCTCGGCGCCAGGGCCCTGGGGGAGAGGGCATGGCAGCCTCCCAGGGTCACTGGTCCTCCTCTGCCCCCACATCACGGGCACCTTCACCCCCACCTCAGCCCCAGCCCCCAGCTCCTCCAGCCAGGAGGCTCAGCTATGCGACCACAGTGAGCATTCAGGTAGGAGGTGGTGGGCGGCTACGACCAGCTAGAGCTCAGGTCCGACTAAACCACCCTGCTCTCTTGGCAGCCCCCCACCCAGGAGCCTGCGGGCCTTCCCCAGGCCCAGGAGGCTCCTGATGCTACTTTTCATATGTAAGCCTGGACACTGGCTTCAAGAACATTCACCAGGTGCCCACCCATCCCTATGACATCCAGAGTCTGGACATGGGTCCAGAAGTGGCTGTAGCTTTCTAGCTCCAGGAATCTGCCCACAGATGGCCCTCCTGAGGGCGTGGTTATTTTGTTAATTAATTTTATAAAATGCTGTGGTTTTGCCTTTCTTGAGGTCCTCCTCTGCCCCCATGAATGGGTGAAGACACTATGAATGGGAAGGGCTGATGTGGCCCAGAATGTCGAAGCTCTAAGAACATTTGCCTTAGTTCAGTTGGTAGAGCACTTGCTTAGCATGTACAAAGTCCTAGGTTCAACTCCCAGCACTTACCTAAAACTGGGTATGATAATGCATACCTCTACTCTGTGGAGACGGAAGGTCAGATCAGATGTTTGTGGCTGCCCTTGGCTACATAGCAAGTTCAAAGCCAGCCTGTGTCACATGACACCATGTCTCAAAAAAAAAAAAAAAAAAAAGAAAATGGGGAACTTCAAGCTCCTTGGGGGCCGTTAGAAACTGTTGGAACCTGATTTGTGGTTTTGAGGCATTTAGGACTGTGATAACCTATCCAAAAAAGCTCAGTATACATGGTGGGGCACACCTCCAGCCCCAGCTACTTGAGAAGCTGAAATGAGGACCCTCTACAATCCATTCAGTATTCATCTCTGTCCATTTCCCATCAAGTATCTTACACACCAACCTCTGTCCTATACTCCCTTCATCCATCCATCCTTCATCCAATTGTATTCTTCCATCCTGCCTCTGACTCATATTCTCCTTTTTCATCTAAATATATCCAATGTCTACATCTTTATCCCCACCCACTGTTTGCCCACACATCCTTCCATCTGTCCATCCACCCACCCATTTTAATCTCTCATTACTGCTGCCACCTCTAATCATCAACCCCCGCCCCTGGCCTTCTCTCCTTGATTGGGTTCTTCCAGGTACCATAAAACCTCAGGACCTTCCCATGCTGACACCAGGGCAGATTAAAATGGGGTTATGGGAGCTCTGTTCCTCATTTGGTTTTCCTGGGAACACCCAAGCCCCCTTTTCCCATGAATATTCTGATTGTGTCCAGCCTCCCCCTGCACACCCCACATCCCTCCTCGTTTGGGATGCTCTTGCCTCCCACGGAATAATTCAAGTTTGTAGTAGAAACAAAAGGGATTTTATGTTTAATCCTGCCCCCTTCCAGCAGTGGTCCGCAGGGCAGCATAATTTAAACAATTTGTTTGGTGACAGAATGCCAGCTCCTTCTGTCTCTGATCCTCCCAAGAATTCTGAGACATTCCCGTGTCACAGCTGTAAATTCAAGTCCCCTTTCTATTTGGCATGCGACATTCCTCAAAGAACTCTGGCTTTCCTGTCTTTAAAGTGACCACTTCTCAGAATGAGCTTAGCATCCTGTCATTTCTCAGGGACATCTTAACCCATGACTCACCAGGGAGTTAGTCTAATCGCATACAAACACACACAAGGCCCAGTCCTGACCTACAGAACTCAGGAATCTGATTGTTAGCCATTGGCTAGCAGCCAGAGGCTGTGCTTTATTATAAACTAGCTTCTGGCTTGAGGGTTGACACTACATGTGAGCTCATTCTGTTTTGGCCCTCGGCATCCCTAAGAGGTTAATGAAGGTTCCACTTAAGTTTTGCTTTGCACTGACAACCAAACTGGGCCCATGTTCTTTCAAGAGCGTGGCCAGTCACCTCCCTTAAACAATAAGGATGGCTTTTGTGTTGTTTGCAGTACTGGGCATTGAATTTAGGGCCATGGGCTTGCTAGGCGAGTGCTCTAACCCCACCTCATCTCTCCCCAGCCTTTCATTATTGGTGGGTTTGGTTGGTTTGTTTGAATTTTGTATGTCTGTGCATACAAATGACCCTGAGTCTACAAAGAGGGGGTCAGATCCCTCTGAAGCTGGACTTAAATGGGTGGGTAGTTAGGAGCCAACCAGCATGGATGCTGGAAATTGATCTTGGGTCCTCTGTGAGAGCCCTTTTAACCACAAACATCTCTCCAGCTCCTCCCTTTCTCAACCCAAAAAAATAGGAAGAGGAGGCAGAGACACAAAGAAGCACCTTACCTAGTCTCACGGCTAGGAAAGGGACAAATCCTCTCAGCCCCAGTGGCCCAGAGCCACCGGCGCTACAAGAGGGAGCTTGTGAGTCAACCAGCCCAAGGAGCGGGCTTCTTACTGAATGCCATTGTACCCACAGGGCCTGGACTGCGTCTGGGGGCTCCCCCCCCACACACATATCCACGGTGACTAGAGGCTTCCCTCAAGGTCAGGACTGAGGCTGGCCCTGCCCCCTCTGCAGAGTTGCACATTCCCAGCCGCCCCCAGCTGTAGGAAAGTTCCCAGCCCGGCCCGGGCTCCCAGCGGCGCCGGAATTCCCGGCATTCAAAGGAGGCAGGGAGGGAGAAAGGGCTGTCTGCTTCAGAGCCTGGCAAAAGAAAGAAAAGCAATTCCCCTCTCCAGATGTGTTCCAGCTGTGCTCTGGGAAAACCATAGGTTCCAGGCTAGCCTCGGCCCCGCCTCTTCGTGATGAGTTCCATTCCTACCCCACCCCAGCTCCTATCTGTGTATGATTCCGAGCCCTAGATTACCAGGGCCAGGAGGGCGTTTGCCCACCCATCAGCCTGCATACAGCGTTAGTCAAAAAGGAGGTTAGTGGAGGATAGTGGTAATGTGCCTGGTGCCTGGGGTCCCAGCTGCTCCAGAAGCTGAGGCAGGAGGATCCCTGAGGGCAGCCTTGGCAACACAGCAAAAGCCCTTAAAAAAGGAAACCAAGCCAGGTGTGATGGCACATGCCTTTAGTCCCAGCACTTTGCAGGCAGAGGCAGACAGATCTCTGTTAGAGGCGAGCCTGGTCTACAGAAGGAGCTCCAGGACAACCAGGGCAATGTAGAGACCCTGACTTAAAGGGGGAGGGGTACTCTTCCCCAGTTCTCATTCCCTTAAGCTGCTGCACTAAGAAAGTTTTCTCAGGGACACCCCACCTCCCCTTCCCAAGGCCACCATGAGCATGTCGGGTAATACTACTTGCTAGTCAGCAAACCCCACTCCATTGTTCTGCCAGACGTCACTGCTGTTCATGGAGCAGTTCTTACCTATGGGAATGGCCTATCTGTTGGGTCCAATGTGGTAGACACATCTTTAATCCCAGCACTCTAGAGGCAGAGGCAAGCAGAATCTCTGAGAATCGGGGGGCTAGCCTGGTCTACATAGCTAGTTCTCGGTCAGCCCAGACTATATAATGAACTCAACAAAAAAACTAAATGTATGTGAGCTGAGGACAGTGGCTGTGTGTGGTCTTCAGCAGTGAATCTCCTTATTGTGTGAACTTTACCCTCAACTCCCCTTCCCAAGGCCACCATGAGCATGTCGGGTCAGCCACTCACTGGCTGCTGGCCACTCAATGCTACCAGTAACAGCTTTCTGGGTTCTGGTTACCGAGGTCCCTGGATCACGTCTCAGAGGTGTATGAAGATTTAACAATCCACCAGCAGATCCTGACTTGCACTACCCCCAAGAAACCCACCTTACCCTCTGAACTGGGCCAGCTACTCTGTAGGCTGGGGTTTCTCCCATAAAGCTGAATGCTCTGACCTTACACTCCCCAAACAGGGCTGCAAAGCATAGATAGCCTCTGAGCACACATGCACGCACCCACACACTCACGGCATCAGGGAACTGGGCCTTTCCACCCTCCATTGTGGCTCAGCTCTACTTCCAGCCTACACTGTGTGCCCGAGTGAGCCATTGCCTGGCATTCTACGAAGACACATAAACAGGACTGACAGCCACAGCGATTCCCAAGTACTGGTTCTAATGCTTTTAACTTAATGTGCACTGGTGTTTGACCTGCATGTATGTCTGTGTGAGGGCGTCAGATCCCCTGGAACTGAAGTTATAGCCAGTTGTGAGCTGCCATGTGGGTGCTAGGAATTAAATCAGGATCCTCTGGAAGAGCAGCCAGTGCTTTAACCTATGAACCATCTCTCCAGCCCCTGAATATTTACTTTTGTATGTGAGTACACTATCTTCAGACACACCAGAAGAGGGCATTGGATCCCACTGCAGTTGTGAGCCACCGTGTGGTTACTGGGATTTGAACTCAGGACCTCTGGAAGAGCAGTCAGTGCTCTTAACCACTGAGCCGTTGCTCCAGCCTGAATTATTTTTGAAAACAGCGAGTTAAGTCAGGCCGAATTTGAACTCACCTCCACAACCAAGGATGACTTTCGATTTCCCATTTTCCTACCTTCCCTTTGCAAGTGCTAAGAATACAGACATGTGCCAGGTGGTGATGGTACACGCCTTTAATCCTAGGAAGAGACAGGCCACCTCAGAGTTCAAGGACAGCCTGGTCTTCAGATCGAACTCAAGGACACCTAGGGAAATGCAAAGAAACCAGCATCGAAGACCAACACCTCAGCAGACCCATCAGTAAGTGGCTCCTGTAGGAAGGTGAGCACTTGAGCCCATCTAAGTTAAAGACAGGCTACAGGGGCTCCTTACACTGAGCATAAAGGGGTCCTGCTCCGAGGTTGGACTCAACACTCCGTACCTAAATCTGCATTTGAAGATTCAGAAGAGCAGATGCAGAGTTTGCCTGGCCTACGGCCTACAGGCGGGAGGACCCTTAAACTTGGGTGGCTTCCAGGCTATCACATATCCATACTATGCCTGACATTTTAAAACTTGCACTTTCTTTGTACTGAAGACTACAGGCCCCACAGTTCCTCCACTCTTGTGTTCAGCAGGGTTAGGCCTGGCACAACTCTAGCCCAGCATTTGGGAGGCGGAGGCATTCCTGAGCCCTGGAGTTCAAGATGAGCAAAGGCAGTGAAGCTCAGTGAAGTGCAGAAAGGAGAGACATCTTGCTTGTACAAAGCCCCAGGTTTGCTCCCAGGCAAAACAAAGTAGGCAAAGAAAGGACTCTAGTCTGCTATGATAGTGTGTGTCATAGTGTGGTAGTGTGCTGTGATAGTGATAGTGTCATAGTGTGGTAGTGTGCTTATAGTTGCACACGCTAGTCCTGGCTATGGAGGTGGGGACATAGGATTGCTCTGGCCCAGCAGAACATAACCAGATTGCTCGAAACCAAAAGGGGATAGGGTGAAAGCTTGATTGGCAAAGTGCTTGCTTTGGGAAGCATGAGGACCAGGGTTAGGGTTAGGAAAATTGGGAACAGTCCTATCACCACCCACTTGTCATGGTTATAGGCTCTGGGGGGGAATCACACAGGGTGCGAACACCCCAAGGAGGGTACAGAAAGCAATGTCCAAGAAGAGGGAACACGTGCGTGTGCGCACGCACACGAGAGAAAAGCAGCCTTGGAGTTGGAGCAAGCCCAATGACACCTTCAATCCCAGCCCTTGGTGGGCAGATGGATGTGGGTATTTGACTTTGAGGCCAGCTTGTTCTGGAGTTCCAGGACAGCCAGAGCAGCAGAAACCTGTCTCAAAAGAGAATGAATTAACGCCAGGCACAACCGTGTAGTTGTAGTCCCTGTGCAAGAGAGGTGGGGACAGGCAGATCCCTGCAGCTCACTACCCAAATCCAGTAAGAGAGCTCGTTCTACCTGCCCTTCTGCCTCCCTCGTGGTCTTAATCTTGGGGCTAGTATAGATGGTTCCAAGGTCTAGCTCCCAAGTTTAACGGGTACTGGCTGGCTGCTCTCCTAGAGAACTTGGGTTCAGCATCTAAATGGTGACTCCTACCAGTCTGTAAATCCAATTCCAGGGATGCAACACCCTCTTCTGGCCTCTGCCGAGAACTGGGTATATAGTGCACATATAGACCTACAAAAACTCGTAACATAAACCTTAATAAAGAGTAAGTTGGGCAGCACTTGAACATCCAAGAAGGCCCTGTCGTCCACATGCATTTACACACATCCATATACTTAAGAACTACATGCCCTATGAGAGACAAAGCCATCACACCCTGGACTCTGCCCACAATCCATTCCACCTAAGGGGGAACAAATGAAGCCTTCTACCTGCTACCTCACAAACCATAAAGGCCAGAGAAGATGCTTTAAAATGTTAAGTCGCTGAATATGGTAGTCCACACCTCTTCAATCCTAGCACTGGTGAGGCAGAAGCAGGCACAGCTCTTGGGTTTAAGGCCAGCCTGGTCTATACAGTGAGTTCCAGGACAGCTGGGGGCAGAGAAACCAGGTCAGAGCTCAATGCTGTGGGAAGGCAGCCATCACTCCAGTCCCCACAGCCACTTCTTAAAGGTATCTCGTGCATTGTCTAACCAAACACTACAAAGAGAGACAACAATACAGAAATATAAAGTCCTAGGATGTTTATTACAAAGGTAAACCCTGATCCTTGAGACTGGCTTATCGGTAGGATTTCTGGTACCGGGCACGGGCACCGGGACCGCCAAACTTTTTGGATTCGCAGCGACGGGGGTCAGCTACAAGCAGGGTCCGATCGTACTGGATGAGGATATCTTTGATCTCCTTCTTAGAGGCTTCATCCACATCTAGAGAGAAATAAGACAAGATTTAAGTGCCCAAGCCTTGATTCCCACGCACAGCCCAACCACCATGATCATGATGGACCAGACCAGCTCTTACTCACATTTTTGGTAATAAGCCACCAGAGCTTTTGAGATGGACTGCCGGATAGCTGCAAGACACAATGACCAAAAAGTTTTGTGAAGACCCAGCCTTGCTTCAGGAGCTGTCTCACGCTCACACCCAAATCCTCAGACTCACCATAAATTTGGGCCACATGACCACCACCCTTCACACGGACCCGGATATCCACACCAGCAAATCTCTCCTTGCCCAGAAGCAAAACAGGCTCCAGTAACTAGAGAAATAGAAACCAACAGGTTAAGGAGTTAAGTCACAGCCTGGCGTAACCACCCTCTGTGGGCATTCCTTATCTCCCCTTGTGTGGTTCCCCACCATCACCAGAATCAAGGAGGCAACTATCCTAGGATCCCTGTACCCTTCTGATTCCCATGTATGTGTCCATGGAGACCAGAAGAGAACCCCAGACACCTCAGAGCTGTGATTATGGAGTGACAGGAAATTATGAAGTGCCCCAAAGAGGAAGTCAGTCCACTGTTCTCACAGCAGCCAACTCCATCCTCCCCTGAGCCTTCATTAGTACACATCCTAGTCCAGATTACTTTGGATCAAATTATGTCCAGCATCTAGGACCAGTCTATCCAGAGGCTCCACTGAGTGCCAGGCCTGGAGCCATCAGGACCATTAGGGCAATTCACAACACAGGGTATTCACACGAATCCTTCAAATAAACTGATACCAAAAAACAAAATCCCTATTTTGTTATACAAAATGTCTTTGGTATATGGAATACAAAATAAATCTGGTAATTTTCACTCTGCAAAGGTCCTTACTCTTTGAGAGTAATAGAATTTAAGCCAGTCTTTCAGATTTGTTCTCACATAACCCACTAGAACAAAAAAAAAGTCCCCATTTTACAGAGTGGACCCAAGGGAAAGCAAGTCTAGTGACTGCCTGAATGACACCAGTAGGGGTCTTGTACAGGATCGAAAAACTTCACAGACAGCCCAACTATGTCCTTTTTTTAAAAATAGATTTATTATAAGTACACTGTGGTTGTCTTCAGACACACCAGAAGAGGGCACCAGATCTCATTACAGATGGTTGTGAGCCACCATGTGGGTGCTGGGAATTGAACTCAGGACCTCTGGAAGAATAGTCAGTGCTCTTAACCACTGAGCCATCTCTCCAGCCCCCAACTATGTCCTTTTGTGTCATCACCTGACTTGGATTAGGGCTAAGCAGGAGGCTCCTGGTGGCATTATTTTTTTTTTCTTTTTTTCAGAGCTGGGGACCAAACCCAGGGCCTTGCGCTTGCTAGGCAAGGGCTCTACCACTGAGCTAAATCCCCAACCCTCCTAGTGGCATTATTAATACTGTCATTAACGTGCATTGTCTTGGGTGTGATATTCCTTCTTACATGTACCAAAACTCATACAACAATGAGTTCTGGGTTGCAAAAGAGGATTTGTTCTTGCACCTGTTGTTCAGTCTTTGTCCACTAGTTCAACAAAAACCCATACAAGTGCTATCAATGTTAAATTTCAGAGGGCTCCTACTGTTTCTACCTTTTATTATTTTGCAGTGTGTTTCACACTGTAGCCCCATGGTGACCCAAACTGCACGTTAGACTTGTAACTAGTAGTATGCTATTATCCAAGGAGCTAAGTTATCATACACGTGAGTCTGTAAACTCGTACTTCTAGAACAGAAATCTTCAATCAGGTCAGATACACTGTGCTATTCCCTTGGCCACCGGCTCCTCGAATCTGGCGAGCTTCGAGACACTGAAGATTACAGAATCTTCAATAGTCCACATTTCCATTTATATTACCTGCTCGGACTTCACTTTTCCCAAGTCCAGGTCTAGATCTACCGCTAGGTAAGCCATTCTCCCTTCCCCACCTCTGCTTCTAATAGTCCCGGGGCCTTTCCTTCCGTCTCTCCGCCACCCAGACGCCGTCCCCGACCCCAATACCTTGTACTGCAGCGTGCGCGGCTCGATCATCTCCAGGGGACGTCCATTCACCTTGATGAGCCCATTTCCTCGTTTGCAGTGGGCCACAGCTGTGGCTGTTTTCTGCGAAAGGCGAGGGAGACGGCGGGGCCGTGTGAGTTCGGGACCCTAACTCTCAGGTGGGCCCCAGTCCGTGAGGTGTCCCAGCCCGGGCCTTCCCACTCCACCCCACCGGTCTTTTTTCATCCCGTCTTTGGCACACCTTGCGTCCGAAGACTTGCACGGACTGCAGCGGACCCTTGGACGGCATAGCTACAAGTATGAACACGAGATCCTCACCGCGCGGCGCCGCCACCGGAAAAGGAAAGCTTGGGGCCACCCCGGCCGATTTTCCAGGGTCTGCGCAGGCGCACAGAGCGTTGAGTCACGACAGAAGCGAGCTTTACGGCTGACGTTGAAGTCAGGATGTATGAAATGCGGCGGGAACGCCCTCAAGCAAGGGAGGGGGTGGCCTTCGATGGGGAGGGGCAGAGCTGTGTGGGACTGGGCGGGGACTCGGTCGGTGACTCGGTCGGTAACTCGGAAAATGGAGGGCTGGGCTTCCTTTTCCATTACCTTTCCGCCGCTTTGGTCTTGACTTTTGTCCAGTTCTTATAGACATTTCTGCTCTTCGATACTCTCCCAAAGCCCTCCTCCCGACCAATTCTCACACTCCCCCAACTCGCTGTCTTCCTTCCACTATTTCCCAGGGTCCCCATCCCATCTGAGTCTTCCTGCCTCCACTTCGCTAAGTCTGGATTTTCAGAATCCTGCCTCCCAGAACCCTCTTCCCCTAGCCCTTCAGATCTTCCACCGCCAATCTGCCTTTCACCAGAATTGCCTTCCTATCCGAGACTCTTCTTCCCAGTAAACCTGACCCCCTTAAAAGCCCTTTCCAAAGCTCTCCTAAACTTCTTTCTTCCTGGATTGCATCTTTTTTTTTTCCCTCAGAGTCTCGGGCCTTCACCACTGGAAGGCCTTCACCTCTTTGTGGCTCTTCCCAGCAAACAAACCTGGGAAACTGCTCCTCCCAGCTTAGCCCCGCCCTAGAAAACCTACCCTCAGGACCTGTCTGAAGGGCAGTTATCTTAGAAGATCTTTATCCAGAATCCTCCTAATAGTCTTGTTTTTAGATTTAATACTTTTGTGAGGGCAGGTTCCCAAGGAAGGCCTCCAGGCTCCCCGGAAATGTAGTTACAGGGTGTCCAAGCCACCCAACTTGTGTACCTGTAACCAAACTCAGGTCCTCTCTAAGGAAAGCAGTAAGTGCTTTTAACCAACCATCTTCCCGACCTCCAAATGATCGTCATACTCCCCTAAACCCTCGGCTCTTTGTCTTTACCCCTCAGGATTCTCACCAACCTGAGGAAACCCAGCTTTTAGTTTTTTCTAAGTCAAGGGGACTTTCTTACTGGGCAACAGTTTTCAGTTCTCAGGATTGCCTCAGTTTCTCTAGCAGCACAGGGATGTGGAGACATTCGGAGGGCATAGTTGTCAACAAAAAGACTAGGTATGGTCATGTACACCTGAAATGCTAACACTTGGAAGGTGGAGGCGGAAGGATCAGGAGGAGTACAAAGCCATCCTCTCCTCATTATGAAATGTCTGGCCAGCCTGGGCTACGTGTGATCCTGCTTCAGAAAGAAAAAGAAACTCGCTAGTGAAATGCCAAGCCTGAGGGCCCGAGTTTGATTCCTGAGACCCACAGAGTAGAAGGAGAAAACCAACTCCTGCAAGGGGTCTTCCAAACTCCATATGTGCACTGTCGTATGTGTACACGCACACAGACACACACACTGCACTGTAATAAAATGGAAAACACACACAGTGGATCTCTGGATTAGAGGTCAATGCGGCAGAAAGCGTTCCAGGCCAGCCAAAAAAACAAAGCACAGCACTGTCCACACTTGCATGACTATGCCTTTGGCAGTGGTAACTCCTTCCCGGAGCTGGGAAATTAGGGAAAAACCAATGGGCTCTGTGTGCAAGCAGTTGTGCATGCTCGAACACGCTCACAGTAAACAGTAGGGCTGGAGCCCTGGATGGCATACTCCTGACCCACTCCCTCAAACTTCAGTAGGTAAACGTCTTTCAGACACATAAATGATAGTTACATCGATTACAGTCACACTTAAATAGTGCTTACTGTGCCAAGTGCTGATCCAATCTAAATGTATTGAGTATATTGGCTAATGTTCTCTCCAGGCTAACTCCGTGAGGTGGGCAGACATGTGACATCTACACAGGATGGTGTTTGTCCTGGACATCCTAGATTCATATTTGTCAACTTCCAGCAGATGGCAGTAAAGTACTGTCCTAACCCCGGTGGTCCTTCTGCCCACCCAGCAGCCCTGTCCTGCTCCATCCACCCCACCGTTTCTTTTGGAGTCTAGGCTGGCTGGAAGTCACAATATAACTAAGGAGAAGATGGCTTTGAACCCCTGATCCTCCTGCCTCCACCTCCCCAGTTCTGGGACTACAGATGCATACGACTACATCCAGTTTTAAAAGTGTCCTTTTGTCCTTTCATTTGTGTTTTAAGATTTATTTTATTAGCGGGGCAATGGTAGTGTGTGCCTTTAATCCCAGCACTCGGGAACTTGGGAGGCAGAGGCAGGCAGATCCCTTGAGTTTGACAGCATCCTGGTCTTACAGAGTGAGTTCCAGGATAGCCAAGGCCTCACAGAGAAACCCTGTCTCAAAAAACAAACAAAAAAAGATTTATGCTCATCCTCTCACCCTCCATCCCTCCCTCTCTCTCCTCTCTCTCTCTCTCTCTGTGTGTGTGTGTGTGTGTGTGTGTGTGTGTGTGTGTGTGTGCACATGTGCATGTGCATGTGTACAGACCCAAAGAGGCCAGAAGAAGGCATCTGATCCCCTGGATCTGTTGTGAGCTTCCCAGCAAAATATTACAACTGAACAATCTCTGAACTGCGGAGCTGTCTCTCTCCAGCACATTGTATGAGTGCTTTGAAGATTTATTTATTTATTTAATGTATATGAATACACTGAGCTGTCTTCAGACACACCAGAAGAGGGCATCAGATCCCATTACAGATGACTCTGAGCCACCATGTGGTTGCTGGGAATTGAACTCAGGACCTCTGGGAGAGCAGTCAGTGCTCTTAACCGCTGAGCCATCTCTCCAGCCCATATGAGTGTTTTGAAACAGGATATTTTCAAAATAGGAATTTAGGCAGCCAAATATGACCGTGAATTCCTGATATTCTTGCCTCTGTCTTTCTTTCTCCCCCTCCCACCCCCAGAGCTGAGGACCGAACCCAGGGCCACTACCACTGAGCTAAATCCTCAACCCCTGCCTCTGTCTTTCAAATACTAAGATTACAAGGAAATACCCAGTTTGGGGAACTCAGCTATCTACCCAGAGTTGGCTGGGAATCCTAAAGATACTTCTGCCTTAGCCTCCAACCTCATAACTGACTGTAATTTCAGTTTCAGAGAATTAGATAATTCCTTCTGACCTCTGCAGCACTGAACAAAAGTGGTATGCAGATATGTATACAGGCAGAACATCTTTTTTTACCCACGTGGAGAGGTTTTAATGAGAGAATGAGACAAGGGAGAGGGACAAGAGAGAAGAAGAAGAGTAAAGGAGGAGAGGAGTAGAGACCGGCCATGAGCATGTGGAGGGAAGTGGGGAGGAGAATGGGGAGAGAAGGGACAAAGGGTAAGAGGGCAAGGACAAGAAGCAAGAGCCAGGCAGAACATCTATAGACATAATTTTTTTTTTTTTGAGATAGGTCCTCACTATGGTCTCTGGCAGGCCTCAAACTCCCTATGTAGACCAGGCTAGCCTTGAAGTCGCAGAGATCACTGAGCTATCTCTCCAGTCTCTGTCCTTTATTTTTTTCTTTTTTTCTTAAATTTATTTTCTTTGGGCTGGAGAGATGGCTCAGTGGTTAAGAGCGTATTGTTCTTCAGAGAAGTCCACTGTAGCAACCACAGGCCTGGCTCAAAACCATCTGTAATGAGATCTGATGCCCTCTATTGTGTGTCTGAAGACAGCTGAATGTATTACATATAAATAAATAAATCTTTAAAAAAAAAAATTTATTTTCTTTACATATCTGAGTACACTGTGTGCTGTCTTCAGATACACCCAGAAGAGGATTCCATTACAGATGGTTGTGGAGCTACCATGTGGTTGCTGGATTTGAACTCAGGACCCTGGAAGAGCAGTCAGTTTTTTTTTTTTTTTTTTTTTTTTCCGGAGCTGGGGATCGAACCCAGGGCCTTGCACTTGCTAGGCAAGAGCTCTTACCACTGAGCTAAATCCCAACCCCACAGTCAGTGCTCTTAACCACTGAGCCATCTCTCCAGCCCCTGTCCTTTTTTTTAATTACCTTTTATAGTGTGCCTTCAACTGGCCCTTCCAACCACACTCAATCAATTTAGCCCTCAGCAACTCTGTGAGGCGTTCTCTTTTTCCAGTGTCTATTAACTTTTGGTTAATGCTGCTCTCATCGGCACGTCATTGTTCATCTTGCTAACCACACTCTTCATGCCCAGACTTAGATCCCAAAATAATAATTTTTTAAATTAAAAAAAAAAATCTGGGCACTGGCTGCTCTTCTAGAGGTCCTGAATTCAATTCCCACATGGTGGCTCACAACCATCCGTAATGGGATCCGTTGCCCTCTTCTGGTGTGCAGACACACATGCAAACAGAGCACTTGTCTACATAAAACTCATAAATAAATACGTCTTTCTTGAAAAACTGAGAACAAAAGCAGAACACCTCTGGAAGTCCCAGCACAGCACACGAGGCTCTGCTGCTGTCTCTACACACCAAGTAGAGATGAGGCGTGCAGGAACTTAACACAGCACTGGGCAGGCGACAGCAAGGGTGGAAACCGTCCTCTGGGTACCATCATGATTTGGAGTTTGCTTGTGTTTTGTGTGTATGAGCATGCGTCTGTGTGTGTGTGTGTGTGTGTATGTGTGTGTGTGTGTGTGTGTGTGTGTGCACATGCGCATGTGGCACTCATCAATGCCAACCACTGATCTAACAAGGTGTATTTCCTTAAGGGGATGTCTTAGGGTTTTTCTGCTGGGAACAGACACCATGACCAAGGCGAGTCTTATGAAGGACATTTAATTGGAGCTGGCTTACAGGTTCAGAGATTCAGTCCATTACCATTAAGGTGGGAACATGGCAGCATCCAGGCAGGCATGGTGCAGGAGGAGATGAGAGTTCTACATCTTCATCTGAAGGCTGCTAGCAGAAGACTGACTTTAAGGCAGCTAGGAGGAGGGTCTCAAAGCCCACACCCACAGTGACACACCTACTCCAACAGGGCCACACCTTCTAATAGTGCCACTCCCTGGGCCAAGCACATACAAACCATCACAGGGGACAAGCAGGTTCTCAGGAGATGGCCGTTCATGCTTTATGGTGGAAGTCGTTGGGGATCTGTCTTCAAGACTCTATTGTTTCTCAAAGTCAAAGTGACTTCAGACTTAGGACAATGACTACAGACTTACAGGTGCCCTTTGGAGGTCTGAACCAGGACACCAGAAAAGCTGACAATGAGATGTCTCAGTCACTCTGTGGGCCTTTGTCCCCCGAAGGGGGATAGGCTAGATTAGGCATCCCCACATTTTATGCATACACTTCTCAATTACAGAGTCCAGCAGGGATACCTTTTTGCCTCCCTTCCCTTTCAGTCTGTGTGACCTTAAAGATGAAGTCGGGTTTTCTGGATATCTTACTGTTAGTCTTGTTTTGTGCATGGCAGCCTCTTCATATCTTGGGATCAGATGATTTAACCTATTTCCCATTCCAAGCAGTTGTGCTCAGAAAGACTTTAGTCTGGCTTCTGGAACCCCACTTTCTGTCCAGCTAACTCTGGGGTATAAGTGAGCTAACAGCATGATCTCAAAGCTCGGATAAAAGAGTAACGCCATCCCTCCCGGAGAAACTGGATCCCACAGGTTTTAGCCACAGCTCAGCACTAGCTGCTAGAGTTTCCTTATCCATCTACAAACATCTCATCTTGCATGAGGTAGGCAGACTCACATGGGTCTATCCCCTTTCAAATCTAGGATATTTAGGATGTAGAAGGTAGAAGCAGGTAGAAGCTATACATGCCAGAGAGACAAACTCCTTCCAGGAGTAATGAATGGATATTGGGGTGTGGCACAAGGGTAGAGGACTTTTCTAGAATCCTCTCGGGTGGCAGAGCCCCTGCTTAGAATCCCCTAGTGTGGGGCTGGGGTGTGGCTCAGTGGTAGAGCCCCTGCCTAGAATCCCCCAGTGAGGGGCTGGGGGCGTGGCTCAGTGGTGGAGCTCCTGCCTAGAATCCCACAGTGAGGGGCTGGGGGTGTATCTCTATAATAGTATACCCATGTCTAGCATGTTACAGTCCCTGAACCTTAACCTTAGCACAAGAAAAAAATTAAATTGAAGGCAGGTATCTTAGTTATTGTCCTATTGCTGTAAATTAATGCATGACCAAGGCAACTCTGATAAAAGAAACCAATTAATTGGGGTTTGTTTAGCTTCGTGGAGTTGGCCCATAATCATCAGAGCAGAAAGCAGTAGCTGAGAGCTTCACATTCAGATCCATAGGCAACCGGGGGAGGGGGAACTGTCATGGGTCTTTGAAACCTCAATACCAACCCTCAGTGATGCACCTCCTAATCCTTCTCAAGCAGTTCCAGTAACTTTGGACCAAGCATTCAAACATGTGGGTCTGTCAGGGCCATTTTCATTTAAGCCACCACAGTATGTCTAATCAATGCACCTATTTTAATGCATGAGGTAGTCAAGGAAGAAATTCTATTGAATGCCCGGCACCTGCTCAGGCCTCCTGGCCTCTACTACCCCTGAAGGAGGCTGTTTGGAAGCTCAGTCAGGAAAGCAGCATGATAGGAGCGTCTGGTAACCTCCCTAGGGTCTTTGGATTTTTCAGGTCTTTCTCCAAAGCTATGGATGTGCTTGTAGCCATTTGTAGTCATTTGTCAGTCATCCCAGCCTCTCGGCCTCAGTCGAGACACCCTGGGTAGAGATACTTATCAAAGCTTTGGGGGTCATCATCCCCAGGCAAAGCATAAATTTCCACGAATGTGTCTATGCTGCAGGGCACAGATGCCCAGGGAGGCTGGGAACGTCCCAGGCAGCTTTGGTGCGAGTCCAGAAGCTGAGACTCAGAGATACCAGCTCCCTCTGGCTTCTCTGCTCCAAAATTCGTCTGTGACTCCTGGTCGCTGCTGTCTGAGCTGGTATCCAGGATCTGGTCATCTTTCCGGGATTTGTTCTGCTTGTGCGGTGCCCCTCTTGCTGGTCTAGCCTTGTTAGACAATGTTCTTCTCCTTGGCTTAGATGGTGTCCCTTTCACTGGCTTATCCTTGTTAAACAATGCTCTTCTCCTTGGCTTGGCCTGATTGATCAATGCTTCATTCACTGGCATGGCCTGATTGATCAATGCTCCTCCCACTGGCGTGACCTGGTTGATCAGTGCTCCACTCATTGGTGTATCCTGGTTGATCAATGCTCTGCTCACTGGCATGGCCTGGTTAAACCATGCTCCTCTCACTGGCATGACCTCATTGATCAATGCTCCGCTCACTGGCATGGCCTGGTTAAACCATGCTTCTCTCGACGACGTGCCCTGGTTGGATCCTGCCAGAGACAAACTCTACTAAATACATATGTTTTTTGAGACAGGGTTACTCTGTATAGCCCAGGCTATCCTAGAGCTCAGTCTGTACACTAGGCTGGCCTCAAACAGAGATCTGCCTGCCTCTTCCTCTCAGGTGATGGGATTAAAGGCATATGGCCCCATGCAGGGCTTCTTTAGTTTTTAATTGCTATTTTAATATGTTCCTGTGCACATGAGTGCAGTGTCCACGGAGACCAGAAGAGGGCATCAGATGCCCTGGCGCTGGTTACAGGCGGCTGTGAGCCACCATGTGCTTGCTGGGAACTGAACCCACTCCTTTGGCAAGAACAGCCAGTGGTCTTAACTGAGCCATCTCTCCGGCCCCAGCAATTTATTTTTTCTTCATTTACTTTTTGAAACAAGGCCAGTAGAGTCTGTGCCAGAGATACAACCCAGGGTTTGGTGCATTCAGGGCGATCAGGTCTGCCAACTGATACCCCCCACACCCCTAACCCCCCCACACCACCACCCCTGGCCCGAGAGCAGGCTAAGGACGGAGTGAGCCCAGAGGAAATGCGCTCACCTCAGGTGTGGGTCAAGCTACTTCCTAAACTCCTCATATTTATCGATTAGGTCCTCTCTAGACTCCTCACCCTGCATCCGGGAAGGCAGTGCTGCGAGACTCTCGGTGGCTGGAACAGGCACATTGCTCCAACCCAAGGTCGCAAGACACTAAGGAAAGATGGAGTTGGACTACCAAGGACGATATTCTGAGCCATGTGTGGGTGGCCCACAGCTTTGAGCCCATCACTTGGGAGGTGGAGGCAGGAGGGTCAGGAGTTCAAGGTCATTGTCAGCTCTGTAAGGTTGAGGCCTGACTGGGCTAAATATGACCCTGTCTCACGTAAAACAAGCAGTAAAAAATGACTACTCTCCAGAGCCCTGTTTTACCAACACAGCCTGGGAGAATACAGGAGCAGCCCCTTTTGGAAGAGGTCCTGGTGGCTCTACCTTTAATCCCTGCCCTCAGGAGGCAGAGACAGGTGGATCTCTGAGTTTGAGAACATCCTGGTCTACAGCCAAGGCTACAAAGAAACCCTGTCTCCAAAAATCAAAGAAGACGGGAGTGAGGGGGTGAGGGGGCGTTTCCTATTTAACCCTGTGGGCCTGGGGTAGAACGGCTTGGACTCATATGCAGATCTCACATTCATAATCCTCTAAGGGAGCCTTAGTGTATCTGAGTGACCTTGGAAACAAAGCCACCCAATGTCTAGCATCCATTCCTAAACAATACCACTGACAATAAGCAGGAACTGTTAGGTAAGAGTAGGTTTAAGGGGCAGGAGAGATGGCTCAGTGGTTAAGAGCACTGACTGCTCTTCCAGAGGTCCTGAGCTCAAATCCCAGCAACCACATGGTGGCTCACAATCGTTTGTAATGGGATCTGATGCCCTCTCCTGGTGTGTCTGGAGACAGTTATAGAGTACCTATATATAATAAATTAATCGGGGTTGGGGATTTAGCTCAGTGGTAGAGCGCTTGCCTAGGAAGTGCAAGGTCCTGGGTTCGGTCCCCAGCTCCGGGAAAAAAAAAAAAAAAGAAAAAAGAAATTAATCAATTTCAAATCTTTAAAAAAAGAATCAAGTACATCAATGCTCTGTTGAAAGCCAGGCCTGTACTCCAGCCCTTTGGGAGGAGGTGACGGGAAATCCCGAGATCAAGACTGGTCTTAGCTATGTGAGTTATTCTTCCATGAAGAGGGAGCTGGAACTGGAGAGGCGGCCTGGTGGTTAAGGAGAGCACTTGCTTCTGCAGAGGCCTCAGCGTCCACTCCCAGTGCTACCCACCTGCAACTCTGGCCCCACGGCTTAGTGGCTGCACATTCATTCCCACTCTGGACCCTTTTTTTTTTTTTTTTTTTTTTTTTTTTTTTAAAGATTTATTTATTTATTACATATAAGTATAGCTGTCTCAGACACACCAGAAGAGGGCATTGATCTCTTTTTACAGATGGTTGTGGAGCCACCATGTGGTTGCTGGAATTGAACCCAGGACCTCTGGAAGAGTAGCAACCCCGTGAGCCATCTCTCCAGCCCACTGGACCCTTTTTATTCTTAGATACCCCAATGTGGGCGGAGCATGTGAGAGTGCCAGGAGCCATAGCGTTTGAGAGGCTGAGGCAGGCACACCAGGAAGAGAATATGAACAGGAGCCAAGGGAAAAGGTTTGCAACATCCTAGTCACAGGGAAATGCAAACACAGACCAGAACTGAAGCATGGAGAGATGGCTTCACAGTGGTTAAGGGTACCTACTGCCATTGTAGAGAACCAGAATTCAGTTCCCAGTCCTGATGCTGGGTGACTCATACTGCCTGCCTTTCTCCAGCATCCATGGGCACCTACACACACACACACACACACACACACACACACACACACACACACACACACAAACACACACACACACACACACACACACACACACACACACACACACACACACACACACACACACACACACACAGACACACACACATACAAACACAGACACACACACAAATACACACACACGCACACACGCACACACACATACACACATATATACACATATACACACAGACACACACACATACACACACACGCACATACACACACACACACATACACACACACGCACACATACACATACACACATACACACACATACACACACACATACACACACACACACACACACTCATGCAGACACGCTTATCAACATAATTTACCGTTTAAAAATAACAAAAAAAAAAAAAGGGTCTGGACAGCGGCAAACACTGCCAACTGCGCTCCCTGCTGCTCTTGCAGAAGACCCCAGTTTGGCTTCCAGATCCAACAAGATGACTCAGAACCATCCATACGTCCCAGTGTAAAGGGTCTGCTGCCCTCTGCTGCCCGCCCTGGGCACTGCACATCCCCAGTGCCCAGACAGAGATGCAGGCAAACTCTTAGATACAGAAATGTGGCTGATAATCGTGGTTGTCAACTTGACCATGGCTGGAATTAACTAAAACCCTAGCAGCCGGTATACCTCTAAGAGATGATTTTTTTCTGCTAAATTATTATTAATTATTACAGATGTAAAACCCATCCTAAATCCAAATCTTTTGAGGTTAGAAAACCCACCCTGGCCAGGTAGTAGGGGTACAAACCTGTAATTCCCTCACTCTGGAGAAAGGGGCAAACAGAACTTTTTGAGTTCTATGTGACGACTCACTGTAGTCCTAGCTGACCTGGAACTCAAAGATCTGCCCGTCTCTGCCTCCCAAGCACAGGAACTAACATGTTGGGAAGAAGCAAAAGAAACTATTCTTAGTACTGTCACTGTTTTCAGGTTTCGTTTTATCACAGGGAGAAACTAAACTCAAGGTTCCAGGTCCTAGGAGACCTGGAGACTTCCCAATAGCTGAACAGCTTCTGTTGTAAGGAAACAGTGGTCTAAGACAACGTGTAGGGGGCCGGAGAGATGGCTCAGCGGTTAAGAGCACTGACTGCTCTTCCAGAGGTCCTGAGTTCAATTCCCAGCAACCACATGGTGGCTCACAACCACCTATAGTGGGATCCGATGCCCTCTTCTGGGGTGTCTGAAGACAGCTACAGTGTACTTATATATAATAAATAAATACATCTTTAAAAACAAAAAAAAAGTAGTTTAAAAAAAGGCGGGGCTGGGGATTTGGCTCAGTGGTAGAGTGCTTACCTAGGGAAGGCATAGGGCCCTGGGTTCGGTCCCCAGCTCCAAAAAAAAAAAAAAAAAAAAAAAAAAAAAAAAAAAAAAGGCAACATGGGGTTGGGAATTTAGCTCAGTGGTAGAGCGCTTGCCTAGCAAGCCCAAGGCCCTGTTCAGTCCCCAGCTCCGAAAAAAAAAAAAAAAAAAAAAAGGCAACTTGTAGGGAGACAGTTGTCTGACTTGGAACATCTCTTTTTTTTTTTTTTTTCCCCAGAGCTGGGGATCGAACCCAGGGCCTTGCGCTTCCTAGGCAAGCGCTCTACCACTGAGCTAAATCCCCAACCCCGACTTGGAACATCTCAAGGACAACTTCTGGATCTTGCTTGTCAAGGTCAAACAGGTTTATGTCCCCATGCCCTGGAACCTTCTCTTATCCTGATTGGTGGAAATTCCCTAGCTCAATCCCACCCTGCTTCTCCTTGATTAACGGTCTTATCCTTTAAATATGCTGCACAGTGTCCCTTCAGGGCTGTAGTTCCGATCTGAGTCTGTTCCTCAACCCTGATCAATCAATATCGGCTTGATTATAATAAATTCTTGTCGTCTGCATTGACCTGGTGTTTGACTTAAGTTGGATTTAAGCAGACCCACAACGAAAGGTGTGTGTGACCACACCCAGCTAAGAATCTGAAAGAAAGAAAGAAGGGGGAAGGGAATGAATGAATGCTGGCGAGGATTGTGGGAAACTGTTACTCAGACGCCATCAGGGAACATGTAAATTAGTGCAGCTACTATAGAAACCAATATGGAAGCTCCTCAGAACATGGAAACTGGAATTCCCGCAGGATCCTGCTGCACCATTTGTGGCCTAAATCAGAATACCAGAGAGTCACCCGAACACCCATGTACTGTGGTCATTTTCACAGTGGCCAAGGTGAAATCAGCCTAGATGTCTATCAGTGAATCACGGGGTGAAGAAAACAAGGTCTAAGTCATGGGGAGTTATTCAGTGACAAGAGGGAACTGTCATGTGCAAATACTGGAGACCACTCTGTTCAGGTGGGTAAGCCAGATTCCCAAGGACACCGCTAAACTAAAAATTAAATAAATAAACAGGGGGTGGTGGCCCAGGCCTTTGATCCCAGCACTCAGGAAGCAGAGGCAGGCAGATCCCTGGGAGTTTGGGCCAGACTGGAACTGAACAAGTTCCAGGATACTCAGGGCTACATAGAGACCCTGTCTCCCTGATTCCACCCCACACACCCCCCAAAAAAAAAGAAAAAGAAAGAAGAGAGAAAGAGAAAGGAGCCAGGCGGTGGAGGCCCGAGTCTTAGTCCCAGCACTGGGGAGGCAGAGGCAGGCGTGAGTTCCAGGACAGCCAGAGCTACACAGAGAAAGCCTGTCAGACAGGGGAAGGTCGGGAAGGGGAGAGAAAAGGAAGAAAAAAAGGCCATACAAAAGAGGTGACAGGTGTCTTGGAGGCCATAGTGAGGGAGTAAATATTATCCAACAGGTCTACAAATATGAAACTTGCTATTTTGTACAATTAATATATACAAATTAATATAATCGTTTTTTAAATTGGAGTGCAGGAGACAGAGAGGTAAATGTGTTTGTTGGCTTGTTTGCTTGTTTGTTTGTTTGGGGAGGATCGGGTTTTTTATAGCCCTGACTATCCTGAAACTAGGTCTGTAGGCCAAGCTGGTCTTTTTTTTTTTTTTTTTTCTTTTTCCTGTGCTGAGGACCGAACCCAGGGCCTTGTGCTTGCTAGGCAAGCACTCTACCACTGAGCTAAATCCCCAACCCCTAGGCTGGTCTTGAACCAAAGGTCATGTCTCTCTGCTTCGGGAGGACTGGGATTAAAGGCATGTGCCACCACTGCCTGGTTGAATGCATTTTTTGAAAATATTGTATTTAAAAATATTTTTGGGACTGTAGAGATGGTTCTGCGGTTCAGAGCCCTTGCTGCTCTTACAGAGAACCCCAGCTCTGTCCCCAGCACCCACACCAGCTGGTTCCAACTACCTTTAACTCATAGATCACATTCTGTTGTTGCAAAAAAAAAAAAAAAAATCCAGTTTGATTCCCAGAAACCCACAACCTCTGTCTCAGGGATCTCTAACCCTCTCCTGGTGCCCAGGAACACTCAAAACCACCCACCCACAGACAAATACATCTAATTAATTAAAATATTGAACACATTGCCGGGGCATGACTCAGCGGTAGAATCCTTGCTTAGTCCAGGATAGCCTCAGAAAGCAGAAAAAATAGGAACACACAGGACCAGAACTTATGAAGGAACAAAGGAGTCTGTAGCCCTGGTGGGATCCTGCGGCGGAACTCCAAGAGAGGTTGAACACCTCCCATCTTGGAGCAGCCACAGTCATCCACCCCACCCTCGCCCTCACGCAGATTCGGCTCACCTGACATCGAATCCCACTGAGATTTCTCCATCACTCTGAACACTTCGAAAGCCCCCAAGACTGTGCCCTCTGTGGTGCAGGGCTTGGAAATTTAAATAAAACCACAACTATAGGGGTTGGGGATTTAGCTCAGTGGTAGAGCGCTTGCCTAGCAAGAACAAGGCCCTGGGTTCGTCCCCCACCTCTGGAAAAAAAAAAAAAAAAAAAAAAAAAAAAAAAAAAAAAACCCAGGGGCTGGGGATTTAGCTCTTTTTTTTATTCCCTCCTTCATTTTTTCTTTCTTTTCATCATTCAAAAACTCAATTATTTAAAAAAAAAAAAAAAAAAACCCACAACTATATCATCAGTCCTCGCCCAAACCCTCCCTAATCCAAGAGGAATTGGAATCTCCTGTGCAAACTCTACAGAACCTATTTTTGACTTAAGTTTCACGGAGCACCCTGGGAGGCGTGAAGCGGGTGTGTACGCTCGATTCGTCCTCCACTCAGAATAGTCACAAAAGCCGATGAACCTTTCAGCCCTGCATGGTGGCCGGTGATAGCTGATAACTGTACTGAGGACGCCGAGGCGGGTTAGTTAAATTCAAGGCAAGCCTGGGCTACAGAGGAAGCCCAGGCTCTATGCTGTGGTGTTGTCTCGAGATAATTTTCTTAAATTAAGAGCCAGGCCTGGCGGTACACACCTGTAATCCCAACATCTGGGGGGCACAAGAAAAATAATTCTCTGCTCATTCCAACAGGGTTGTATGGAGATTCACACACACACACACACACACACACACACACACACACACACACACACACACACACACACTCACACCCGTACCCGTGCGCCGACCACAAAAATGGTTACTTCATTATTTAAATACAGAAAATATCCAAAAAACTACTGGGGACAGGGTCTCATTATGTAACCCTTTTTCCTGCAAGGCCCAGTTAGTCTGTTTCTTTGTTCCTTTGTTTTTCCTTGCTACCTTGTTGCTTAGCAATGTATCTTTTTGTTTTGTTTTGTTGTTTTTTTTGTTTTTGTTTTTAGACTACAAAAAAATAGACTACAGAAAATTTATGCCTACATCACTGTGTAGACTGGGCTGGCCTAGAGCTCAGAGGTCAGCCTGCCTCTGCTTCCTGAGTGCTGGGATTGAAGGTGTGTGCCACTCCCATCCAGAGCTTAGAGACCTATCTCCGAAAACTCTATAGAGTAGGCAGTGGTGGTACATGCCTTTAATCCCAATCTTCCAGAGGCAGGAGCAGGGGTATCTCTGTGACCTCGAGGACAGACTGGTCTACAGAACTAGTTTAGGACAGCTAGGGCTACATAGATAAACCTTGTCTACAAAACCCGAAACTAACCAAAAAAACAAAACAAAACAAAACAAAACAAAACAGAAACAAACAAAAAACAAGCCCCCCACCCCCAACAATGACAAACCAACCAAAACAAAACAAAAAAAAAAAGAACCAGAGTTTAAAATGTCTGTTTTTGGAGCAGAGACTGAAGGAAGGACCATCCTGGAACTGTCGGGTCTGGGGATCCGTCCTGTCTGCAGACACCAAACTGGACAGGACACTGTTGCTGTGGTCAAGAGGCACTGGCTGACAGGAACCCGGTGTGCCTGCTCCTTGGGACGTTCAGCTGCACAATCAGATGTACTTCCTATGTAGCCAAAGAGATGCTCTCTCTGTGCAGCCCAAGGTGACTTTGAACTACTCTATTTTGTTGTTTTTGGCTTTTTTGAGCCAGAGTATTATGTAGCTCTGGCTGTCTTGGAATTCTCTAAGTAGAACAGCTGGCTTTGAACTTACAAATATCCACCTGCTTCTCCCCTTCTGAATGCTAGAATTTATTTTGTTGTCACTATCTTTCTTTCTTTCTTTCTTTCTTTCTTTCTTTCTTTCTTTCTTTATTGTTTGAGACAGAATGTCTGTGTATCCCTGCTGTCCTGGAACTCACTCTGTAGACCAGCTGGCTGCCAACTCAGAGATCAGCCTGCTGAGTGCTGGGAGTAAAGGCATGGCTGGCTACTATGGCTGGCTATATGTATTTATTGAATATATATATATATATATATATGTATATATGTGTGTGTGTGTGTGTGTGTAGCTATAGGTTTCTGCATGTAAGTGCAATTCCTGCAGTGGTAAGAAGAGGGCATCGTATTTCCTGGAGCTGGTGTGAATGGCATGATGTGAATTTTACTGGTCCTCTCTGTAAGGGCAGTATGTGCTCTTAAACACAGAACCCTTCCTCTAGCCTCTGACCTTGTCCTTTCTATCCTCCTGCCTCAGACTGAAGAGTCAAATTTTAAAAAGTTAGTCTCAAACAAAGTCCAGACATGCCTGAGAGAATTTGAGATAGGGCTCACTGGCCCGACTATCAGCTCCCAAGGACACTGGCCATCTGGAGCAACCCCTTCCCCTTCCTCACTCCCTGAGGATGGGTCATCCCCCTGCTGCAGTGAGATGAGTTGCCCTGCCCACATTGCTGAGATGCTAGATTACACGTATGCTTTGTTGATGTAACTCCATGCCAATAGTAACTGTGCACCCTTTGTATTAGCCAATTATGTGTATCCACACGAAACCCCTGGTTTTCCCTATATAAGCTCCTGCCTAGAGAGGCTCGGGGCTTGACTCAATCTCCTGTGTGGGATATGTGTCAGCCCAAGATCTCGTAAATAAAACTGCCTCTTGCTGATTACATCAAGACCGGCTACTCGTGTTTCCTGGGGGTACCCCAACCCATGACTGGAGCGAGAGTCTCCCCAAGTTTGGGGGTCTTTCAAGACCTCTGAATGCTGGGCTTGAAGGTGTATACCATCCAGCCACATTCTTTTTTTGTTTTGTTTTTGTGATCATTTTCAAAATGGATCACAACATAAGCTTTTGATCCATTCCGACAGTGTACAAGCTACACATACTTGCTCAGCTGCTGAAGAACGCATGTTAGTATCATGTCTAAGGTGAACAAAAATCCATATAAAACAAATATTCCATTTCCATAGAAACATGGGTAAGCCCGACCACATCTTCTAGCCTTCCATACTGTTGCATCTGTACCAACCCCAGTCTTCTTCTTTTTTTTTTTTTTCCCCTGGAGCTGAGGACCGAACCCAGGGCCTAGCAAGCGCTCTACCACTGAGCTAAATCCCAAACTCCCCAAACCCCCCAATCCCCGCAATCCCCCCAATCTTCCCAACCCAGTCTTTTTTTTTTTTTTTTAAAGGATTTATTTATTTATTTTATGTACAGCATTCTGCCTGCATATGGGACTGCAGGCCAGAAGAGGGCACCAAATCTCATTACAGATGGCTGTGAGCCACCATGTGGTTGCTGGGAATTGAACTCATGACCTCTGGAAGAGCAGTCAGTGCTCTAACCACTGAGCCATCTCTCCAGCCCCCCCTCTCCCAACCCAGTCTTAAAAAGACATTCCTGGGCTGGAGAGATGGCTCAGTGGTTAAGTGCACTGACTGCTCTTCCAGAGATCCTGAGTTCAATACCCATTAACCACATGGTGGCTCGCAACCATCTGTAATAGGATCTGATGCCCTCTTCTGGTGTGTCTGAAGACAGCGACAATGTACTCATATAAATAAAATAAATAAATCCTTAAAAAAAAAGACATTCCAAAACTAGCAGTAATTAAGTTAAATGCCCCTCCCCCAAATCATTTAATTCAACCTAAAGATACTGCACTGGTGGGTTTTGTATGTCAGCTTGACACAAGCTGGAGTTATCTCAGAGAAAGGAGCCTCCCTTGAGGAAATGCCTCCATGAGACCCAGCCGTAAGGCATTTTCTCAATTAGTAATCAAGGGGAGAGGACCCAGCCCATTGTGGGTGATGCCATCCCTGAGCTAGTAGTTTGGGGTTCTATAAGAGAGCAAGCTGAGCAAGCCAGGGGAAGCAAGGCAGTAAGTAACATCCCTCCATGGCCTCTGCATCAGCTCCTGCTTCCTGCCCTCTGTGAGCTCCAGTCCTGACTTCCTGTGGTGATGAACAGCAATGTGGAAGAGTAAGCTGAATAAACCCTTTCCTCCCCAACTTGCTTCTTGATCATGATGTTTGTTCAGAAATAGAAGCCCTGACTGAGACACTTACAAGTAAGAGCTAGAAAAATGGCACCTACACACTGATCCTAACAGAAGCACAGGCTGCAGGGTGACTGTCTATCCCGTTCTCCTGGACATGAGACATGGGTAGAGGGTCAACATCCTGTTCCTCCACTTCCAGTAGGAAGCCATGGCTCTGGAGCTGGTTCACAGGTCGCCACAATGGCTGTGACATTACATAGTAGATAGTAGGCCTCTGGAATCTATTGGAATTAGAAGCAGTGGCAACAGTATATGCACCCTTGTATTCACCCACGTGCATTTTGGTCAGGTTACAGCAGTCCATGATCAAGTGAAGGCCATCACATGTCCATCCCCAGATGCTGGATAAGCAGGACTTCTCGTCGGGCTCAGGTCTCTTCTGCAGTATGGCCTGAGCACCACAAATGCAGTTAAATGATCCATGAGCTCCATCACTCATGTTGGGGCCAGAATTTGCCCCACAAACCAAACGAACACTGATCTCGGTCAGACAGGGATGGTTTATTGAGCACTCACCGTAGGGCCGATCAATCAGGGTCACAGGTCAGACTTGGGAGCTGATTGGAACCCCTAAACCAGAATCCTACAGAGCTTTTAGGCCTGAAATCCATAAACATCTGGGCCAAGTTATTCCACCGACCAGGATTTAGGGATAGGGGATTTCTTTAGGAACATGTCTTTGTTCTACATTTACCCTGTTCCCATTGGTTGGGGTATCCGTGTCTTGCCAGCCAGGATGCCAGTTTCCCACATATATGTGTCTCTTTCTGCCAGGTAGGATGCCCGTTCCCAGTGAGGTCTTGGGAACTTTACTGGACTTCTACTCAAAATGGAGGTTTGGCTTCAAATGGCTTCTTATATTGGTATAGGTGTCTCTCTATGTTTAAGCCCATCCCAGGGGCAGCTTATAGAGGAAAAAAGACACATAAAAGTTTATATATAGGTGCAGGAAGTGCAGCCTGGCAGTTGGTTTGGGTCCAAGCTTATTGTACCTGACTGTACAAAGTAGTTTTTTTTTTCTTCTTTTTTTCGGAGCTGGGGACCGAACCCAGGTCCTTGCGCTTGCTAGGCAAGTGCTCTACCACTGAGCTAAATCCCCAACCCCTACAAAGTAGTTCTAATGGACTTCTACTGTGACTGGTTTCCAAGAACAGGGAAGCACAGACTGTAAGAGAATATGCAATCACCTTGGGCAGGAGAAAGTTTCCTTGTAACAGTAATAACAACCGACATAAATGGCTGACTAGACAAGCAACAGTTATCCAGGCCTTAACAATTCACATAATACACGGAAGTGGGCTCATCTGACTCCTCTTCAGCACCGGAGCTGCTCTGCTCTTTGCAAGCCTGGAAACTAATGCAACATAGTATCTGCCCAGGCAGCCATGCTTCTCCCTGGAGAGTCGGGTGGGAAGTACTGGTCCAGAGTTGGTTACACTGTTGAGCTCCTCAGATTTAATTTTCATGTCCTGAGAGCCAGGAAAGCCACCAGCAGTATCAAGCAGATACATGCTGAAACCAACTCCTGATCCTATGTCAAAGACACAGCGGATGGATGGCTGACACCCTCTGTATGAGCATCACAGGATCGGAACATTCACTGCCCACTTGGAAGTTGACACCAATGGCGTCAGCTTTGAGCTCTTTTGCTGGGTGTGGTGGCACAGGCTTTTAGTCTTAGCACTCAGGAGGCAGAGGCAGGCAAATTTGTGAGTTCGGAGAGAGCAAGTTCCAGGAAAAAAAATTAGGTCGTTTGCCCTTTCCGAGAGAAGCCTGCTGGTTTTGAGTGTGAAGATAAACTTAACACTGAGGTGACAAAGAGCTTTGGAATCTTCTGTGGCAATCAGAAAGAACAACTTTGCCTTTGGGTGTGCTCTGGCGGCTTTCATGAGCTTCACTGTCAAAAGCCATCGTCTGGATTCCATTACTGCAGCATACTTCATTCGGGATACTTGTAAACACCAGGATTTACCTCTCTGGAGGCACCCCAAGACCCTGTACCAACTGTATTTTTCAGTGTTGCTTGCACAGTCGAGTCCTGCCCCAGTGGTAGCTAGGGTGTTCACTATGGCTCTGCTATCATTGTATATGATTTCATAAACGGGAGTGACATGAAGAAGAACTTTTAGCCATTGTAAATGCTTCTTTTTTAAAAAAAGATTATTTATATATGAGTACACTGTAGCTGTCTCCAGACACACCAGAAGAGGGCATCAGATCCCATTACAGATGGTTGTGAGCCACCATGTGGTTGCTGGGATTCGAACTCAGGACCTCTGGAAGAGCAGTCAGTGCTCTTAACCACTGAGCCATCTCTCCAGTCCCATAAATGCTTCTTTAGAATGTCCATGGTATAAAAGGCATCCTTATCTTCAGAGGAAGAAAGCTCATTAATGTCTGGTCCAGAATGTCCTTGGCAGTCAAGCCTTCATAGAGAATATGGCAGTCAAACTCTCCTTAGTAAAGCTGTTCATATGTCTACAGAAAACCTAGAGAAGGAATTGAATTACTGCCAGCTCCTCACAAGGCAGGTTATCCAGAAACTCTGACTACTGTCCGCTTGGAGCAGCTGAAATGTTCCCACAGTGCATAGGCACTGCTGGAGCGAGCTGGCTGGCCCCGAGAAGACTTCAGCCTTCTTTGAGTCAACTGCTAGTGGTGGCCCCCAAGCTGCTGACTGAGGGCAGGTAGCTGCAAGGACTGACAAAGCCCAATGTCACAAGGCATCATTACTTATACACCTGGCATCTACATTCTTTTTTTTTTTTTTTTTTTTTTTTCGAGCTGGGGATCAACCCAGGGCCTTGTGCATGCTAGGCAAGCGCTCTACCGCTGAGCTAAATCCCCAACCCCTTCTTTTGTTATTCTTTAAAATCTGCTGTCGCTGTTGTCCAACCTGTCATATCCATGTAACACATTTATTTTTAGAATAAAATGACATGGCTATGAAAACTGGGGCTATGGCTTAAGGGTAGTGCCAGAAGCCATGTAGGCAAGCAAGTGAGTTTTCTGGAGATGGCCCACCATTTTGCATGGCCGAGATGGGTGAGCTCCGAGATTGCAGGGCCCTTAGAGCTGTCATCCCAGGAATGCGTCTTGCTGTTAATATGCCTTTCCCATCCATCTTCCATAGCCTAAGGATTCCTAGGCATTAGCCCCCTATTGGGCAGATTTACTGCAGAATCGATATGAAGATGTACATTCATGTAGTAGTGCTGGGTAGATGAACTGATGATTTCGTAATTCCTGATAATGATTTTATAAAATCCCTAAATGGATACAAGTAATTTCAAGCCCCCTATAGACTAAAAGCTGCAATGAGAGCTCTGTAAGCCTTCATGTGTTATGAGCTAATTGAACTAGGAAAAGAAAGCAGGCTTGGGCCAAATTTATGATCAAGCAAAACATTCTTTCTAGGTTAACAACAAGACCACTGTCTGCTAACTAAAGGTCATAAACTGACTATTAGTGACAGGTACAAGGACAGAAAATGAATGGAGAACTAGTGTAGACTTATATTTCTTGAAAACCTTCTTTAATAAGTGCCCTTAAACACTTTAACCTCTTTTCTAGCCCACCATCCGCCAGAGGTAGTGGAAAGGAAAGGTTAATAGGACAAAGGAGGATGTGGACCTATTGAGAAAGAGTTATTTGGGGGCTGGAGACATGGCTCAGCAGTTAAGAGCACCGGCTGCTCTTCCAGAGGTCCTGAGTTCAAATCCCAGCAACCACATGGTGGCTCACAACCATCTATAATGGAATCAGATGCCCTTTCTTGGTGTGTCTGAAGACAGTGACAGTGTATTCATATATATAAAATAAATAAATCTTAAGAAAGAAAGAAAGAAAGAAAGAAAGAAAGAAAGAAAGAAAGAAAGAAAGAGTTCTTTGGAGGAATCCAGTCTGGGTTGTCAGGATATTAGATGAATGAGCAGCACTGGCTCCCTCCATTTGCAAACACCATTCACGAATCAGCAATAGCAGGTTGATCTAACCTCAAGGATCTGCCAAGCGGTCGGAGTTGGCAGAAGCAGCAAGGAACCGCCAGACCACTAGAGGTTCTTTTTTTTTTTTTTTTTTTTTTTTTCTTTTTTCAGAGCCGGACCGAACCTAGGGCCTTGCGCTTGGTAGGCAAGCACTCTACCGCTGAGCTAAATCCCCAACCCCTAGAGGTTCTTTAGAGTGCTTCTCTCTACAAAGTCACAGCAAATGATGACCAGCAAAGAGTGGCGAGGCAAACCAATACCACACAGCTTCGTTCATTGTCTGTTGAGCTGGCTATATTTATATCCTTTCAAAATATCATGTTTTCTCAAGCGTCTGCTCTAGCAAAACATCACATGCCCCCTTTCCAGACTGCTTCCAGAAAAATACCACATGTCTATTCTCAGCAAAACATCCCCCCACGGGGTGGGGATTTGGCTCAGTGGTAGAGCGCTTGCCTACCAAGCCCAAGGCCCTGGGTTCAGTCCCCAGCTCCGAAAAAAAGAAAAAAAAAAAAAAATCCCCCCACATGTCTGCTTAAGCAAAAGCATCCTCTCCTAAGACAGATTCCAGAAAAACATCACATGACATGACTGAGTCTCCAAAGAAACCAGAAATCTTCACTTCAGACTAGTCTGTCAATAGAAGACTTCAAAGTACTGAGACACAAGGCAGATGATTTGTCTCTTGACAAAACCGTGTTAACTTATGACATAAAAATTATTGCTTTAGGGGCTGGAGAGATGGCTCAGCGGTTAAGAGCACTGACTGCTCTTCCAGAGGTCCTGAGTTCAATTCCCAGCAACCACATGGTGGCTCACATCCATCTATAACAGATTCTGGTGTATCTGAAGACAGCTACAATGTACCTATATATACTAAATAAATAAAATATTTAAAAAAATTATTGCTTTAAACTTCTTTTTTTTTTTTGGTTCTTTTTTTCGGAGTTGGGGACCGAACCCAGGGCCTTGCGCTTCCTAGGCAAGCGCTCTACCACTGAGCTAAATCCCCAACCCCTTAAACTTCTAATAAGCTTATGGAGCTAATAACATAATAAATGTTTAGTCAGGTAGTAGTCTTAATAGAAAGACGTAAACAATTCTGCTGTAGTTCTTTAAGTCTTATCAATTTATGATATGAACTATTGCCTTAAACTTACTAGGAACGTATGGACTATAAGGATTCTTTGAAAGCCATGCAATCAAGTATAAGAGAAAGTATAAGAACTAAGAACTACAATAAAACAGGAGGTGTAGCCTTCTTCAGCGTCATCCAGTATATGTATCTGTTCTTTCTCTTTCCTTTTTTCTTTTCTTTTGTTTCTTGTTCACAAAGAGTGAGTGAACTCCAAGCCTCTTGACTGTCAAGTGAGGGACCCTTGAACCAGAGAGAAAAGAGCTAAGTAACTAAGGTTTTTTTCTTAATCCCTTGCAGCAACCAGCAGGAATTAATTGACAGAGATCAGTGGCTTTTAGCCACAGAATTGCAAGAGAGATTTAAAATGCTGGAGGCCATCAGCTTCCAGCCCCCAGAAGAATAAGAGAGAGTTACAAGGCCAGAGAGCTTCCGACACTGTGTCCCACCTCAGTGCCTGACCCTGGCATGGTAGGGCACTTGACTAATCAACATATGAGGTTCTGGGTTCAATCTGTAGTCTGGTTTAAAAAGTAAATACACTCCAAGGCAGCTGCCTACATCAATCCGTGTACACAGCACTGAAGCCTGGATTTTTGTTTTGTATTTTAAGTATTTTATGTGTCTAAATGTCTTGCTGTATGAGTGTCTGTGTATCACATGTGTACAGTGGCTGCAAAGGACAGAAGGAAGTGGGGAATTCCCTGGAAATAGAGATACAGACAGTTGTGTGGTCCTGGAAATGGGACTAGAGTCCTCTGTAAGAGCAGCCAGTGCTCTTAAAGGATGAGGCATCTCCCCAGCCCCGTGTACTTTCCTGAGCTGTAACTCAAGCACTTTCTATTCTCTCTTCCTTCTTCTTCCTTCCCTGCCCACCTCCCTTGTATTTTCTTCCACAAACAGCCAAAAGCCTAAGTGTGGTTTCCCTTCCACTCTGGGCTTTCCCCACTCTCTCAGAAATGCTCTTCCCCTCCCCCATGCACCAACTTGTCAACCTCCATTGCTGAACACACTAAGCCCTCTTAGACCTGTTAGGAGGCAGCTGCAGGAGTTCAGCCACCTCGGGAACGAGTTCCACCATGCTGGCAGGATCAAAACTGAGTTCCTGTTCCCCGGCCCTGGAACCGACCCCAGTTCCTGTCCTGCTGCTTCAGTCGTTTCGGGTTTGTCTGTTAGTCAGTAGAGGATGTTAAGAGGGAAGATGCTGCCACCCCGTTATCTGACTAAGGCACACACGTTATGAATGTGCTGCCTGTCTTGACAGCTTGCCCAGGAGGGGACCTGACTGCAAAAGGCTGACCTAAGGACCCTGAAACCAGTGGACTTGCATAAGGCCCAAGCACCAACGTTCTCCCTTGCTTAACCCCTTGTTAAGGGGTTAATACGTTAAGGGGTTAATATATGACTGGTCAGTGCAACTGATCCCAAACTGGCCGCCTCCCTGAGCACACCAAAAATAAAGCTTTCAGGGCTGGAGAGATGGCTCAGTGGTTAAGAGCAGTCAGTGCTCTTCCAGAGGTCCTGAGTTCAATTCCCAGCAACCACATGGTGGCTCACAACCATCTGTAATGGGATCTGATGCCCTCTTCTGGTGTGTCTGAAGACAGCTACAGTGTACTCACATACAAAAATAAATAAATCTAAAAAAATTGTTCTTAAAAAAATAAAGTTTTTCATTCTCAACATCTGAAGTGAAGCGAGTGTGAGATTTCTCAGCTCTCATCCAGAACCCGACAGGACCCTTAACTCAAAAAAGCATGAGTTGCTTCCTCTCTGCCATTGCCCTCCTCCTGGCAGCCATTGCCTGAGATTTACTGCTTGGAGGCCTGGGGTTTTTCTCCAAAATCTGGGCTGGAGAGATGGCTGGACATTGCAGAGTACTCAGCGCTCTCCCAGAGGACCCTAGCTTGAGTCCCAGTACCTTTGTGGCACCTCATCTCACAGCTGTCCGAGATGTCAGTGTATGGGGATCCAACACTCTTTTCTTCACTCCAAGGGCACCCGGAAAACACACAGAGCACAAACATACATGCAGGCCGAACATCCACACACATAAAAAGAAATACAAAGTAAAGGATCTCATAAGCTTGCCCTTGTGCGTCAATGTTTTTTTTTTTCATACTCGTAATCCCAGTACTCGAGAGGCAGAGTCTCATGCAAGTGAGATTCATTCAAGTTCAAAGCTAGCCAGCCTAGTCTACATAATGAGTTCTAGGCTAGCCAGAACCACGTAGTGAGAGCCTGTCTTCATAAAATAAAACAAGCCAGACATTAAAAGAAAAAAAAAAAAAGGAAAGCCAAGACTAAACGTTATGAAGGGCTGATTTGCGCAGAGTAAAAGGCACCTTGTAGAGGGAGCATTCCCATCCAGGCAGACACTGACGCATTTCCACTTCATTTCATGTGCTCAGACACCCACTAATCTGCTTCCCTGTGGATAGCTTGCCTTTGCTTGCTCTGGAGTTTCGTATGAATGGGAACACACCCGCTGCCAGATCCCACTGTCTGGCTTCTTTCACTGTGCATAAACGTTTTTGAAGTTAATTTGTGCTTTTCAGTAGTTTGGTGTAATTTACTGTTTCTTCCTCTTCCTCCTCCTCTTTCTGCCCTCCCCCATTCTTTCGTTTTGAGAAAGGGTCCTGTTCTGTAGTCTAGGTCACTTAGAACTTCAGATTCTCCTACTTCAGTCTGCTAAGTGCAGACAAGGTAGGTACTACCAAATCTAGCTGAAGCTTGTGACTTAAAAATTTTAAACATATTGTGTGTATATTTATGTATATAAATATATGATTATATATTGTATATATACATATACCATGTTTATATGTATACACACACACGTGGGGTTCATATATGCCATAGCATGGATGTAGAGGTCAGAAAACAACTTTTGGGTATTTTTCCTTCTACCATATAGGTTCCAGGGATCAAACCCAGATGTCAGGCTTCTCAGCAAGATCTTTTATCTGATGACCCATCTAGGTGGCTCAAGCATGCTGCATTTATTTCCTTTTTATTTTGTCCTGCATTTTTATGTAAGTGGATATTAAGTATGCACGATGTCAGTGCACTACATGAATGTAATGTCGGCAGAGGCCAGAAGAGGGCGAGTATTAGATCCCGAGACTGGAGTGAAAGCGGGTTGTGAGCTGCTGGGAATGGACCCCAGAGTTCCATGACAGTTGGACCATTTCTCCTGTTCAGGTTTTTTGATTTGTTTGGTTACAGTGTTTCACTGTGTAACTCTGGCTGTCCTGAATTATGTAAACCTGCTAGTTTTGTGCCTAACTCTTAGCACGCCTTTCTGTTCTGCCCATCCTCAATCTTAAATCCGCAATCCGCATCAAAGCGGTTTTTCTCTTCAGACACACTAGAAGAGGGCATCTGATCCCATTACACATGGTTGTGAGCCACTGTGAGTGCTGGGACTTGAACTCAGGATCTCTGGAAGAGCAGTCAGTGCTTAGCCGCTGAGCCATCTCCCCAGTCCCCTAAAGTGTTTTAATTGTCAGCATGGCGGCACACACCTTTAATTTCAGTACCAGGGAGGCAGAAGCAGACATGGGCGGATCTCAGGGAGTTTCAAATTGGCCAGGCTACAGAGTAAGGCCCTATCAAAAAACAAACAAACAAAACCAGGTCGTTAGTATACGTTAGTATACTATACTATACTGCTCTGCACTAAACTGACAAGTTTTGAGATTGTTTTGAGCATCGCCAGGAATTCGGATTTAACGTGAATCTGGATCCCTAAAATCCAGGGGAACTCCTCAGAATGCCGAGGGTGTCGGTGTGAAGCCGAGTCTCTGTCCCGTCACCTCTGACACCTCCTAGGGAAGCTTAGAAGGTTTACGAATAAACAGTTTACTCAATTCAGGCCTGGGTCAGGAGAAGCCGCTTATCTTTCGACCTTCTCAAGATGGCGGCTCTACAGTCCGCTCGAGCTACTCTAGCCACTTCCGAGATGGCGGATCCAGGCAGGCCCGAAAATCTCGCGTTAGGTGAGGCTAACGCGCCAGGTCTCGCGAGAGAGCGCTCAGGCCAGCTAGGCGTTGTGTGATCAGCAGCTGGCGCGGAAGCTTCAGGTGGACAGTGATCGGTAAGGGGGTTTGAGGCGGTAGGCCGGAGGGCTGGCGGGGGCTCGGGAGGTGTACCGGCCGCAGCCAGAGCCGGATGTGCGAGCTGGCATAGGCGGAAGGACTCGGGTTCGCGATCGCCTGGACCAGGCTGCCGGAAGTGCGCCTGGGGATTTTCTTCTCCAGTGGAACTTGCAGGGAAACTGAGGCTCAGGGTGGAGCTCCAGGTCCTGGGATGCGCTGAGGCCGCCGTTTTCCTCTGCAGTTGCGGAAGATGTCGGACAGCGAAGACAGCAACTTCTCGGAGGAGGAGGACAGCGAGCGCAGCAGCGAGGCGGAGGAGGCCGAGGTCAGTGCCTAGGATTCTTAGGGGAGACGTTGCGCCTAGGGACGGGCAGGGCAGAGAGGGCCCTATGGGAGCCGGGGAGTCGGAACGGCTGGGGTCTCCCAGATTGTCGGGAGAGATGGACGAGTGTGCAAGTCAAGGTGGAGCAGAGGGACAGGATCCGGAAGGTGGGGGATGCGTTCAGATGTCGTTGGTTTATTTTTGTCACGTATCTGATTTGCTTCTTTTTGTTTATTTTTATTACTTGCGGTGCTAGGATTGAGTTCAGGGCCATGCTAGGTGCACACTCTCGTCTAGTTAGCCTCAGCTCTTAGTATTCTTTCGTGTTTGTGTTTTTAGGTATGCCCAGTTGTTCCAGAAGTGTATACATATTGCCTACTCTGTGCCAGCCACAATTCTTTGTCCTTGGGCTCCTGTTAACAGATTTTAAAATGTAAATCGACAACTGATACGTGAACATGAATTTGCTAATGTGAATACATATAGCCAATTAATATAAGACTCCTAGGTTCAGCATTACTAATCTGAAAATCCAAATTATTTTGTAATTTTGAGTCTTGTATTGATGCCCCCGAATGGAAAATTCCACATGTGACAGGTCAAAGTCAAGACACTGTGCACTAAAAATACTGTATTGGATTACTGTACACATATATGAATTTCACATATATGAATTTCATGTATTGTCCCATCCTAAGGTATCTTATTGTGTATGTGCAAATAATCCAAAAATCCTCCAAGATCTGAAATACGTATATTTTGGATTTTTTTAAATTGTTCGTTTGCTTTTTTTTTTAAAAGGTTTATTTACTTATTTATACAAGTATACTGTAGCTATCTATCTCTTTACAGATGGTTGTGAGCCACCATGTGGTTGTTGGGATTTGAACTCAGGACCTCTGGTAGAATAGTCAGTGCTCTTAGTCCTGAGCCATCTTTCCAGTCCATTCGTTTGCATTTTTTTTCCTAAAGATTATTTATTTTATGTATATGAGTACACTGTAGCTGTCTTCAGACACACCAGAAGAGGGCATTGGATCCCATTACAGATGGTCATGAGCCACCATGTGGTTGCTGGGAATTGAACTCAGGACCTCTGGAAGAGCAGTCAGTGCTCTTAACCGCTGAGCCATCTCTCCAGCCCTCATTTGCATTTTTGAGACAGAGTTTCTAGGCTTGGCTGGCCTTGAACTCAGATCTGCTTTCGTCTGCCTCCTGAGTTGAACCGCTTGAAATCTGAAATCTATTCACATCTTGTCTGAAACTGTGAATTAAGGATAAGGATATGTGGCCTGAGATAATCCTTTCTAGTACTCTGGTGAAAAATCCAAGCACAGAAAGGGAGTAGAGGATCCTAGCTGCACTTTCAAGCAATTGGTCACAGTGAGTTAGAGTGACATTTGAATGGGGAGTTCTGGAAGTGAGGGGTAAGTCATATGGCTATATATTTTTTCTTTTCTTTTTTTTTTTTGTTTTGTTTTGTTTTTTGTTTTGTTTTGAGAAAGGATCTCCTAAATGTAACCTTAGTTGGCCTAAAACTAGCTATGTAGGTCAGGCTGGCAGACTCTATCTGCCTTTGCCTCCCAAATGCTGGGACTAAAGATGTGCCCCACCATGCCTGACCCTCCCTGCCTTCTTTTAATAATGGTGATAGAACTCAGGGCTTTGTACACATTAAGTATGATGTACACATAATATGAGCTCTGCCACTGAGCTACATCTTGTTAAATTTAGCGCGAGGAAGGGGGCTCTGTGTGTGTGTGTGTGTGTGTGTGTGTGTGTGTGTGTGTGTGTGTGTGTGTATAGCGAGTTAGTTCTTGGGCTAGAGCCTCACAAATACCAGCAGGTATTTTGTCACCCAGCTGTGTCACCAAGACTAAATTAACTTTTTGTTTTTATAATTTTATTGTATGTGAGTGTTTTGTGTGTATGTGTGGCCGTGCCACATGCCTTTGGTATGTTTTGTGTGTATGTGGGGCTGTGCCACACGCCTTTGGTATGCTGGAGGTCAGATTCCCTAGAACTGGAGTTAGGGATGATTGTGAGCCGCCATACGGGTGCTGGGGATAGAACCTAGGTCTTCTGCATGAACAGCGAGTGCACTGTCGCTACAGCTCCCTGAATTAGCTTAAGTTGTCAGCGCTTTCCAAGCTTTCCCTGTGAACAGTGTAAAACCAGTGAGGAAGGAA
The DNA here is from genome assembly GCF_011064425.1 of Rattus rattus. Classification (NCBI taxonomy): domain Eukaryota; kingdom Metazoa; phylum Chordata; class Mammalia; order Rodentia; family Muridae; genus Rattus; species Rattus rattus. Next base: position 167,672,341 of record NC_046155.1, read on the forward strand.
CTGGGGACCCTGATGTCAGGACCATTGTCGGACTTCAGCCACCAGACAGTAACCTGAAGCTCCAAGTCACTGTCCCTTTCTTTCGTGGGAAGCAGAAGGAAGCAACATTCTGTCTGCTCAGAAGTGGCTGTCTCCTCCTTTAGGTACAGGACTGGGGGTTGACCCCTGGCCTCAGGCATATAGGCAAGTGTGCCACTTCTAAGCAGGATGCCCATGCCCCTGCTTCAGTACTGGCTTATATCAGTCTCCGTTTATCATCATGCTTCCCTTATGGCGGAGCTTAGAAAAGGGAAGGAGTCTGGGACCTGTGTATCAGGATTAGGGATATGGCTTTCCATTCATTCCCCTTGCATGGCCTGCTTGTCTTCTGTAGGCATTTAGTTGCTGGTCTGTGCCTGTGTGGGTGGTCCTGTGCTCCCAGGCAGGTATCATGGTACCATGGTGATAGAGGGCAGGTGGGAAGGTGACAGGACCAGCCTTTCCTCCAAGCTGTAGCACTGGGCCCCTGACAGTGACTCATGGCTTCAGGTCACTGCTGGTACTTTGTAGTCTGGTGGTAATGAGGCCAGGGTCCCTGGTTCCTTCCTTGCAGAGGTTTTCCACTGGGCATCTCATCAGACTTATGAGTCACCTGCTGGCTGGCTGTTGACACCAAGCAGAAGGCAATGTGGCTGCCCCAGCTTCTGGAGCCTGGGCCAGATGCCCTGTGTTGTGTAGGTAGGTTGGCTGTCAGGCACACAGCATGCTTGCTATTGAAGGAGTCAGCTCGTTTCCCATACGTACCCCTTCATTCAGCAAGGGCTCAAGTGCCTTGCTGGCTTACCGCCCCACTTCTGGAGCTAAATCCTCAGGCAGAGACTGCAGGACTGGTGAGGACAGTGTACAGTGTGGCGGAATAAGACCGGTGGCAGCGTAAGTGCTCCTCAGTTCTTAGGTCGTCTTCTCTCAGGCTTTCACTGCGGTCCTCATTTATGAGACTTACTAAGAACGGGCCATTCCAGTTATGCTTACAATTCCAGATTGTTACCAAAACAGAACGAAAACCAAAGACTGTAGTCTAGACTCCAGGGAACACAGCAGTGTGCAGGAACTGATTACCTCAGAGAAAAAGGCTCTACAGGAGAAAAGAAGGCTTCTTTGGGACCTAGCCAGGGACACAGTGGCAAATTTGCTTGAAATGGGCCTGTAAAGTTTAGCCTTTTAAAATACGAGGCATTGGACTGTGCTCATCCAAGTCCAAGGACCTGGGTTTGAGTTCTAGGATCCATGTGGTGAGACAGAGAGCTGACTCCTGCAGGTTGTCCCTCACGTGAGCCCACACATAAAATACCTGTGTAAAAAATGCAATGAGAGATACTGTGGCCTAGGCAGTATTATTAAGAGAATTCCTTTTTTTCTAGTGTTTATTTTTGAGACGTATCCCTGGCAGGCCCAGGCCTGGCTATGTAGGCAGGGTGCTGTGAACCTCACAGATCTACTGCCTCCTGAGTGCTGGGAGTGCAGGTGATGGGTTCGTGGTTTTGTTTTTAGATTTATTTATCTTTATTTTATGTGTATGAATGGTTTGCTTCCCTGTTTGTATATGTACCACATGTGTGCCTGAAGAAGTCAGAAGTCGTTAGATCTTCCAGATCTTATGGGGTGCTGGGAACTGAACCCACCTAAGTCCTCTGGAGGAGCAAGTTCTCTATGTCTCAGAGCCATCAGCAGCCCTTTTCTCAGCTTTTGAAGCAGAGTCATGGAGTCCAGGCTGACTTGAATTTGCTATTCAGCCAAGAGAGAATCCTTTGCCTCCTGATCCTCTGCTTCCACCTCCATAGTGTCAGTCACTACACGCCTACTCTGGACTGGGCAATGCAGGGTACCCACTGCTGCCCCAGCCTTTGGCAGATCAGTGTTCAGAGATGGGGTAGGGAGGGAGCTTGGCTTCACCTAGAGAAGAAGAGAGCAAGTCAGGTTGTCTGCAACAGGAAGGTGTTTTGTTTTTCTTCTTTGACCCTAGTAACATAATCCAGGCCTTGTGCATCCCAAGAAAGGGCTCTAACACTGAGCTACAAACTCAGCCCAGGAATAACTTTTTTTCTTGCAGTGTTGGCAGCGTATCCCAGGCCTGGCATAGAATAAATAATGGTTCTATATAGACCAGGCTGTCCTTGAACTCAGAGATCTACCTGCCTCTGCCTCATGAATGCTGATGGTACATAACTTTAATCTTAGCACTTAGATCTTCATGAGTTCGAAGCCAGTCTGGTCTACAGAAAGAGTTCTAGGACAGCCAGGGCTACACAGAGAAACCCTACCTCAAAAAGGAGGGGTGGGGGAAAGTATGGGTCAGCACACCCAGCTTAAAGTTTTTTTAGTGTGTATGTCTGTGATTATATGCTGCTATGACTGCTATGCAATGATGCGGGGTGCCCTCCAGATCAAAAGAGGGCTCTGATCTCCCAGCATTAGAATTATAGGCAGTTGTGAACCACCCAGTGTGAGTGCTGGGAATTGAACCGTAGAATAACTGCTAAGCCATGTTAAATGTACATGTTGGGGGCTGGAGAGATGGCACAGGGTTAAGAACACTGACTGCTCTTTCAGAGGTCCTGAGTTCAATTCCCAGCAACCACATGGTGGCTCACAGCCATCTGTAATGTGATCTGATGCTCTCTTCTGGCAAGCAGGTGTGTATGCAAAAGAGCACTCGTGTATAAAATAATAAAATCTTTTTTAAAATGTACATATTGATAAAATTTGGTGTTTATTACTTTTCTTTTAAAAATATTTCTTTATTCTTTGACAGTTAGACACATGTATACATTATATCTTTTTAAATCCCTTTTTTTTTTTTTTTTTTTTTTTTTTTTTTTTTTTGGTTCTTTTTTTGGAGCTGGGACCGAACCCAGGGCCTTGCGCTTCCTAGGTAAGCGCTCTACCACTGAGCTAAATCCCCAGCCCCTTTAAATCCCTTTCTTAAGACAGGGTTTTATTTTGTATCCTTAACTGGCCTGAAACTCCTCCTCTGGTCTCCAGTGTTGGGATTTAAGGCATGCTCTGCCATACCTGGCCATAATAATGGATTTTTTAAAAAGATTTATTTATTTATTTTATGTATATGAACACACTATCGCTGACACACCAGAAGAGGGCATCTGATCTCATTACAGATGGTTGTGAGCCACCATGTGGTTGCTGGGATTTGAACTCAGGACCTCTGGAAGAGCAGTCAGTGCTCTTAATCACTGAGCCATCTCTCCAGCCCCAGCCAGTGCTTTTTTTTTTTTTTTTTTTTTTTTTTAAGATTTATTCATTTATTTTTATGTACAGCATTCTGCCTGCATATGTGACTGCAGGCCAGAAGAGGGCACCAGATCTCATTACAGCTGGTTGTGAGCCACCATGTGGTTGCTGGGAATTGAACTCAGGACCTCTGGAAGAGCAGTCAGTGCTCTTAACCGCTGAGCCGTCTCTCCAGCCCCCAGCCAGTGCTTTTAATCTGCTCTTATGCCAGTGCTCTTATCTCCAGCCTGTGATCTTTTAAATCCACTGAATCCAGTAGTGCTGCCTTCATGAGTATAGACACCCTCCTAGTGGCCTCACTGCTGAGAAAGAATTACCCCTGCTCTCCCAGCCTGCATTAATTGCTAGTAGCTCCTCAGCTGGTGTCACGAGCCCCTCCCCGTTGAGCAAGCTGCTATGAGTCCATGAGTTCAGTAGGCTCATTGGATCTTGAAGACAATGTTTCACAGCCCTCATTTGTAGCTGTAAGGGTTTATGCCTGCTCTTGCTCTGAGTTGAGACTTATTTGGGCACTATAGCCGGGCAGATTCTCAGGTATTCTAACCTGACAGAACTGGCCTGGCCTATATCCCTCCATGTGGCCCAGTACCTGTCCATCTTAGTCTGGTGCTGGCACCTGCTTCTTTATCCTTGTCCTGCCGGCTGGTGGTGCTCTGGCCTCAGATTCCCACCCAGGACCCTGTGTCCAGCCCAGCTATAGACCATTCAGCTCTTATTTGCCAATCAGAAGGTGACTGAGAACAGTGTTTATAAAATACTAGAACCGGATATGCGTCATCGTAAGGGCAGTACCCAAGTCCAGCCTGTAACCAGACCTCCGTCTGCACAGAAATCAGCATTTGAATACAAGGACAGTCTACACAGTGCACAAAAAACAAAACAAAACAAACAAACAAAAGACGGCATACTAACACCCCTGTCCTCTGGCTTTTACATTCTTTCTACCACGAGTCTTGTACACTTATTCTTGCCACTTAGACCAGTTATGAGTCTGCATTAAGCACTGTCCACTGCAAAACAAAACAAAACAAAAAAAAATCTTCCTTGGGCTAGAGAGATGGCTCAGTGGTTAAGAGCATTCGGTGCTCTTCGAATGAGGGCCTGGTTCAGTTCGCTGCACCAGTTCAAAACTATCCTTAACTCTTTTTTTTTTTTTTTTTTTAGATTCTTTTTTTTTTTACTTTTCTATTTTTCGGAGCTGGGGACCGAACCCAGGGCCTTGCGCTTTTTTTTTTTTTTTTTTTTTTTTTTTTTTCTTTCTTTCTTTCTTTTTTTTTTTCCTAGGCAAGCCCTCTTTTTTTAAATTTCCCCAACCCCTGGGCCTTGCGCTTTCAAGGCAAGCGCTCTACCACTGAGCTAAATCCCCAACCCCTATTTTTTTTTTTTTTTTTTATTTATATGAGTACACTGTAGCTGTCTTCAGACACACCAGAAGAGGGTATCAGATCTCATTACAGATGGTTGTGAGCCACCATGTGGTTGCTGGGAATTGAACTCAGGACCTCTGGAAGAGCAGTCAGTGCTCTTAACCACTGAGCCATCTCTCCAGCCCCTATCCTTAACTCTTAATTCCTGGGGATTTATCTGATGGCTTTTTCTGGTCACCAGGTAATGAGGTGCACAGATGACTTGTAGGTAAAACAGTTATTCACATAAAATGGAGTAGATCAAAAACAAAAAGGCGCTCCCTTGACCAAGGTCAAGAGCAGTTTGAAGTTCTAGTTCTGCTTTATTAGTTCTTGCACTTCTTCCTCTCTTCCCACCCTTACTCCACTCCCAGCCCCCAACACTAGGTAGGAAGAAAAGGTTAGCAGGGAAAGGGGGCGTGGACCTCTTTACAGGACTTCCTGCTGATTGGGGACAGTGTTTCTTGGGGCCACTTTAATCTTTCATCTGAATATCTCCAACTTCTTGTCAAACTGCAACAACAGCCGGAGCAGCAGGCTCTTGGGGCTCTGGGATTTATTCCCTCTCCAGAGACCCCAGAATTAAAGTGTGTGCAGCTGGCAAAATGATGCCCATCTTGGAGTGCGAGACAATCATAGTTAATAGCTGTGGGCAAACTGAAGCGCCCTGTATCTCACACCTGAGATTAAATAAAAAACATTCATGTATTGTAACTGGGTTTTTAAAGAAGCCAAGCTTTCATTATAGTTAACAGCACTTGCTCATCCAGAGACCTGGCTCTGGTTCTCGGTGTCCAGGTCATGTGGCTTACAGCTGTCTGGCTCCAGTGGACCCCATACCTGCTGAGGGCCCCTGCACACAGCTGGCACTTACTTACATAGGCTGAGCACATGCACATGTGCAAATACATATAATAAGCAGAATTAGAATAAAAACAACATAGAGAGATACTGGGTGAATAGTTTATAGCACTGTGAAGAAGGAAGGAGCCTTGAGCTGGTGAGTTAAAGGCTGATCCTCGAGCATCAGAATTTGTGGATCTGTTTGTCACTAGTAAGAAACAAGGATTAGAGTCCAGGGGAGTATAGGCCTGGCAGACCCAGAGGCTGTGGCATGTGGGGTAGGCTCTGTTTCTGGAAAATAGTGGAGAATAGAAGCATCAGCAGCAGAGGCGGGAGTTGAGGTCTTGGATGGTAATGGCCCAATGAGAGAGGCGTGGGAGGATGGAGCAACATGGCCCTAGGGAGAGACATGGAAGGTCTGTCTAAAGCTGCTTTTAAGGGATGAATGGAAACTGTGAATGTGGTTAACACCTATACTCTAGTGCTTGGGAAACAGACAGGAGGATGCCATACACACATTCATGGGCCAACCTAGGCTACACAGTGAGTTCCAAGGGGGTCTGCATTACTGAATGACACCTCCACCACATGCTCTTGTGCTCGCTCTTGCATTCTTTTTTTTTTTTTTTTTTTTTTTTTTTTTTTTTGAACTGGGACCCGAACCCAGGGGCCTTGCCTTCCTAGGTAAAAGCTCTCCCGCTGAGCCAAATTCCCAGCCTCGCTCTACGATTCTTGATCTCCCCCCCAAATGGAGTGATTGGAGGCTAGGTAGGGGAAGTAGCAGCTATGTTGACCCTTAGTGTTAGGAAATGTAAGGGGGGGGGTTGGGGATTTAGCTCAGCAGTAGAGCGCTTGCCTAGCAAGCGCAAGGCCCTGGGTTCGGTCCCCAGCTCCGAAAAAAAAAAAAAAAAAAAAAAAGGAAATGTAAGGGTTAGCACCAGGGACATCCATTGTTGAGTATCAGACACCTGGAACAGATCCCAGAGTTAGGAGCTGGACTTTTCAGGAAGCACAGAGAAGAGCAACAAGCCATAAATACCTGGTATGCAGTGGCTCTCAGAGTAAGGGAGCCAGTGAAAGGATTGGCTCCCAGGGGTTGGTTGGGTGGCTGGGTCTTGGTTCTACTCTCACTTGAATTAGGACAGGTCAGAGGCCTGGCCAGGTCGGGACTTTGAGGGCATTGTGGACATGCGTGTGAGACAGACAGACAGAGATAGATGAGGTTTTTTTCTGGGTTTGGGGATAGTAAAATCCTGGTGCCTCAACTCTGATCCTGTAGGTAGAGGAAGACCGGCGAAGTGCCGCAGGCAGTGAAAAAGAAGAGGAGCCCGAGGAAGAGGAGGAGGAGGAAGAGGAGGAATACGATGAGGAGGAAGAGGAGGAGGATGATGACCGGCCTCCCAAGAAACCACGCCATGGGGGCTTCATTTTAGATGAGGCTGGTATGTCACAGAGCCAGGAAGCGTTGAGCAAGCTTGAAGAGTGCATAAGACAGTCTGTGGTTCAGGTGTGTGTGTGTGTGTGTGTGTGTGTGTGTGTGTGTGTGTGTGTGTGTGTGTGTGTGTGGGGCGAGTGTGCCCGTGTGCGTGCATACATGCGTACACATGTACATTCACATGAAGATGTGGGGATTACCTGGCAATGGTGGCCCACACCTTTAATCTCCACATCCGGGAGTTGGAGGAGGCATGTTGAGAAGAAAGAAAGGAAGTGTGGGGATTGACTGTGCCGACTAATGACGTGTGGAGCCACATCCCCCACACCTAGGCACATGTCATTCCATTGAGCCGTCCTCTAGCCCTCTTTTACTTTTTATTCTGAGACAAGGTCTGGCTAGTTTGCTTAGGCTGGCCTTGGACTTGCAGTTTTCTTTTCTTTTTTAAAGATTTTATTTATTTTATAGAAGTGAGTACCCTGTCACTCTCTTCAGACACATCAGAAAACGGAATCAGATTGTGTTGCAGATGGTTGTGAGCCACCATGTGGTTGCTGGGAATTGAACTCAGGACTCAGGACCTCTGGAAGAGCAATCAGTGCTCTTAACTGCTGAGCCATCTCTCCAGCCCCCCTGCAGTTTTATTGCTAGCCTCTCAAAAGTAGTTGAGATGGCTAGCCTATTTCATGGGGCCTGACACAGAATGCTGGGGTTACAGGTGTTTGCCTCCATGCCAGCTCTGGTCCTAATTATTTAGAAGGGATATATGTGAATGGGTTGGGGGAGATGGCCTTTAGAGATAGGTAGGTCTACATTACACATACCCCTGTCCCACTATACCAGTGTGTGGTATGACCTTGGGTAGAGAGTGTTGTGCCTCTCTGAGCCTGTGTCCAGGTCTATGGACTTCTGTCCAGGTCTTGTCTCTTAGAAGTTTTTCATTCTCTTGGAGCTGTCATTCTGAGGTCACCATTCCTCCCTGCTGATCCCATTGGCTTTCCCATTCAGATGTCGATGATGAATATGAAGATGAAGACCAGTGGGAAGATGGAGCTGAAGATATCCTGGAGAAAGGTGTGTGTGGGACCTGCCTGCAAGACCACTTTGTGGGTGGATCATGCCTGGGAGGGTGTCTTTCTTTAAGTCCTTCTCCCTACCCCATGCCCTGTAACCACCCCAGCCCTCACTCTCTTCACCTTGCTTCTTTCTGTCCTTACCAGAGAGACAGCTTCCC